>NC_083242.1:14621831-14926152 GCF_032191835.1 Heteronotia binoei | reverse complement strand
GAAGGCAGAGGATCCTAGCAACTCATTAACATAAGCAAGTCAGTAAAAGAATGAAAGAGAATTAGAATCGTCAATTAATGCACCCCTCTTTAATTTACACGGAGGGGGAGAGAACACAAGTTCTACTACTTATAAATTGCTTCACAGCAGGAAGACATGCCAAAATCTTTACTTACAAAATCTTTAGTTATGAAAACAGGTACACCCTGTCCTCCAGCTAGCGACAGAATATGATAATTTCTAAAAGCCAAGATCATGTTGTTCATTAGAAAGCTTCTCTCTTACCAGCAAGTCTTTGCAAAACTAATTGCTTTTCCGCCTGAAAACTATTTCTCTTGTAACTGTCTTCCATCTATTTATTGCCACTTTAGCATGGATCTTGCACACAGATTTGTTCCACTTCCTTATTTTGACAGCCACTTAATGATGAAAAACACAGGTAAAGCAACCCAGCCATTGCCTTGTTTTCCAGAAGGAAAACATACACATAATATAATCAACAGGTACCAAGACAAGGGCTATACCCTAGCCTACTTTGCCCAACTAACCAGACATTGTCTGTGAACAGGTGCAAAGGAGAATTTACATGGCACTTGAGTCCTTGCCATGTCTGAATATGCCTGAAGAGGCAGCACAAATCAATATATTAATCTAAGTGTTGCCTATGAAATGAAGATGAAAACTGAAGTCAAAAGAGAAACATTTTCAGTGTCCTATGCTTTGGTAAGTCTCTCTACATAACATGAACCAAGCACTGAAAGCTAACTCATATGTGTCATCATAGATCATAGTTTTCCTACTCTGGTGTGGTGGTTAAGTGTGCCGACTCTTATCTGGGAGACCCAGGTTTGATTTCCCCCTCCTCCACTTCCAGCTGCTGAAAGGACCTTGGGTTAGCCATAGCTCTTGAAGAGCTGTCCTTGAAAGGGCAGCTTCTCAGAGCTCTCTTACCCCACCCACCTCACAGGGTGAGAACCTGCTAAAAAGAGGATTTCACATGAATGTCCTCCTCATACTAATCTTTTTAAGAAGAAGAAAAAGAAAAATCCCTCTTTGGGTGATATTAGATGGTCTGAAAGTTAACTTAAATCTTCATAACTCCTAGGGAATTTACTCATTACATTTTTAAAAAATATATACAATAGGGAATAAGAATTTGTGGCAGGACAAGAAAGCAAGTCTGCCGTTGTAGGGCATCCGAAATATGCTGTACCGCTTAGAAGATAAGTAAACATGGGAATTAATTGGAAGAAAGATCCACCAGGAAGAGGGAACCACCAAGAAGGTGGTCCAGAAATAATGGCAACCTGAAAGAGGGACAGATATTACTTAATTCACCCAACTGAAAGAGGAATACACCATACACAAGCTACACTGATTTATCCTCTAGCTTAAAGGAACATGATTTTTAAATAACATATTTCAGCTAAATCTGTGTGCAGAGAACCTCTCTGTCACTTTCAGTCCAGCTCCTCACCAAATATCACCCAATAAGACCTTCAAATATAATCTAAATAGCTAATATTTTGCCTATTAGTTCAGGGCCAATTCACATGACCTCTGAGTGTTGGGGTGAGTAGTCATTTTCTGGGCAAAGGATGAGCTGTCAATCTGCAGCAAAATGGTTGTCTGGCTGCTCTGCCCTGTGTCCAAATCCCCAGACTGCACATGATGAGCTGAGTGCCAAAGAGAATCTGTGCACACAGAGAAGCTGCAGGCTGGAAATTTCACTTCCAAAACTCAGCAGCACACAAGACACTCTCCCAGAACTTGTGCAAATCTGCTGTGAATCCATCAGCACCTTCTACTTCTTCTGAACTCTCAAAAAAATTATAGAATTGCAAAAGATGAAGAAAAGGACAAACAAAATGATCAAGTAGCTGGAGCATCTTCCCTAAAAAGAAAGGTTTTTAAATTTAGATAAAGGATTTTAAGGTAAGGGGGGGTGAGGGATGATAGAGTTCTAAAAACTATGCACGGTCCAGGAAAGTGGGCAGAACTTTCCCTTCCACTCCCATAAAATACCAGCACTTGAAGTCACCTAACGTAACTAGTTGACAGTAGGTTCAGGGCAAAGAAGAAAAGTACTCCTGTATGGAACACATAATTAAATTATGAAATCCACTAGCATCAGAGAATGTGATGGTTGTCACTTTAGATGATTTTAAAAGGGGATTAAACAAGAATGGTTTATCCAGTCATGCCCATCAGTCATGATGGCTTGATGGAACTCTATATTCTGGCATGTTACATCATGAATCAGAAGAGAAGAGGGCGCTTCCAGTCTTGCTCATGGGAAACAAGATGTTAGAGTAGCTGGACAAAATACTGCAATGATTTAAGAGTTCCTTTATCTGAGTCAGGAGCCTGTGGCACAGAATGGTAAGCTGCAGTTCTGCAGTCCAAGCTCTGCTCATGACCTATGGTTGATCCCGGCAGAAGCTGGGTTCAGGTAGCTGGATAAAGATTGACTCAGCCTTCCATCCTTCTGAGGTCGGTAAAATGAGTACCCAGCCTGCTGGGGGGAAAGTGTAGATGACTGGAAAAGGCAATGGCAAACCACCCTGTAAAAAAAAGTCTGCCGTGAAAACACTGTGATGTGACGCCACCCCAGAGTCGGAAACGACTGGTGCTTGCACAGAGGACTACCTTTACCTTTTTACCTTTATCTGAATCAGGTGCCTCCTTCTGCTAAGGGACTCAAATTCCAATCTACCAAGAAACTTTACAGCATATTTGGGGTGTGGCTCCCTAACAAGAGGGAAAATTCATTTGCTTCATCCAAGCCTCTTGTTCTTTGCAAAGCTGTGACATTTTAGGAAAGCGTTCTTTCAACCACAACCTCTAATAGACTTCTTAATATTTACATCCCAACTATAAAACTGTTTCCTTCCATTTACCTGCACGCAGAACCGGAGCAATGGCAACTTTCCACCCACCCAGCTGTGACTCAGCAACAAAGGCTCCAGTGGGTGAGCTAACGCATCAAATATTCTTTCTAGCAACAGTGACTCACAAGTCGAGACTTTTTTTTATTTTTGCTGAAATAAGGAGCGCCAAGTTTTTCCTTAATGCCAATATAGTTTTTTATTCCAGCAGTCTGGCACCACAACAACAGCAGCTCATATTACTATTAAATCTTCAGGATAATGCTGAGATACAAGGTACACTCGCAATCTAGCAGAAAAAGTTAAGCGCAACTTTACAAGCATTCCAGTATGTACAGCCTATTTAAAGTCTAAATGTTGCCTATGAAACCTAGGTGAAAACTTAAGCCAGAAAAGAAACATTTTCAGTGTCCTGTGCTTTGGTAAGCCTCTCTACACAGCATGAACCAGGCACTGAAAGCTAACTCATATGGACCAGCGTAGATCATAGTTTTCCTACTTTAAGAGCATAATACATATCAACACAAGCAAGCTTTTCACTTGATAGCTGATACTATTTCATCACCAATGCACAGGGCTGCCTTCACATGAAATGCATCTGCATTAGTGTTACCTGCAGTTACCAAGTGCCCTTTGGCTGAAGAAAGCCAAAAATTCTACAAATATACATAGTTGAGAGCGCTGCATTCTTGAGGTACAAAGTATTTTTTGTTTTCTCTGTTTATCTGTTGTGCACCAGTGATTGTTTTATGAGATAAAAACAGTTTCAACAGGTTTTCTCAAAATGATTTGGGGGGGGGGCAGTGGCGTCACTGGGGTGGGTTGCACCCTGGGGCCAAGTGCGTGGGTTGCACCCTGGGGCCAAGTCGGTTGCACCCTGGGGCCAAGTGTGCCGGACTCGGAGGGAAGAGCAGCAGTCCTCGTGCGCTGCCCAGAGGTGCTAAATCCCTCGCGTTCGAACAAAGGAAGCCTCCGCCTGGAGAAGCCGAAAGATTTGGGGACGGTAACCGTCCCGAAACTTGAGGAGAGGCGCTGCTCGTCCTGCAAACTACTTCTTCCATCAGTCCGTCCCTCCCAAGGCGCTGGCGGCGGCGCGGGCTTGTGCAAGACCAGTTGCTAGCCGAGAGCGGCGGCTGGGGGAGCTCAGCGCACCTGGCGAGAACCAGCGAGAAAGAAGCCCGCTTCGGGTCCTCGTCGCCTGCCCCCTCCTCCCCCGCCGCCAGCAGCAGCGCCTGCGGTGCGGAGTCTTCAGCACTGGCGCTCATGCGCACTGCCGGCAATGCTCCTGCGCTACCCCTCACCCGCTCCTCCTCTTGCTGCTGCGAGCACGGCCGATGCCGCCTGTTTTCCTCCTGCGTGAGGGACTCCCTCGCTCTCTGCCTGCCTGCCCCCTTCCCTTCCCTCCTGCGCCCCGCGCGTCTAAAGCCTCCTTTCCCTCGCTGGTTGGCTCGCAACGTCCTCCCTTCCCTGGTTTGCCTGCTCGCCCTCTGATGCCTGCCTGCGGAGAGCTGCGCTTTCCTCTTCCCTCCCGGCCTTCTCTCGCTTCGCCACTGCCTTGAAAGAGCCTCCCCGCGTCTCCCGCCAATAAAGACTGTGATTGCTTGCCGCCTGCTGCCTTCAAAGAGCCCTAGGGGGCCAATGAGAATGCTCTAGGGGGGGGGCCAATGGCCCCCTTGGCCCTGCCCTAGTGACGCCTCTGGGGGGGGGGACCCTCAACTGGCATCAGCACTTACACACCTGTTTTGTGAAAGATTTGAAACGGTTTCTGATCAGCTTACTACCACTTTAGCAGTCTGATCTTTGTTCTATTCAGCAAATTCTAGTGACATCTTTGCTCCCTGGTGTTCCCTTAGCACACTGCTACTAGACCTAGCAACATCAGACACACAATCAAGTGCTCATTCTAAGAAGACATTCTCGAAGCTGTCAAAAATGAGGAAAGCAGAAGAATTCATTAACATAAACTCAAACTTAAACTTAAAATGGGAAAATCCAGGAATCATTGTGACATTTAGGCCTTTTTTGTAGCAGGAACTCCTTTGAATATTAGACCACACAACCCTGATGTAACCAACCCTCCTGGAGCTTACGGTAGGCCCCGTACCAACAGTCCTGTAAACTCTTGGAGGATTGGCTACATCAGAGGTGTGTGGCCTAATATGCAAATGAATTCAGTCCAACATTCAAGCTCTGATCATAATACATCAATGAATGGGGTGACAGATGACACAGCCAGCTCACCTGCACACCCAATCATAAAACATCAACAAAAAATTACACAAAATTACTCTTACTTCAGCAGAAAGGAGTGGAACTGATATTCAAGCACAAACGTGGCATTAATGTATCACAAGGTCTGAACAAAGATTATTTGGGGGTCTTGCTCTGCAAAAGCTCATCTCCCCCACTTGGTATTACAGCAGCTTCACATCTTGATGCAGCAAGAATTTATTATATTCAGGTAACATATAGATCCCTCAGCTCCTGCTCTCAAGGATATGAACTTTGCATCTGTGTTATCTTTAGATGTCCCATGGCTATTTGGCTACCGTAAAATATAAACCCCAATCCAACCCTTACCAATCTACTTCATCCAGCAGTTTAACAAAGCTCTTTCACAAAACTCTATGCTATAGCTAGACCCAAGATCCCACAGCACTGGGTTCTTCTGTTCCACATATTAACATAAGTACTTGTCTGCAATCTGTACCATTGCTTAAATCTTATCTTCATGTCTTCTCTATTTGACAAGCTACAATTGTAGGCAATATCTATTACACTTGTGATTTCCCCATAATTTTCTTCACACAAAAAAAATCTCACAAATTGTCTTTCACTTAAAGATGTTTTCTTGTTTTATTTCCTGGCATCAGTATTTCATATGCCTCCCCCAAATGTTTCTTTCTTGTTCTCCCATAACTTTAGTTAGATGTCACTTTTTCTCAGCTTTGGACAACAGTCTCATATTGCACTCCTTAAGGATAATTATTAGAAAGATAAATATCTTACAAATATTTCCCCCTCAAGGACCTCCAGATTATTCTGACAAATTTGATCAGCATTGAATAATCAAAACATGACGTCATTATGTTACTGTTACCTTTCTGGCTCAAGCACACTCTCTTCCTACAAGTCATATGGTTCAAGTATATTATTCTAAGGCACTTTACAAGATGATCATAATGTATGGCATTCCTTCAGCCCTAATAGTTTGTCAAGAATAGTCTTCTGCCTTTCTCCCAAATCAATATGTTTTTGATAAATAGCTGTCCACGACGGATATAGCTTTAAAAATCTCAGCCAAAGGATTTAAGAATGCCAAGTGTTTAAAGAACTGATTAAATTTCACCCAGTTGTTTGCAGAGTACATTTATCAAAAGGCATCACTCATTGCTGGAAGGAAAGATAACCTTTACCACAGTCTCCCTCAAATGGAAATACACCTGCACTGCAGAAAATGCTGAAGTTTTTTGCAGGTATGCATCATAGCAGAATACATTAACAAAAGAGCAGTACCACATACAGTGCCACAAAGTGTGATGTAATGCTATGTGGTTCATAACTATTCTCATCTTTTTGCATGATCCTCCAAACCATATTCAATAAATACCAATTTTAGAGCATTAAAAAGAAATCTATATTTCTTGAGGCATGAAGGTTAAAACATTTGGGACCAAAACAGTTTCAGGCATTCCTAAATGAAATCTCTTCTGTTCATCTCTTGCAGTCTGGCTGCTTCAGGGCTAGCTATGGGAACAAGATGACCCACAATTGATGATCTTTGTCATCAGATGGACAAGGGGAACAACTCCCCCGTTAATATTCTAACAGAATTTTCAAAGACTGTTAGGACAGTCAGCATTGCTATTCTACTAGGTTATCTAAAGCATCTTGTAGGAGTCTCAGGTAGCTTGCTGATGGCTTAGAGCAGGAGTGTAGAACTCATTTGTTATAAGGGACGGATCTGACATAAATTAGACCTTGTTGGGCCAGGCCATGTTGGGCTGTCCCATGTGTGTACCTATTTAAGATTAGGAAGCAGAGATATAAACTTTTTAAAAGACACAGACAAACATGACTAAAGAAGATTTTAAAAAAAACCCTCAAAATAAAACATGCTTAAAACATTAGCACTTGTTGGTCTTAAAGATGCTTTCTTTGTATTTCTCCCATGGGATCCAGGGAACTGAGCAAAGGAAGCTCTGGCTCTTTCCCTCCCTGCCCAGTGGACCAGGAAGAGGGGGGGGGAGCCTCAACCAATGGAGAAAACAGAATTTTTGCTCTGTAGCTCATGTGCAATTGAGCAAGCCTTGCAAAGCGAGCTGAGATGCAGAAGGAAGCAAGAGAGAGGGAGAAGGAAGCAAATAACAGCCAGTTGTTCAGGGGCCTGATAGGAGCCTTCCGGAGGCCTAATCAGACCCCGAGCTGCACGTTTAACACCCCTGGCTTAGAGCTTCTATAATTCCCAAAAACTGAGTCTCCTGGGATCTACTGGAGGAGGTTCTACAGTGGATTTATTCTGTCCTTGGTGCTGACAAAGCAACTAAAGCCAGTCTGGTGTAGTGGTTAAGTGCATGGACTCTTATCTGGGTGAACAGGGTTTGATTCCCCACTCCTCCACTTGCAGCTGCTGGAATGGCCTTGGGTCAGCCACAGCTCTTGTAGGAGCTGTCCTTGAAAGGACAGCTTCTGTGAGAGCCCTCTCAACCCTACCCACTTCACAGTGTGTCTGTTGTGGGGGGGGGGGGGAGATAAAGGAGCTTGTGAGCCACTCTGAGACTTGATTCAGAGTGGAGGGCAGAATATAAATCCATGTCTTCTTCTTATTCTTCTTCCTCCTCCTCCTCTTCTAGAAGTAGTGCTATTTGTAATAAAACCAATGCTTGCCACCTGAGACCCAAACAGGAAGCTAAGAAGGGGCTAAATAAACTGAAATTCAACCTGGAAAAGATGGAGGTAATACAGGTGGTGGAAGATACAGGCAACTGTATCTGCTCCAGAATAGCTGTATCAGATGCACTGTTTTAACCGTGTCCAGTCAGATTAACAATCCAGGGGCCTTCTTGGTCTGCTTCTTAAAAAAACCAAGAAGGCAAAAACCATAAATAATACCTTTTTCAAAATATCTTGCTCACAGTTCTGCTCTTTACTAGACATGTCTGGGCTTTCCAGTTTGGCCGATGTTTGGCTAACTTTCACACTTGACTACTAAAACACATTCTACATGGGGATGCCTTTTTAAGGAACTCAAAAGTTTCAACTTGTCCCCAGGGCAGAAGTCCACTTACTGCCTGCGATAGCCAGTCTCCAATATGAACAACATATTGCTTCTGGATCAATTCAAAGAGCTGATATTAGCCATTAAAGTGCTTCTTGGCCTGCGGCCACCATTCCTGGAGGATGGCCTATCAGCCCACCCATCTTAGGTCCAGGAATAAGGACTCCTAGTTGGCCCCCTTCTTTCTGCCAAGTCAGATCAAAACATGCAACATCAAGAGCATTTTTCCATGCCATCTGGAATTTACTTCCAGTGCAAGAGTGAAGACCCATGTATTTTTGCAGAGAATGTGAAACATGTCTGTTAATCATGATATGTACCCAGCTGAGATGAACTCTCAGACTGAGATTTTTAATACTGTACAGTGTGTGCATTATGTGGTTTTATTGCTAAGGTGCTTATTGTTAAATATGATGATGTTTTGATATTTGGAAATCACCTTAAGAAAGGTTTCTACAAATGCTTAAATAAATCCACATGTGAGGAGGGGAAGTCTGAGAAATTACATGGAGGAGTTGGTATGTTCTGAAGAGAAAAAGCACTTCCACTGATACAACCCAGGGGATTGACTTCCACCAGCCAAGCAACAGCAGCAGTAAATGCCAGCTTTTGCCCTTCTGGTAGCACTTGAGAAGCACAGTTTACCCCACTGCCCTTCGCTTTGCCAGTGTGGCATAGTAGTTAGATTGCTGGACTAGGATCTAGAAGACCCAGGTTTGAATTTCCACTCTGCCATGGAAGCTTGCTGGATGACCTTGGGAAAGTCACACACTCTCACAAGCCCGTTGTGAGGATAAAATTGAGAAGACGACACACACTGCTTTGGATCCAAATTAAGGGGAAAGGTGGGGTAAAAATGGAGTAAATTAATAAATTTTAAAAATTTCTCCAGCCCAGAAAATTGTCATATAGATCCATCAATAGCTATTAGCAACAAGGTATAGATGGAACACTATGTCTAGGGCAGTGAAGCTCTATATCCTTGGTGCTTGGGGGGGCCACAGTGGGAGAGCTTCTGGAATTCTGGCCACACTGGTGGACCTCCTGATGGCACCTGGGTTTTGGCCACTGTGTGACACAGACCAATTTCGCACTAGACTTTTAATCCTGGTTTAGCCTTGTCCCCAAACTGACATTCTACACTAAAATCATAGAATAATAGAGTAATAGAGTTGGTTTTTCTGATTCTATGATTCCAATGTCATTTGGGGACAGAGTTAAACCAGGATTAAAACTCTAGTGTGAAATTGGTCGGAGTGTTGGATTGGGTGGGCCACTGGCCTGATCCAACATGGCTTCTCTTATGCAATTTACAAATTGAATGATGTAAAGAGAGCAGTGGGGTGAGGGGGGGAAATGGCCTAGAAGGATAAACTTGAAAGAGCACAGCTAAAGATTCTGGTGGTTTAATATTCAAAGCCTAAGGAGTTCAATCATACAATCAAACTAAATGTCAACTTCCTCCCTTGACATAATCTTTCAACTGTTAAAAAAGAACTTTTTTCTGTTTAGTGGTCCATCAGAAATGTGAGTGCATATAGTATAGTAGTAAAAAATAAGTGACCCAAAAGCTTCTAAATTTCTCATTTGCTTGATCTTTTTTTTAAAAAAAATAGCACTTTAAACCTGGTTTATAAAAGGGATAAGCAATGTGATTGAAACTAAATAAATGTATGGGGAAATGTTTTTGCAAGTAATTCAGTATTTCACATTTGTATGTCAGGTAAGCCTTGCTACGCATTACGGAATGTAACAGAACCTGCCCTTAGCAAAGATTATGAACCTCCAGGGGAGGAAGAAAAGCAGTTTGTGCCCTGAATCAATGAAGCCTGAAACAAGGGAGGAGGGGGGGAAGAGAGAGAGAGAAAGAGACTCCCAAAAGAAGATAGGAAAATGGTTGGAGAGAAAGAGAAGATTTTCTTATCAGTGCAACAGCAAGCAGATGTCAGACTCAGATGTCAGGCTGGAGTTCAGGGCTGCCTCCTTTAGTAGGGTTGCCCTGGGAGAAGAACCTCAGAACAGAGTATGAAGGGTCTGGAGTTTTTTACAGCATCCTCTCCCACTCCTGTTAGAAACCTCCCCCTGGTTGCCTTAGGTGACGTCTGGTCCTTCCTCCCAGGTACATCTTTTAAAGGGCTGCCTAGAGGCAGGATAACTCCAGCCTCACGCACTCCCTCTGTGCTGGGGGATAGGCCTATAGGAGTGTCAGGCCATAGGCCCAATGGGCTGCTGCCTGCCTGGGATCCCATTTTCTCTGCCTCTCCTTCTGCTGGCCAAAGAAGGTCACTGCAGCTTGTTCCTTGCCCCACCCTTCCATAAAAAGCCTCCCTGGCTCCCACAAGCAGTAAGGAACAAGCTATTGACTATGGTGAGTCCTGCTGCCTTTCTGCCACTCTTGTTGCCTCATGCCTCCGCTTGCCAGACCTTGGGGGTTAAAAACGCCTACAGTTTCACAGTGAGAGACAGAAACGACACAACAAACCATGAAATGAATAATGAAAGAAATTCTGTACGAAAACTTAGTAACTATATTACAAATATTTAAAGCAATACAATACTAATATTCCAAAGTTGCAATGAATTTATGAACTTTGGAATATTAGTACTGTATTGCTTTAAATATTTGTAATATAGTTACTAAGTTTTTGTATAGAATTTTTTTCATTATTCATTTCACAGTTTGTTGTTTTGTTTCAGGCCTTGGGGGTTGGCTACTGGTCGGTCCTTAGCCTGCCCAGGGTATTGCAGCGAGTCAGGGAGCTCTCTTGTAGCAACAAGTCAGGCTTCTGCATTCCTCTCAAAAGCTCCTCCAATGTTACCTGGAGACTTCCATCTTTTCAGAAGGAAGTATGGCAGCAAAAGGTCTGACCCCAGATAGGAGAGCTGGTCTGACCCCAGATAGGAGAGCTGCACCTTTCTTGAGTCAATTGACTTCAATGGACTTAGAATAGTGTAATGCTGCTTAGGACTGCACTAAGACTACAGTTGCCAGGTCTTCTCTGGGAGGTTCCCTGTTGTCAGTTCCCTGTTGAGAAACTCCTTCAGATTGGGGGAGGAACCTGGGGAGGGCAGGGGCCTCAGTGGGGTATAGTGCCATAAAGTCCACCCTCCAAAGCAGCACTTTTCTCCAAGGGAATTGATCTCTGCCATGTGGATATGAGCTGTAATTACAGAGGATCCCCAGATCCTACCTGGAGGCTGGCATTCCTAACTGTGACTCTGTAGGATGTGCTCTAGAACATTGGTTCAGTGGGATGCAGGGTTTTCATAATAACTACTAAGAATTTGTTCCAGCCATATCCACCTGCAAACATGACATGAGGCTTCCTGCCGACCCTACCTGCCATCTGTGACCTTTCTGTATGCTTGTAATGATCCTGGACACTTGATGTTTCTCCTAAGTCCCCTTTTCCTTCTGCCCACCAGCAAATGCCTTTGAGGTGCTGCTTCCTGCTGACCCTATTTGACAGAGATCACCCACGGTGCAAAATTTTTAACTTACTGTAAATGATCTAAAACCCACTATGTACCAAGAGCTTGTGTACACTGATTAGCATCTTTTCAATAAAGTGATTCTTAGCTACCAAGCACTATTATGAGGCAATGACCCCTCTTTGATCATCCTATGATGGACAAATCTTTATTTTTTATTTTATTTTATTTATTCGATTTATATCCCGCCCTCCCCAAATCTTCATCTACTACGTGTGCTAGGCCAGGGATGACCAAATTTGCTTAATGTAAAAGTCACATAGAATAAACATCAGATGTTTGAGAGCCACAAGATAGGAATGTATGATGTTTGAGAGCCACAAGATAGGAAGGAAGGAAGGCAAATAGACTGGGGGGAGGGAGAGGTGGAAAGAAAGCAACTTTAACTTTAAATGCATTCTCCAAGCCACTGGCTGACTTGGCTTGGAAAAGTGATTTATAGAAACAAATGCCTTCTGATGGCTTCGAGAGCCACACAAAAGAGCCATCTGTCGCACCCAAGCCACAGTTTGGCCACTCCTGTACTAGGCTCTAGAATGAAATGTTTCTATATGGCAGCACAACTGACAGTCATTTGGGGTCATCTCTGGAAGAAGAAGAGGATGAAAAGGAGAAAGAGGCAAAGGAGGAAGAGGAGGAGGAAGAAGACTTGGATTTATACCCTATCCTTCACTTGGCTTCTCAGAGCAACTTACAATTTCCTTTCCCTTCGCTTCCCTACAACAGACACTCTGTAAGGTAAGTGCGATTGTGAGGGAACTGCTCTTGAGAGAGAGAGAGAGAGAAAGCAGCTCTGAGCGAACTTGTGACTGACCCAAGGCCACGCCACCAAGTTGCATATGAAGCAGTGGGGAATCAAACCCAGTTCTCCCAGATTAGAGTCTGTGCTTTTAGACGCTACACCAAACTGGCCTGGATCAAGAGGAGGATGAAACTCACACCTGTAACTATACCTTTATAATATAACCCTGAACAAGACTCCATCCTGCAGCAAAATATGTATCATAGTATTGGTAAATAGGACTCTGAAATAGCATGGATTCATTTCTTTCTAATAAATGTTACCCATTAACCCTTTTAAAACAGGCAGCTTACATCTTAAAAACTACAAGCACCTATAATCAGACTCACAATTGTTAGACTGCCAGCAACAGTCTATTATTTTCTTTTAGAAAAGATAGCCTTTCATGTTCTATAATGATTATTATAGGTTTTCAGACTTCCTATACATACAAAGTAAAGGGGATGAAGTATAAAGCAGGGGAATACAAATATTTCCAAATGATGAAAGGTGTGCCAAGTGTTCAGCATGGTTTGTTTTTCAATGATCGAACAGAAATCCCATTAACAGATCTGATTTTTGCCACCATTACAAAAAAAAATCAGACTTCATCGCCACCCAAAAAAACTCCACAGCCAGCTTACCATGGCGAAAAGCATGACACCTGTTTTTTAAATTATTTATGATACTGAATGCCAACATTAATTTCAAAAGGTCAAGCTATACTTGCAGATTTTCACTGAGTTAAGAAAGAGGAGAGTCCAAACAGGCTCGAAACACCCACACAGAGCATTCTGTGCACCTGGAGCTGCAAAAACAGCAAAATAACTCTCCACACACACCCCCAAGCCTGTTTCTGTGTGGGAAAACCACTTGGCTGGGGGACCGGGGGACGGGGGGAGGCGGGAGCACTTTCTCCCCCCACGGCAGTGTTCCAAAGCCATCCCAAACAGGGACAATACCAAACAACCAATAATTTGCAAAGCAGCAGCTCCAGATTGCAAGAGTCACAGATCTTTGCCCCAGGCACTGCTGACTGACGGCATATTGAAAGTTCATCCTTGGATAGGGGTGGCCAAACTGCAGCTTGGGAGCCACATGTGGCTCTTTCACACATATTGAGTGGCTCTCAAAGCCCCCAACACTCCATTGGCTGTCTAAGAGAGGGATATTCACTCAGTGGCTTGGGAGCCACATCTGGTTGTTTGAGCCAAACTTAAATGTGATGGTGGCTACAGGTCACAAACCATGTTCCCTCTAAGATGCAGAGTCTTGTGAGCAAAAACTCTACTTTCTGAGCTACTCATATTAAAGTTGTGTGTGACTGGCACCCACCTAAGTTAAATGATCTCTCAGTCCCAATATTATTGTATGCTGATACAACTATACTTTCCTGCACAAGAGTCGGCCTGCAGCAATACCTGAAAGCTTTTAACAACTACTGCCAGTTTAACTCACTTGCTATAAACTATTCCAAATCTAAGGTTGTGGTCTTTTCTAAAAGTTGGCGACCACAAAAATGGTATATAGGCAAGCAGGAAATTGAGCAATCCAAATGCTTTAAATATTTGGGCATAACCTTTAATTACAATCTCAAATGGGCAGTTCACCGTGACAGAATAATAAATATAGCTAGTTGTTCTTAATCTCAGATAACAGTTTTATTATAAAAAAGGTAACCAATGTTTGAATGCTGCAATCAGAGCTTTTAATGCTAAAACACTATCACAAATTTTGTATGTTATCCCTCTGTGGATTAATGCTCTGAACCAAAAAATAGAAAATATCCAGGCTGCATTTCTGTGACAACTTTTAGGAATCCCCAACTGTGTTCCCTATTTTGTAATCTGTTCAGAAACAGGCCAATTCTGATTGAAACAAAAGCTTGGACTCTTAACTTTTAAATAGTGGTTACAGATATTTTATAGAGCTGAACCAGCTAGCTTGCTCAACTACCTAAAAAGAGACCCTTATAATGCTGCTTGGCAAGATGGAATCATGTCAAAGCTCAAACACATGGGAATTGCAATTGACGATCTATTTTTATCTGATGGATCTTATAATTTTAGATTTATCAAACAGAGAATCTTAGATCTAGAATCTCATAAACTGTGTCCTGTCCAATTTTATACCTGCTCTCCTGCCTCACTTGAACTTGATCAGATAGCCAGGAAAATGGCCAAATATTTATCTGAACTAGATAATCCACAACATCAGGGAATTTTTATGCTGGCTAGGATGAATGAATTTCCCTCCAATGTTCTCTATGGGAGATTTCTTCAAGTCCCCTTTAGCAAGAGACATTGTCTATGCGGGTCAAGCTCGCCAGATTCCATCCAGCATATCTTATTCAACTGCCAACTGTATACTAATCTCCGGAAGGTTCTGTTAGATAGTCTTTCCTTACCGTTCTACATTCAACAAAATAGGATTGATTGCCATTTCCTATTAAATGACAACATAATCGATATCACAAAAGTTGTTGCCAAATTCTTGGCTGAAATTGTTAAAAATTATTCTAAGCAGGTTTTATTGGGATCTTAATCTTGGTTTAACCTTGTATGCTTTGAACAGACATATCTGATTGTTGTTTGGTTGACAAGTCTCTGTATATTTCTTTTCTTTATGCCAATAAAGGTGTGATTGGATTGGATTGGACTGGCATTAAAGCTGCGAGCTACTGCATAAATTAGCATGCTGTGGGGCCATTTTTCCCGAGCTAAGGCAAAAATGTGTGAGCTGGAGGCTAAAAATCTGTGAGCTAGCTCACACTAACTCAGCTTAGAGGGAACATTGGTCACAAAACAAAACTTCTTGCAAACAGAAAACTTGCCACAGAAAGAAGGTCTGACTAAGGCTCCTCCTATAGAACCAGAGTAAAACTTGAAGGAGACTTTGACTTATGTTGTAACATGCAACTGCATAAGTTAGCTCTAGACCAGGGGTGTCAAACTCATTTGTTATGAGGGGACAGATCTGACATAAATAGGACTTTGTGGGGCCAGGTCACGCATATTATACAATGTAATGCCAGGTAGCAGAGATAAAAACTTTATGAAGGATACAGAGAAACACAAATACATTGTTTTTGCTTAAAATACAAACATGCTTAAAACCCTTGAGATGTTTTGTTTAAAATGGAAAGGTGAGGGAATAGTGGGATTTGGCAATGAAGTTTTAAAATAAAACATCAAGAAAAAGCACAAGGATCACGGCAGAAACTAAAAATATAAATTGGCAGGGCATTGCAAGCTTTTCCCCCTACCCCCAGGTCTACTCAGATTGGCAATGGTTCTTCAGTGTAATAGCCCCCTTTGGCTGTTGGTTCCCACTAGGCAGCAGTTCTAAGGTCCATTCAGCAGGGACAAGCTAGTTCAAAGTATCAACCCTTTATTTGCAAGGTCACACAACTCTGGCAAGGAACAGCTTCTAACTGGCCAAAAAGTGAAACTGAGCTCCACTCCATTAAAATACATTGCAGCACAGACAAAGCTGCTAGGAAAACACAGAATGGATTTTCCATTAAGGTCTCTGTGCTCAGATAGACTATTCCCAGAGATCTTAAGGGAAAATCCACTCTGCATTTTCTTTGTAGCTTTGCAAGCCCAGAATTGCTTCCTGCTTCAGCCTGCAAAGACAAGGAAGAAGGAGCTGGTAACTTTGGAGCTTCAAAAGGTAAGGACAGGAACGGGGAGGGGGGAGAAAAGAGCCCTGCAGGCCTGATTAAAGCCCTGGCCAGGCCGGTTCTGGACATGGGTCGGACATTTGACACCCCTGCTCTAGATTACTAGCGTGCTCTAGATTTTTAGTGTTACTAGTGATTCCTGGGGCTATGCCTTGTCATTTCCTGTATGAACTTTCAATAAGTATATGAGGTTGCTTTTTCTCTCTCCTGCTGTCATTTGGACCTGTAGTAGCAATGGACCTGAGGACAGGGGAGCCCACATTCCCACTGAGGGCTCCAGCTCTAGATATCTGGAACTCTTGGTGGTGGGCAGAGGGGACTCTGAAACATGTCACTTGGGAAAAGTGACCCATGTGCTTTCAGAGTCCAGACATTTTACGTGAACTCCAACTAAGGAGTTAAAGGGCTCAGGGCCTTCCCAAAATCTACAGACTCCAATACACACAGCCTACTGAGGTACCCCACTGAGTGCCTGAATGCAGTTCAGGTCCCTGCCCTTCTAAAATCATAGGTTTCTAATGAGAGCAACTCCTTGCCATAACTGTTCATTCCACATGCAAGTCTCTAATATAATCCAAAGGTTACACCACATTGTAGGAGAACAAAGTAGTTTCTATGAAAACATAAAAATCAGCAGCTATTCGAATCCATCTCTGGCATCTTTAGAATTCACATGTCTGCACTTTAAAGAATATCTCCATTAGAAGAGTATGGTCTACTCTTCCATATATTCCTGAACCTGGCCTTTAAGTAAAAATGCATATTATTCCTGGCTTTTAATTACATCAACTTAATGATCTGCTGTTGTTAATCTTTGTGTTACTGGTTTTAACAGTTTGTTAGATTTGATGCTTTTAGCTCTTGATGGCAATTTAATTGAGTTTAAAGTTATATTATTTGCCCCAAGCAGTCATTATGCCCAGAACACTGGCACAAAAATTCAACTAACAGTGCCCTGCCTATCAAAGAAAGAATGGCTGATAGCACTACAGGCAAGAGGAACGCTGGGACATTCCATGGTGACTTTACTGACCAAACATCATGAGAAAGTATTAAGATCACTCATGTTCTTAATGTGAGCATCTGAGTGAGCCATGTCAGAGGGAACGGAGGAGAACAATACAGAAATGAATCACTGCTTTCACAAATAAATACAGAAGTATTAACATAGATTATGAACATTTCAATAATGCCTAAGGTCATTCAACAATAGCAGTATAAGTCTACATCATAGATCCCAATACACACAGAGCTGCTGAACAAGACAGCATAATAGTGGTTTAGCCAACAATAATTTCATCTCCTTTCTATTCCCTGTCTTCCATCCAAAGTTTGGTAAATCTCAGATTTCTCCCTATGATTTTAATGTAATTAGGAAAACTGACGCTGTAAAATATGTCCAAGACACACCAAGAGGAAACATTATTAATCTAGGTATAATGGAATCTTGTACAGATTAGGTGGACACATTTCAAATGACAAATAATTGAAGCCTCAGTGCTTGTATACACCATTCAGCAAAACTGACCCAGCACTCCTGTTTATCAAGATTCCTATCTTTACCGAGTCCCGGTGTCAAGAAAGCAGACTCCTCTCCCATCTCAACTGCCAACACATATGAGGTTAAAGGAGGAAGATTTTCCCACTACCTGCATTCAGTGATACTACAGCAGTAGCTGCCACTTCGTCTGCTACTCCGCCGTTCTGATCGGAATTCATTCCTTGACTTTCTTAGGCTGAAGTACTCTGTAAGCTTCCCAAAAGACGACATGGCACCACTGCAGCACGACCTTCTGCGCGCATACATACGCGTGCATCAACCTACATGCGCGTTCACATGCTACAGTTAGTATGTTTGCTTTAATCGGGGTATGCTACCAACGCTGGTTGGGCTGGGCTGGGCAGGAGTGCTAGGAGAATTGGAGAAAGAGAAAGGGAAAAAAAAGAAAAAAGCTGTTTAGATAGAGATAGAAAACATTCTCTAATATTTTTCACATTCACAGAATAAAAACATAGTGTTGAAAATTTTAAAAGTGTGTGTGGGGGGGGGGGGGGGGAATGAGGCCGGTGGTGGAATTGCTGCTTCTAGTGTTTATTCCAGTTGCTGCAGAGAAAAGGAAAATAATCTCCTCTAGGAAAAAAAAATTCTGACAGGATGTATTTCATAGTTCCTGCTGTGAAGAACAGATTTTACAAAGACATGCTGCTACATCAGAAAGGGAAGGACGCTGACCTCCAAAGATGCCAGTAATTAAATGGGAGATGTCCAAAGTCTGTTTTTTAATCTTGGACGAAAGAGAATAGGGAGAAACCCCTACAAGCAGAGAAACTGAAAATATGCATGTAAACAACTGGGTCTGTCTTCAGACAAATGCCTCTGGTCTTAGCACTGGCAGAAACATATACTGATAACTCAATCTATGGGTTCCCAATTCACTGTTTACAAACCTTCCCTCTCCCCATTTCATATGCCTCTCTCACTCACACATTGGAGCCTCTTATCTGGCCTAAAAATTCAAACTTCAGTTAATTTGGATATTACTCACAAGAATCTGCCATTTGACCATCTGCTCCAAAACTAGGAAAGGCACCAGCACCAACCAACGGGAGTCTGCATAGCAGAAAATCCTTCTCCCTCTCATAAACCTCAAGTCAGGCATGCAGGTTCATCATCTTTCTGACTGCCTTGCCAAAACTGATGCTGTGGAGGAGATGGCAGGGAAAGGAATTAATCAGAGGGAGATGTGACTATCATAAACTCACTTGAACCCTAAGGAACATCTAGATATTACCATTCAGATGACAGGAAGAGCATCTAAACATAAGAAGCAAGACAACCCAAGCAAATAACACATCTAATGAGTTCTGACACACACAGAGAAGTGAACAAACTGAAATAACAGACAAACCAACAGCTCTGGCATCTTTTCCAGCCTTCTGTTGTGGATACTCTATTAGAAACAAGACAATAATTGCTATTTTTCTGCCCAAAGCCGCCTCCCTGAGGAGCTGTCAATATTGCAAGCCTGCCACGTATTTTCTTGCAAACTAACTCATTTTCTATAGCTACATTTTCTTCACAGTTTCATTAATTCCATTATTTGAACTTTCATATCACAAACAATTGAGCATCAACTAAAAACAAACAAACAACTGCTTCCAGATTCAGCATGAGGGAAGCAAAGAGAAAGGGAGAGATTATTTACAACTTGCCTCCAGATCTCTATGCCATACCCATGCTGTGCTCGTAAATGATATTTCAGAATTTTTTAACGGTACTGTTTCCACTTGCTGCATCTTCCATTTCTGCGATCAGGATTCCCCCAAGAACCCACAAACTGCAGAACCTGTTTGCATCCCAGCCCAAATCGGCACAAAGCAGTAACCACGGGCACACCATTCCCCCCTTTTCAGGAGCCAGCATAGTCTGATCTGCTGCAGATGCCCGAACATAAAAGTACAACAGAACAGAGAAGGGGAAAATACACAAGAGGAGCAAGAAGGGCAAAAGACGAAAAGAGGTGAGGGATGACAACAGCCACAAGAAAAACAAAACGGCAATCCAACCAATTTATGTGCACAAGGCACCTGCTGGTTTGTTTCAGCCGAACGGTTTTAGAAGGTTCTGTTGTGATGACAGCGGCAGTAGCAGCAGCTCCCTGCAGTCTCTGAATGAATCTCTCTCTCTCTCTTTCTCTTTCCCCTTCAGCTGCCTGGTATCAGGTAGGGAACCTTTCACAACACCTTCTTGTTCCCATTAACATTTTATGAGACGAGAGTGCAGCCTTGAGACCCCCGTTCACCTTTCTGGCTTACGTCCGGACAACCTTCCCTCCATCCCCTCCCCAGATTCAAACAACTCCACCTCTGTCTTGAAAGCACATGAATTTTCTTTCTTTAAAAGAAAAAAAACAACAGTTCACTTGCTGAGAGATAGATTAAGGACAGCAATCACTTGCGTTCTCAGTCCTCTCACATGTACATTCCATCTCATGCTCTGTACCACCCTTTCTATCCCTCGTATCAGGTCTGCCATCCAGAGAAATCTAATATTCCAAACAGGGATGAGGAAACGGAGAACATAAGTATGCAGAACAGGGAGAGAAGCAGTTAAAGGGGTGGCACAGAGGACATGCAGAGAATTGCTGGGGGGGGGGGGGGGATATGACACTTTTCTCTGCACTAAGCCCTGTATTGTAGCTCTTCCCGATGAAGACCGCATTGTCAGGGACCACGGACACCTTGAGATGGCTAACACAACCTTTACCTGATGCAGAAGACATTGTGGCTACTAAGCAATTCAAAGGAGGAGGACACAGAGTTAATGCAGACTCATAAGGGATAGGGTAGGAAGGTATGGAGAAAGAAAAAAGATAGCTATGAGACCAATTTGAGGCTAAATCTCTCCCCTCAGCACCTTCTGCAATCTCTATACTATCAGATATGCACAGCAAAAGCTTCTCAGGGCTCGCTTGTCTGGCTGCCTGCACAGACCTACCTACGTGGGTGAACTGTTATCACAGCTTAGAGGTGAGGAACTGTAATAGATCCTTGAGACCTGTCACAGGCATACGGAAACAGAGATCCTTCTTCCTACACTACTGGAAGGGTATATGTGTGATCTGACATTGTAACCTTCTCGCTCTAGTGTTTAAAATGGCTACCATTTCATCTCAACCATGTTACACCACATGGGCCCCAGAGGAACACAATTGCTGAATGTGCCTTAAAGCAGCTACAGAGTTTTCAAATGTAACTTTAAAAACATCACCTTCTCCTTTAATCACTTTGTTTGGAAATCCTGACTCTCCTGTACTCTACAGCAGGGGTGGGGAACGTCAGGCCCGAGGGCCATTTATGGCCCTCGAGATCACTTGGTTTGGCCCTTGGGGATTGCTGGGCTGAGCCGAACCACGTGGTGGTCTCCTTGGGCCCCAGCTTGCCAGTGAGTATCATGGGGCCATGTTGCACTGTGCAGCAGCCTCCCCAAGGCCCAGCTGGCTGGCAGAGATCGTAGGGCCCAGCTGTGCTTTGCGGCAGCCTCCCTGGGGCCTGGCTGGCTGGCCAGGATTGCTGCGGGGCCTGGAAAAGTCACTGTCACAGTTCAAGTAGCTTTCCCCCTCATTTCTTTATTTCTCTTTCTTTCTATTTCTTTTCCCCATTTCCTTGTTTCCCTTAATTCCCATTTCTTCCTCCCTTTATTTCCCTTTCTTTCCCCCATTTCTTTCTTCCCCCTTTATTTCCCTCTTTCCATTTCTTCTACTCTTTCCATTTCTTCCCCCATTTCTTTATTTTCCTTCATTTCCCTTTCTTCCTCCCATTTCATTTCCCTTTCTTCCCCCATTTTTATTTCCATTTATTTCCCCTTTCTTACCCCCTCCCCCCCTCTCTGTGGAGCCCGAGTGATGGGCATTGTGAAGGACTGCTGCTGGGGTATGTGGGTGCCTTTAAAATGTCTGCTGGGAGCAGCTGCAGTTTCCACATGAAGGGAGGAGTGCCAGGGGTGGAGGGTGGGAGCCTTCTACCACCATTTCAGTTTGCACTTGATTATCCCAAATGGTGTGGCCTAACATGCTAATGAATGTGTGACCTACTATGCTAACATTAGGGGATTTGGTCTAATATGCTAATGAGTTCCTGCTGGGCTTTTTCTACAAAGAAAAGCTCTGGGCCTAGGCATTTGTCCAGGGTGATGTGCCATGTGTGTGTGTGTGCCAAATTAGGCTCTCCCCACATGACTTCAAATAGAAAAACAATTATTTGAATTAATTTTGCTGGCCTGGCCCCAAAACCCTTCCCCTCGGCAGAGCACTGTTTTTAAAGCTGATAATTTTGTATGGCCCATGTGAATGATGTAATAAATATCCAAATGTCCCTTGCTCTACAGTCAGGGCCAGTTAGGTTTCCTCAAGCAGCACCAGACCCTTGGCCCAAGAGTTGGCCAGGTTTGAAGAACTGGAACCGGTAACACTAGGCTTATGGCTCAGTGGACCAGTTAACCCAGCAAGGTTCCACTCCCAGCTCAAGGCTTAAACAGGCTTAAAAGGAAGCAGCTCCACCTGCTCTGGAAGAAGCATCAGGGACTCATCTTGTTGAGGCTTTACTGGGGCCAGAATCCTGCAAAGGGTTACATCCTCTAGAACCATGGTCTGACACAGAAGTTGGAAGACAGGCGGCTAGCCTGGTACTGAGAAGAGATCCTAGGAAGACAGAGGGAAGTTCTGATAGAGGAGTTCCAACTGCAGGCTCTTCAGGTGTAGCCTCAGAAGCCATTGGCCAAGTGCATCTATCTTGCATGGGTTCTCCTAGAGTTCCCTGCTCTCTCCCAGACAATGTTTTGGGCTCTTTAGGCTCCTCTTCTGAGGCTTCTGACTCTAGAGCAGGGGTGGCCAAACTGCAGTTTGGGAGACACATGTGGCATTTCTCTCTTCAAATCACTTTTCCAAGCCAGCCAGCCAGCAGCTTGGAGAATGCATTTAATGTTAAAGTTGCTTTCTTTCCACCTCTCCCTTCTCCATCTTCCTTCCTCCCTGCTCTCAAACATCTGATGTTTATTCTATGTGTCTCTTATGTTAAGCAAGTTTGACCACCCCTGTTGTAGAGCAAGCTCAGTGGGGATCAAGACACTGTCCATACAAACTGATTCCTCTATAACAGGAATACAAACTTTGAGCTGTTGGAATTCTGAAACAGTTTCATGCTACATCCCTAAACACATCTGTTTTTGCCAAGCTGACCTACCTGTCCTGAGGACTTCATCAGTTCTAGCAAAAGGATGACCTGGCTGTCATCCTCTGTGCCTCCAGGACAGACTACTGTAATGTCTACTACATGAAGCTCTCTATTTGAACTTGCGGTAGGATCCAAACTTGGTGGTCTGTTAATGGGAAACACACACATGCTTACATCTCAATAACATCTTGGTTACATCCATGGAAGTTACCATGACATGACTCAACATGGGCTACCTTGGAAAACAGTCTAGAAAATCCAACCAGTGCAAAATACAGAAGCAAGAAATGGGAGCCTATTGCAAAGATTGTTATTTCCCCTAATGTTATAACAGGCTGCCAAATTTATTTCCAAGCCAAAATCAACATGCTGGTACTGGCCTTCAAAGACTTAAAACAGCAGTGGACCAGGGTGTCAAAGGAACTGCTTGTGTGAATATACGCAAAATGCACGTCATCCCTACTGCCCTACTATCCATATTGAACAGAGAAATGGATGAGCACATAGAGTGATCTTCTATGCAGGCACACATGGGGACTGTGCAGCTGCAGGTGAGCCAGAAAGAAGAGCTTCCAAGCTTTAAAAGAAGTAATCAGAGCCTACAAGTGCTCCCTCTTCCCTCTGTCTCAAGTGTATCATTTTCCCACCCAAATGATCACATGATGTAAGGAGCTGCAGAAACTAGCACAGCAGCCCACAGTGGGGGGAAAAGGAAGGAATGTGTGCCTGCACGGAAGACAACTCGATGAAGAACAGTTACAGGTAAGTCCAACCCTGTTTTAGTTGTCATAGCTTCTGTGCAGTCCTACATGGGAGATTAGCAAGCTGC
The DNA here is from genome assembly GCF_032191835.1 of Heteronotia binoei. Lineage (NCBI taxonomy): Eukaryota > Metazoa > Chordata > Lepidosauria > Squamata > Gekkonidae > Heteronotia > Heteronotia binoei. The sequence goes on along the minus strand of NC_083242.1, from coordinate 14,902,467 downwards.
TTTAACAAGGAGACAAGTGTGGGGTGATCAGAAAAATGATTAAGATTGCTTTTCCAACAGCTGCCTCGTTCTGGGAGCCCATGTCCGTGGAGTAATGCCAGATGAATGTTGAATGTCAACCAGGTAGCTGCCTTGCAGACATTGTTTAAATACAGCCTGTACAGAAATACTGCTGACAGTGCTTGAGACCACAAGGCAACAGGGAAATGTATGCCTGTTTTTTCTGTAGTGTTTTGATTGCTGACACCACCCATCTAGAAAAGACTGGGAGGATGCTGCCCTTCCTTTATTTGCACCTCTAAAACAAATGACTAAGTCTTCCATAGGTGACGGAGCCAATGGTTCACCCACAGCATCATCAGGGAAAGGCACAGAGGCATCTTCCAATCCTGATTCTAATTCCTGGTCCAATCCTTCTTTAGATTCCGACAGCAACTCCATGATGTGTAGTAGGAAATGGGTACCATGGATGTTGCTGCATGAGCCACTGAGCAAGGGGCAGCTGAGGTGTCTGTTGCTTGCGTCCTCTAGTAGGTTCTCAAGACTGAGGAGAAACCTTGTAAATGTCATCATCCAGTGACCTAAATGCATGTGGTTTGCACCCCAATGGCAACTGTGTTCTAGGCCTTGGGAAGATCTCGGTGTTGACCGGTGCCTGACAGCATCAAGGTGATGCTGACCAACATTCTCTTGGTATTGAGGGTGGACTCTGGGGTGAGTCACTTGGTCAGCATTGACAAGGAGAAGTCTTGCCAACTCTGAGGGGAGAGTAATCCCCAGAACCAAGGAGATGGTATTTGATGGCGTCAAGGCAGTGACTGTTGAGGATGAGGCGATGGCAACTAGCACCAGGGAGAGGCACAGGAGTGCGTACTTCATCTTTTCCTTTGATTTCTTCAACAGCGGTTCTGATGTCAAACATGTCAGCATTGATTTACCTGCTGGATTGCCAATGACGTCAGAACCGAGGATACTGAAAGGACTTGTGGCCTTTTATCAGAATGGGCCCTTGCAGATTCAGAGCCTTTTCCTATAAATCTGTTTGAGTCCAGCAGCTCTCCTGTCCCAGGTTTTTGGTGTAAGGTGGTGACAACTGGAGCACAAGGCCCTTTCTCTCAGCATAGAAGACATTATGAATGGTCATCATTCTGAGCCATCATGGCCATCCTGCCGGCCCTGGAGATCTGTCAAAGGTGTAAGACTGAGGTAAAACGCAGCTCAAACTAGCTCATGTTTTCCTTACAGAAGCAAGAAGAGAACTGAGGGGGGAGTGCTCATCCCATCTCATCACATGTATATACTCTCAAGATGGAGGAGAGAGGGAGCACTCATAGGCTCTGGAAACTTCTTTTAAAGTTTGGAAGCTCTTCTCTGCAGCCTGTAGCTGCACAGTCACCATGTTCCCATATGGAACTGGACAGAACCATGATGATGAACTGGGCTTTTCCAGTGATGACCCCCCCCAGGTTAACAGCAGACAACATGCCACTGACCTAGGAACAATGTGCTAATGAACTACTCTCTTATGCAACTTCTGCAATCATGGCTACATTGAATAATAACAAGAAAGACAGGTTGCTTACCTGTAACTGTAGATCTTCGAGTGGTCATCTGTGCATTCACACTTGTGGGATACTGCGCCTGCGCCGGTCCCCGATCGGTATCTGTAAAAAGCCCGGGAATTTTCTGCGGTCGGCGCCACTGAGCATGCGCAGGCGTCCCATCGCGCATGCCCAACGGCGCCACCGCGGCAATCCCGCCAGTTCCTTCGTGACCGCTGGAAGCTCCTACTGGAGGGAGACCGTCAGCAGTGGGGAAGGAGGGCAGGTAGTGTGAATGCACAGATGACCACTCGAAGATCTACAGTTACAGGTAAGCAACCTGTCTATCTTCTTCGTGGTCTCTGTGCATCACACTTGTGGGAGATTAGCAAGCAGGGCATACCTGGAGGTGGGGAGACGGTCAACCGGAAGCAGCAGTCTGCAGCACTGCAGTCCCCAGCCGAGTCCTCTGCTGAGCATGCACGTCCAGCGTGTAGTGCTTCATGAAGGCATGCGGTGAAGACCAGGTGGCAGCTTTGCAGACATCCGCCAAGGACACGCCCTTCAGGAACGCCACTGACGTTGCCATTGCTCTTGTGGAGTGTCCACGGACAGGTCCAGGCAACGGCTTCTTCGCCAGTAGGTAGCAGAGCTTAATCGTCTCCGTCAGCCACTTCGAGAACCTCTGGGACGAGATTCTGGACCCTAACTTGGGAGCAGCGTACGAAATAAACAGCTGCTGGTCCTTGCAAAAAGCTTTAGAGCGTTTTAGATAAAAGAGTAAGGCACGCTTGACATCTAGAGCGTGCAACCTACGCTCCTCGTCCGAGGAGGGGTCAGGGGAAAAGGTTGGTAGCCACACCTCCAAGTTAAGGTGGAATTGGGAGGCCACCTTCGGGAGGAAGCTGATGTCTGGGGCCATAGAGACACCAGCCTCCCTAAAAACTATGTAAGGGTAGTCACAACGCATCGCCGTGAGTTCTCCCACATGGCGAGCAGACGTGATGGCCACCAAAAAGGCAGTCTTCCAAGAGAAGAGCTGCAAAGAGTACGTGGCCATAGGTTCAAAGGGACGCCTGGTTAACCTGTCCAGGACTAGTGTCAGGTCCCACAAATGGGGGGGGGTGACCTTGATGGTGGATGCAGCCTAAACAACCCCTTCAAAAACTTCTTGGATTGGGGGTGGGCAAAAACAGAATACCCCCCCTCACACCGGGTTGTGATGGGCAGATATTGCTGCCAGGTAAACCTTAATAGAAGAGAAGACCAGGCCTGCATCCACCAAGGACAGCAAAAATTCAAAGACCGCCGGCGGGCCTGTCTCGTTTGGTGAACCTGAACGGTCGGCCATAAAGCTCGAGAACTTCCTCCACTTCCTATCATAGGATGCACGGGTAGAGGGTTTCCTGCTATTCAGTAAGACCCGCTGGACCCTGTCAGAAAACTCTATTGGTCTATCAGCCATGCTGTCAGCTTCAGGTGAGGCACGTTGTGGTGCAGGACATGCCCCCCCTGAGACGACAGAAGGTCCGGCTCCGCTGGGAAATGGTAGAAGTTCCCCCCCGACAGCTGGAGGAGGATGGAGAACCAGTTCTGGCGGGGCCACCATGGGGTCACCAGGATGCAGCGTGGCCCCTCTCTTGCTATCTTGTTGACAACTTTCGTTAGCAGAGGAAGGGGTGGGAACAAGTAGAGGAAACGACCCGCCCAGGGGAGGAGGAGTCCGCCCCCCTCTGGAGCAGAACATGGGACACTTCGTGTTCTCTGCTGTAGCAAAGGCGTCCAGCTGTGGGTACCCCCAACGCTGGAAGACTGGCTCCAGGAAGCGCCACTGCAGTTCCCACTTGTGCGGTGACGCCCCCCCTCTGCTGAGGGAGTCTGCCTGCATGTTGAGGGCCCCTGGGAGGTGTGCCGCCTTCACGAAGATGTCGTACTGGAGGCACTCCGACCACAAGTCCATTGCCAGTGCACAGAGCCGACGAGACACTGTCCCACCCTGCCTGTTGATATAGCTCAGGGCGGTGGTGTTGTCCGTGAGCAGTGCCACTGTCTTTCCCGCCAGTTTCGGGCGGAAGAAACGAAGGGCGAAGTGCACCGCCAGCAGTTCCAGATAGTTTATGTGATGCAAGGCCAGCTTGGGCGGCCACTGGCCCCCCACACACAGGCCTTCCATGTGGGCCCCCCAACCCCACAGGGAGGCGTCTGTGGTGATGGTCACCGTGGGAGCCGGAAGGTGGAAGGGGGTTCCCTGGCAAATGTTGTCCTTCGACTCCCACCACTGGAGCGATTGGAGTGTCATTGGTGGAATGGTAAACCTCTTTCGAGGTGAGTGTTTGGTTGGGCGAAACTGACGAAGAAACCATAGCTGTAGGTCTCTCATCCTCAGTTTCGCGAAGAGTAGCACGCTTGTCGTCGCCGCCATCAGCCCCAGCATCCGCTGAAGTTGATGCGCCGTGCCCCACCCTTGCCTCTGAAGTAACTGTACCGTGCTTACAATGTCCTCTGCCCTCTGGGCGGGAAGGAATGTCCGATGACGATCTGTGTCCAGCACTGCCCCTATGAACTGCACTGTCCTTGATGGGGTAAGTTTTGACTTCTCTAAGTTGACCTGCAGCCCCAGGGCATCGAGGAGACGTAGTGTGGTCATAATATGGGCAGCCAGGCTTTCCCTTGATCTGGCCACCAGGAGCCAGTCGTCTATATATGGAAAGACCACCACTCCTTGTAGCCGGAGGTGGGCAGCCACCACGCTCATCATCTTTGTAAACACCCTGGGTGCTGTGGACAGGCCGAACGGTAGGGCCGTGAACTGGAAGTGCTGCGGGCCCACTGCAAACCTTAAAAAGCGTCTGAACGCTAGGTGGATGCTGATATGGAAATACGCATCCTTGAGATTTAGTGTGACCATCCAATCCCCTTGGTTGATGAGGGGCAAGATTGATTGCAGCGTGGACATCCTGAACTTTTGGTACAGGATAAATTTGTTCAGATTCCGTAGGTCCATAATGGGTCTCAACCCCCCATCCCTTTTGGGAAGCAGGAAGTGGCGGGAGTAGAACCCACCCGCCCTGTCCCCTGCTGGCACCTTCTCTATGGCTTGTTTTTGTAGGAGGTTGGCCACCTCCACCAGCAGAGGTGGGGAGGGAGGAGTGGTGACCACTACGGACTGGTGTGGGATCTGAGCAAACTCTACTTTGTAGCTCTCTTTGATGATGGACAGAGCCCACCTGTCTGAGGAGACCAGCTCCCAGGCAGGCAGGAAAGGGCAGAGGCGGATAGATGATTTGGTGGGGGCGATGATGCGTGCAGCAGTAAAGTCAAAGACCCTGTTTAGAGGGGCAGGCACCCTTCAACTTGCTTGCAGGCTGAGTACCGTAGCGGCCTCTGTTGTTGCCGGAGTAGACCTGCCTGTCGGGTTGTGAGGAGCGAGGGCGCCACTGCTGTTCTGAGGATGGCTTGTGGAAGGGCTTCTTGGTCCAGGTTCTGCTCCACTGCCTGGCTCTGGGTTGCTTGGAGGGTTCCTGCACCCCCAGGTTTCTGGAGATCTTTAAATTCTTGTCTAGCTCTTGCAGAGCGTTATCTGTTGTTGTGCTAAACAGACCATCCCCTTCAAAGGGCAGGTCTTCAATGAGTGCCCTGGTATCCTGCTGTAAGGAGGTGGATCTTAGCCAGGAGTGCCTGCGGATGGACACGGCAGACGTGATGGCCGTGGCCGACACGTCTACCATGTGCGTTGCTGCGGCCAGTTGGTGCTTGGCCACAGCAAGGCCTTCTTTCTGCAACTTCCTTGCCATCACTCTCGTGTCCTCAGGGAGGGAGGAGAGGAGGGGGGAGAGCTGCTCCCACATGGCGTACTGATATCTCGCCATGCAGACGGCATAGTTTGATACTTTCACCCCCAGGGCTCCTGCAGAGTAGATCTTCCTCCCCATGCCGTCAAGTTTCTTTCCTTCCCTATCCGGAGGGGCAGAATGCACCTTACGTGACTTAGAGGAAGATGAGACGATGGCCGAGTTCGGCTTCGGGTGCATGAAGAGGAACTCAGCCCCCGTCTCCTGGACCTTGTACATATGGTCCAGCTTCCTCGAAGACACCGGTGCCGAGGATGGCTTCTTCCATGATTCCTTGACGGCCTGAAGGATGACCTTCGTTACAGGCAGTGCTACAGCCGGGGATGTGTCCCGTTGCATTATGTCGAAGACGCTGTCGTCCACGACTGGCTTGGGTTGAGAGACAGTCAGGGAGATGGTGGCAGCCATTCTCTTCACCATTTCTGCGTACGCTCTCAGGACTTCCGAGGGCGAGACTGGAAGGTCCTCTGCGGTGTTGGGATCTGGTGAGGGTTCCCAGGCTCTCTCCTGCCCGTCGCTCTCCAACTCCGATGGTGAAGACTCTCGGTGCACTGAGTGCTCCGACAGAGCCGGTGTGGGCTCCCTCCACGGCGACCGGGTTGGTGTTGGCGGTCGGCGCTGAGGTTCTGCCGGTATATCACGTCTCTCCGGAGGAACCGAGATCGATGCCGATGCCTTCCTAGAACGGTGCGATGCTCGAGAAAGACAGGACATCTCGGACTGCTGTTCCCAATCCGGGTGCTCCCTCGGGTGGTACCATTGGTACGGCGGGTAATATGAGTAGGGCGACTGCCATCGATGCTGCTCCCATGGGGGTATCGGTGGGAAACGCCGAGACTCGACCGATGGCTCTCGCTCTCTTCTGCCCCTAGGTACTGTCGATCTGGCTGCATCGGCCGATGTCGACGCCTCTACGTCTGAGGCCGACTCGCCGCTTCGTCGATGCGAACCCACAGATGGAGATCGTTGTGTTAGGTCGATCTCTGCTTCCGATGCGGGAGGGCGAGGCCAATGAGTGCTGCCCCTTGGAGTCGATGGGCTCTGGAGTGGGGGGGACAAGGCCTTCCTCGGCGGTTCGGTAGCGATCGGCGCCGACACATCGGGGGAAGGCGATGGAGTGCGTGGCCGCTTCCGCTTCTCCTTGGCCTTCGCTTTCTTGGAAGAGGACTCTCGCCCCGAGTCCTCCCGCCGTTTCTTGGCGGGCACATCCGCCGACCCTTCGAGGGTTCGTTTCGAAGGGCCTCGTTCCGTTGCGCATCCACCTCCACTTGGGTCACATCGGCTGATGGGACCATCGGAGCCTGGGCGTCCGCCATTTTCGGTACCGATGCCGACGGGCCCGCCGCTGATTTCGGAGGATGAAGTGCTGACGCAGTTAGTGCGGCCGACAGCCTTGCTGCCCTGTTCTTCCTCGTTTGCTTGGAGAAGCGGAGGCAGTGTGGGCAGGCCTCCACACGGTGCGCTTCACCCAAGCAGAGAAGACACAGGGAATGGCCGTCTGGGGGACGATCTTCTTCCCACAGACTCTGCACCGCTTAAAAAACCCCCAGAGACTGTCCATAGACAATCGTCGCTATGCGGGCCCTCTCAGAGTCCTCTGAGGGGAAAAAAACTGGGGGAAACAACAGGGGGGAAGGCCCCGGAGGGCGATCCGCCACTAACACACACACCAAAAAAACACTTTTTTAAAACTAACTAACTACTAAACTAACTACTACTCTAACGAAAATAATAAACAGGCTATATATTCAATAGGGAGAAAAAGGGCAAAAACCCGAAAGCTCACCGACCGGGAACACGAGAAAACGCAGCTTCTCCGCGCAGCGGTCAGAAAGGAACTGGCGGGATTGCCGCGGTGGCGCCGTTGGGCATGCGCGATGGGACGCCTGCGCATGCTCAGTGGCGCCGACTGCGGAAAATTCCCGGGCTTTTTACAGATACCGATCGGGGACCGGCGCAGGCGCAGTATCCCACAAGTGTGATGCACAGATACCACGAAGAAGATCCATTACTTCTTGAATGTATAAGTGCATCTGATCACATGAACCATTTCCTGAAATATGATGTGGAATTCAAGAAGGGGGAATATTTCTATCCCTGCATATGAACAATTGAACGTACTGACCTGATTTTGAACATTGCCTACGCATTTGTGCTACTAATGATACAACTTGGAAGAAAAAAGAAAATACACTATGAATACTTCCTCTCAGACATAGGTATTTTTGCACATATGCAAGTTTGGCATTTACACTCGTCTCTACTGTTATAAGAAGAAACTGCTCAGTCAGTTTTGCACAGAAGTATCAAACTCATAATTGCAAAACTCATCTTACACAAGATTTCCAGCATACATTTGGTTGTCTTTTAAGCAACAATAAATGCTGTTTGTAAAACTGGATACCCTACTCTATAATGCTGCTTACAATTAGCCAGAGTAACAGCTATTGGCACAACAGTCAAACACAACACAGTGTACTTCCTTTGTTTATTCACACATACACATATGCACACTAGTGATTGTTCCTTAAAAAGAAGAAGTGACATGTTAACAACAAATGTAGAAGGCCTGGGGGTGGATGGAGTTGGGAAACCAGGCAAATTCCAGGAAAGGTATTCCTGGTTTTCTCCCGAAGGAGAACATCAGCTCTGATTCTTGTAAAGTCTCATATTCAAAATTCAAAGTCTATAATGTCAGTGATGATAATATTGCGAAGGCATTTGACGAAATTATTGAACAAGCAAGTCTCTCAGGACTTGATGTTGGGAACTATTGTCCTCATGCTGCGGAATAACATTTAATCCTGAAGCATTTAATCCTGAAGCACAATCCACCAAGTATATCGCCAAGCCAGTTTGGTGTAGTGGTTAAGTGTGCGGACTCTTATCTGGGAGAACCGGGTTTGATTCCCCGCTCCTCCACTTGCACCTGCTAGCATGGCCTTGGGTCAGCCATAGCTCTGGCAGAGGTTGTCCTTGAAAGGGCAGCTGCTGTAAGAGCCCTCTCCAGCCCCACCCACCTCACAGGGTGTCTGTTGTGGGGGAGGAAGGTAAAGGAGATTGTGAGCCGCTGAGACTCTTCAGAGTGGAGGGCGGGATATAAATCCAATATCATCATCATCTTCTTCTTCTTCCAACATCTTTGAACAATGCAATATCTCTAGCTTCTACCTTCTCATTTGCCTCAAATTCTTCAGTACCAAACAAAACAGTGACGAATGTTCAAAGACACGCACATACACCAACATTATGCAAAAAGCATGGCAAACAGCTGAGAAGCTGTATTAAATTCATGCAAACCTTTCCATTACATGAAGTATGTGAAGTGCTGAGAAATTTCAGCATCAGGAACTATGGCTCTTTCAGATACTGATTTAGAGATAGTGTTTTCAAGAATATACCACTGACTGACAGAACAATATAAAATAAATTAGGGTTCACAGATACTGTGTCTACAGTTACTATGGCACTTTCCGTCCAATTCTCATTCCCTGTGTTCTGTGGTGAAGTATGCAAGCAAAAGTATTCTGTGGCAAAGGAAAACAACTGACAAGTTCAACAACATTAGAAAGTTTCACTGAATATCCACTATTATTGTTGAAGCTCAGTTATACTCTGGGGAAGCTTATTTTCAGAACTGGTGTACATAAATCTGAGTATTTTCCTGCAAGATAACGCTGAGGCTTCCATACTGCTTTCAAGCCAAATAATAAAACCTCTCTTTGCTCATCACAATGTTGATGGGTTCTTTTTCAACATTTTATTTTCCCAAATAGAAAAAAACCCAAATATATGCTTTGTAACCTTAGGGTACAGCACCTTATAGTTCTGTCTCTGGGTATATTTTCCAATTACTGTTTTAACAAAAAAAAATGGTATTTGTGCTTTTAAATTTCATCATCAACAGCATATATAAGGTACAGCTTGGTGGAAGTACCACATTTCCAGTTCATTCCTAAGAACCTGCCATCTGAACGTTGCAGTTCTCAATCCTCTGTCAATACCTTCTTAAAGGAAGTCTAGATGTGACTTGTGTTGCAGGTTTAGGATATTGATTCTCTTCTGCCTACACCATTGAATGAAGATCCCCCAAGCAGTGTTATACATTTTGTTGGTCGATTGCCTCCTACAGGCAAGGAGAGTATCCGTGACTTCTGTGCTGTAACCTAGTCAGAGGAAGTGATTCTGTTCAGTCTCCAAGTAGTCAAATTTAACCACTCCAGGGGAGGGTGTCAGATTAGTCCCTGCTGTAGCATGTCCACAGATACTGGAATCTCAGAGGTGGAACTGTAGTCATTTGAAGTAGGGCTGAGAACCATGGATGACAAGAACAAAAAGGAGCCACTAGGATGATCTCTGTGGGTTCCTGGAACTTTCAGATCAATTTTGGTAGTATTAGGGTCAGAGGGAAGGTGTATAGCAGACCTCTCAGCCAGCTTGATGTTAAAGAGTCTGTTCCTTCAGCCTGAGGATAATGGAACCTAGTGAAGAATCAATATGTCTGATAGTTCACTGAGGATGCAAAGAGATCCACTGGGGGTGGGGCTGAAGTAGTTCAGAATTAGGTCAGTGAGACAGGGCCGGTGTTAGAGTTTTGGGTGCTGTAGGCAAGCTACCCACTAACACCCTTCCCAGAAATTAAAAAAAAAAACAGAATTGTAAGAGAAATGAAGAAATTTGAAACTATTCACATTTTTAATTTACAGTTTTTAATTTTAATTTAAAAAAAAAATGTGAGATTAAGCAATAAAAATTGTGAGAATACTACTTGATCCTTTTAGTTGGAGGTGCCAGTGACAAGACCTTGTGCAGGCGAGAAAGATGCTCTACCACTGAAAGATGCTCTATGGCTCTCACCCCATGGTTCTGTTAAAGTAGAGTAGGAAGGATGAATAGCAGCATACAACTTCAACAGGAGCCAGTTTTTAGAAACTGCAGTTGATTCTTCTTCAGCTTTTGCAATTGGTTAATTTATCCCTGCCGGGTTCCGAGGAGCGCACTGCACAGGCACCGTCCACTTTCACATTTAGCAGATCTGTAACAGACCCGGGGAACGCAAAATCGGCCAGGCAGTGTCTGCGCTCCATGGCGCCTGCTTTCAATTGGGGAAGACAGGCTCCAAGGAGTGCACATACTGCACGTGGGGAGAGGGGGCACCTGTAAGCTCCCCCTAGACCAGGTGGTACCCTAGGCAGCTGCCTACTTGACCTACTCCCATGCACCAGCCATGCAAAGAGTTCCTTCTTGAGGGACCATTCTCTCTCTTGGATTGCTGTTGCTGCTTAAGCCATGGCCCTCAAGGAAAAAAAAACAGGGAATTCAGTGTTGTGTCTGCTGTGAAAGACATGGCCTAGGGTAGTCTGTTGACACCTTCATTCACACAGCTATCGTTGTCTGGAATCAACCAAAGCGCTTTTCTGGTCCAGACTATGGCTACCCTGGATACTGAAGAAGCTATAGTAGACGCTCTGATTGCCACGGCTTTTCTTAGTGTAAAACTGTCCCTTTTGTCCAGGATATCTCTGATGGATTCTATAGTCCGGATGACTGTAACACTGTGTCGGGGGCATAAAGCACGGGTACTTTCAAAACTTAGTGGTATAAAATGGTAAAGAATATAATTTGTAATGAAGTCTGGAAAAGACAGGTTGCTTACCTGTAACTGTAGATCTTCGAGTGGTCATCTGTGCATTCACACTTGTGGGATGTACTGCGCCTGCGCTGGTCCCCAGTCGGTATCTGTAAGAAAGCCCGGGAAAGATTTCCGCGGACGGCGCCACTGGGCATGCGCCGGCGCCCCACTGCGCAGGCCCAACGGCGCCACCGCGGCAATCCCACCAGTTCCTTCTTGACCGCTGAAAGCCCCTAAGGAAGGGAGACCGTCAGCAGTGGGGAAGGAGGGTGGGTAGTGTGAATGCACAGATGACCACTCGAAGATCTACAGTTACAGGTAAGCAACCTGTCTATCTTCTTCGTGGTCTCTGTGCATCACACTTGTGGGAGATTAGCAAGCAAGTCATACCTGGAGGTGGGAAGACGGTCAACCGGAGATGACAGATTGTAGCACCGCAGTCCCCAACCGGGTCCTCTGCTGAGCATGCACGTCCAACGCGTAGTGCTTCATGAAAGCATGCGGGGACGACCAGGTAGCAGCTTTGCAGACATCAGCCAGAGGCACGCCCTTCAGGAACGCCACCGATGTCGCCATCGCTCGTGTGGAGTGGCCACGTACAGGTCCAGGCAGTGGCCTCTTTGCTAGGAGGTAGCAGAGCTTGATGGTCTCTGTCAACCATTTCGAGAATCTCTGTGAAGAAATCTTGTCACCCATTCTGGGTGCGGTGTAGGAAACGAATAACTGCTGTCCCTTACGGAAGGACTTGGATCGGCTTAGGTAGAAAAGCAGGGCACGCCGGACGTCTAGGGAGTGAAGCCGACGCTCCTCGTCCGAGGAGGGGCTAGGGAAGAAGGCGGGGAGCCACACTTCCAGGTTGAGGTGGAATTGGGAGGGCACCTTAGGAAGGAAGTTGATATCAGGGGCCAGGGAGACGCCCGACTCTCTAAAGGCTAGGTAGGGGTAGTCACAACGCATCGCCGTGAGTTCCCCCACCCGGCGTGCGGAGGTGATGGCCACTAGGAAGGCAGTCTTCCAGGACAGAAGCTGCAGGGAACATGAGGCCATGGGTTCGAAGGGCCGCCTGGTTAATCTGTCTAGGACTATTGACAAATCCCACAGTGGGGTGGGGGGTTTGGACGGTGGATGCAGTCTAAATAGCCCCTTCATGAACTTCTTGGACTGGGGATGGGCGAAAACGGAGTACCCAGCCACAGGTTCGTGAAAGGCAGAAATGGCTGCCAAGTAGACCTTAATGGAGGAAAACACCAAGCCCGCGTCTACTAGGGACAACAAGAAATCAAAGACTGCCGGCAGGCCAGCCTCCCTAGGTGCGACTGGCCGGCCAGCCATGAAGTCCGAGAACCTCTTCCACTTCCTGTCATAGGATGCCCTGGTGGAGGGCTTCCTGCTATTCAACAGGACCTCCTGGACCCTACCCGAGAACTCTAAGGGTCTATGCGCCACGCCGTCAGTTTCAGGTGTGGCACGTTGTGGTGTAGCACCCGCCCCCGTTGGGACGACAGGAGGTCTGGTTCCGCTGGAAAGTGGTAGAAGTTCCCCCCCGACATGGTCAGTAGGGAGGCGAACCAGTTCTGGCAGGGCCACCAGGGGGTCACCAGGATACAGCGTGGCCTCTCCCTCGCTAACTTGTTTATTACCCTGGTCAGCAGAGGGAGAGGAGGGAACAGATAGAGGAAGCGGCCCTCCCACGGGATGAGGAGCCCGTCCCCCAGGGATGCAGGGTCTGCACCCCCTCTGGAGCAAAACATAGGGCACTTCTTGTTGCCTGCCGTGGCGAAGGCATCCAGCTGTGGGTACCCCCAGAGCTGGAAAACTGGTTGTAGGAAACGCCACTGAAGTTCCCACTCGTGCGGGGAGGCCCCCCCCCTGCTCAGAGAGTCCGCTTGAATGTTGAGGACCCCTGGGAGGTGTGCGGCCTTCACGAAGACGTCGTGCTGGATGCATTCCGTCCACAATTCTATCGCCAACGCACAGAGGCGGCGGGACACTGTCCCGCCCTGCCTGTTGATGTACGCCAGAGCGGTGGTGTTGTCTGTGAGTAATGCCACTGTCCTCCCTATCAACTTTGGGCGGAAGGAACGAAGGGCAAAGTGAACCGCTAGTAGCTCCAGATAGTTGATATGGTGCACAGCCAGCTTGGGAGGCCACTGGCCCCCCACACACAGGCCTTCCATGTGGGCGCCCCAGCCCCACTGGGAGGCATCGGTGGTGATGGTCACTGAGGGCGGTGGGAGGTGGAAGGGAGCTCCCTGGCAGATATTGTCTCTGGATCCCCACCACTGGAGCGATTGGAGCGTCATAAGGGGAATAGTGAACCTCTTTCGAGGTGAGTCTCTGTTCGGGCGAAACTGGCGAAGAAACCATAGCTGTAGGTCCCTCATCCTCAGTTTCGCGTAAAGAAGCACGCTTGTCGTTGCTGCCATCAGTCCCAGCATTCGCTGAAGTTGCTTTACTGTGCCCCAGCCTTGGTTCTGGAGTAACTGTACTGAGTTGGTGATGTCCTCTGCCCTTTGGGCGGGGAGGAAAGCTCGATGGAGGTTTGTGTCCAGCACTGCCCCTATGAACTGCACTGTCCTTGATGGAGTGAGATTTGACTTTTCTAGATTGACCTGCAGGCCCAGGGCATCGAGAAGGTGCAGTGTGGCTGTGATGTGGGTAGACAGACTTTCTCTTGAATTGGCTACCAGGAGCCAGTCGTCTATGTATGGGAAGACTATCACCCCCTGCAGCCGCAGGTAGGCGGCCACGACGCTCATCATCTTTGTAAACACCCTGGGTGCCGTGGAGAGCCCGAAGGGTAGGGCAGTGAACTGGAAGTGTTGTGAGCCTATTGCAAACCTGAGAAACTTTCTGAACTCTGGGTGGATGCTGATGTGAAAGTAAGCATCCTTGAGGTCTAGAGTGGCCATCCAGTCTCCTTGGTTGATGAGGGGCAGGATGGACTGCAGTGTGGACATCCTGAACTTTCGATACAGGATGAATTTGTTCAGATTCCGGAGGTCCATGATGGGCCTTAATCCCCCATCTCTCTTCGGGACTAGGAAGTAGCGGGAGTAGAAACCACCCGTCCTGGTTTCCGATGGTAATTTCTCTATGGCTTGTTTCTGTAGGAGGGTGTCCACCTCCGCCAGCAGAGGTGGGGATGGGGGGGTGGTGATCACCACTGACTGTGTTGGAATCTGAGCAAAGTCTATTTTGTAGCCCTCCTGGATGACAGAGAGGACCCACCTGTCTGAGGAGACCAGCTCCCAGGCAGGCAGGAAAGGGCGAAGGCGGATGGTGGGCTGGGTGGTGGCAACGACGCGTGGTGCAGGAAAGTCAAAGCCCCTGCTTGGCGGGGCGGGTGCCCTTCGGTTTGCCTGATGGCTGGGCACTGTAGCGCCCTCTGTTGTTGCCCGAGTAGGCCTGCTTGTCGGGCTGTGGAGGGCGTGGTCGCCACTGTTGGTCCGAAGATGGCTTATGCGGAGTCTTTCTCGACCAGGACCTGCTCCACTGTCTGGCTCTGGGTTGTCTGGGAAGTGGCTGCACCCCAAGGCTCCTAGAGATCTTAAGGTTCTTATCTAGTTCCTGCAGTGCGGTGTCCGTGGTGGAACTAAAGAGTCCGTCCCCTCCAAATGGCAGGTCCTCGATAAGCGCCCTGGTGTCTTGTTGCAGGGCGGTCGATCTCAGCCAGGAGTGCCTGCGAATGGAGACAGCGGACATGATTGCCGCAGCTGAAACGTCCACTAGGTGCTTGGCTGCTGTTAGTTGCTGCTTTGCGACCTTCTGGCCCTCGTGCAGCAGTGCCTTGGCAGTGGTTTTCTTGTCATCCGGTAGGAAGGACAGGAGGGGGGACAGCTGCTCCCACATGGCGTATTGGTATCTGGCCATACAGGCCGTATAGTTCGATACCTTGGCGCCGAGGGACCCCGCCGAGTAGATCTTCCTGCCCATGGCGTCGAGTTTCTTCCCCTCCTTGTCAGGGGGGGTAGAGTGCACCTTACGTGACCTCGAGGAAGAGGAGACGATGGCTGAATTTGGTCTAGGATGTGTGAACAGAAATTCAGCCCCCGCCTCTTGGACCTTGTACATGTGGTCCAGTTTTCTTGAAGACACCGGTGCAGAGGATGGCTTCTTCCACGGATCCTTGAGCGCCTGGAGCATGACCTTTGTCATTGGGAGGGAGACGGCTGGAGAGGTGTCCTTCTGGACGATATCAAAAACACTATCGTCCACGGTTGGCTTGGGTTGAGAGATGGGGAGGGAGATGGTCGCTGCCATTCTTTTGACCATCTCCGCATAGGAGCGTAGGTCCTCAGAGGGCGAGACTGGGAGGTCCTCTGACGTGTTGGGGTCCGGTGAGGGCTCCCAGGTTCTCTCCTCGTCGCTTTCCGACCCCGACGGGGAGGACTCTCCTCGGCCCGAGCGCTCCGATAGGCGCGGTGATGGCTCCCTTCGCGGCGACCGGGTCGGTGTCGGTGTTCGGCGCGGAGGCTCCGTCGGTGTGACGCGTTTGTCCCGAGGAGTCGTGGCCGATCCCTGAGGATGCTTGGACCGATGCGATGTCCTGGAGAGCGAGGATAGCTCAGATTGATGCTCCCAGTCCGGGTGGTCGAGTGGCTGATGCCAATGATATTGGGGGCAGCAGGGATACGTCGACTGCCATCGATGGTGCTCCCAATGCGGCATCGATGGGTAGTGGCGTGGCTCGACCGAAGGCTCCCTTGGCCTCACGCGCTTGGGTGCCGCAGGCGTTGTCACGTCGACCGGTGGAAGAGACTCGACGTCCGATGCCGAGTCGAAGCTCCGCTGACGAGACGCCACCGATGGAGACCGACGGGTGAGGTCGATCTCCACGTCGTGTGTCGAGGACTGCAGCCGATGGTCGCTGGGTCCAGGCGTCGGGGAGGTACGACGTCGATGCGCGCTAGCCCGTGGAGTTGAAGGGCTGCGTGGTCGATGGCCGCTAGCCCTTGGTGTCGGAGGGCTGCGCTGCCTTCTCGCGCTAGCCCCTGGAGTAGCGGGGGTGCGGAGAGGAGAGGGGGGAACCCTTCTCACTGGGTCGGTGCCGATCGGTGCCGACACGTCGGGGGGAGGCGGAGGGGAGCGTGGCCGTTTCCGCTTCTCCTTGCTCTTCGCCTTCTTAGAGGATTCATGTCCCGAATCCTCCCGTCGTTTCTTCTGGGGCCTCTCGACCGACTCGTCGGTGGGCCGTTTCGCCGACTGCTGCTCCTTCTGCGGGACAACGTCGACCGGGGCTGCATCGGCCGATGGGGCCTTCGGGGTTTGGGCGGCAGCCATTTTCGGTACCGATGCCGAGGAAGACGCCGTTTGCTTCGGAGGGCGAAGTGCCGAGGCAGTTAGTGCGGCCGAGAGCCTAGCCACTCTATTCTTTCTGGTCTGCTTCGAAAAGCGGAGGCAATGCGGGCAGGCTTCCACGCGGTGTCCTTCGCCGAGGCAGAGCAGACACAAAGAGTGGCCGTCGGGAGGGGCGATTTTCTTGCCGCAGGCCTGGCACCTCTTAAAAAATCCCCAGCGACTGTCCATAGACAGCGGTCGCTGGGAAAAATCCTCTCAGAATCCTCTGAGAGGAGGAAAAACTAGGGGCGAGGGGGGGGAAGTCCCGGAGGACAAGAAACCCCACCGCGACACGCACCCGAACGAAAACGCACTTTTTTTTTTTTTTTTTTTTAAACTAACTAACTATGGAACTAACTAACTACTACACTACAGAAAACAATAAACAGGCTAATATTTACAGGAGGCTCGGGGAAAAAGGGGTAGAAAAAACCCAAAGCTCACCGACCGGGAACACGAGGAAACACAACTCTTCGCGCAGCGGTCAGAAAGGAACTGGTGGGATTGCCGCGGTGGCGCCGTTGGGCCTGCGCAGTGGGGCGCCGGCGCATGCCCAGTGGCGCCGTCCGCGGAAATCTTTCCCGGGCTTTCTTACAGATACCGACTGGGGACCAGCGCAGGCGCAGTACATCCCACAAGTGTGATGCACAGAGACCACGAAGAAGATCTGCCTATTAGCCATGGGTCTTGACCATGCTACCTTCAACTGCGTCTTTAAAAACTCATTTGTGCTGGATCAAGGGAAGAATTATTTATTTCCTTTTGGTCTGCACTTTAAATTTTGTGCTGGGATCTCCTGTAGGTCTAATGCTGCCAGTGTTTAGACAGAAGGTATTGGTAGTCATCCAATTTAAACAAATCTGACAGGCTCTTCAGGGACCTCAATATCTTCTTCTTCCTCATCAGAGAAGAATTCTCCCTCCTCCCTGTCATCAAGTCACTCCCTGAAAAAGGATCAGCCCCCACTGTGGACCACCTCTCCCTCTTTTTCTGTTGGGTGAACCTTTCTGAGCTGCTTTAGTTGGCCATCTAAAGCCTTCTTTAATAAATGAGGCTCCTCTTGATCTCTCATGCTTCGGGACGTGGGGGAGAGAAGAGGGAGGGCTGAATAAAACCCTGCCTAATCTAAGATTCCCTGATGGCAGAAATTTCTCAATCTCTTCCCTCATGGACTATCTAATTAGTGAGAAAACTCTGAGCTACTGGCTGTCGTCTGCTTCCTTCTCTCTCACTCCTACTTCCTTCTGCATCACAGCTTGCTTTGCCAGGCTTGCTCAATTGCACAGGAGCTACGGAGCAGAGTCTCTATTTCTCTATTTTCTCCATTGGCTGAGGCTCCTCCCTGGGGGAGGAATAACTTGCTTTGCCAGGCTCTCTTAGTTGCACAGCCTGGTCTGCTGGGGAAAGAAGGAAAACTTTGCCCAGTTCCCTGGGATTGCACAGGAGAGATATAAAAAAAGTACCTTTAAGACCAATGTTTTATTTTATTTATTTAAAACCAATGTTTTATTTTAAGCTTTTAAAAAAATCTTTCATTGTTTTGTCTGTGTTCTTTATAAACTTTATATCTCTGCTATTTGGCATTACATTTTATGACACACATGGCCTGGCCCAACAAAGTCTCATTTTATGTCAAATCTAGCCCTCATAACGAATGAGTTTGACACCCCTGAAATTCTAAATTGACCGCCACTCCTTTAAGGAGTTCTGTCTTTACTCCCTTCTTTTCTTGAGCCAGGGAGCAGAAAAATGAAAGGAAAGCCAGTAGAAAATAAGACGAGAAATAGAAAGCAGAAGTAAAACAGCCTGCTCTCTAACTGCTCTCCCTGATGAGGCAGGGAAAAAACGGAAGGGCAGGTGACTCTCACAGAAGTCAGGAAGGAGAAAAAAGTTGGAAGGTGGGAGTCAAGATGCCTTCTGCCTCAAAGGCAGAAACACCCGAACAGGATTCTGAGTAGACCTTCTTACAGGTTGATCTCTTTGTGTTCTTAAAACAATACAGCATGTTTAGGTATGATTAAACATAGCATACATTTCAGTTCCTCTCACACACAAAAAATTTTTTTTGAGCTGATTTCCTACAAAAAAGGAGGATGGGCTGGCTTTTCTCCATTGCTGTAGATATTGGATGGAAATATAATCAGATATAAGCACATAAAATTTTCTACTAAGATTATTACAGCTTCACAGCTTTTTTTTAGAAAAGGTCCAGCAGGTCATTTGCATATTAGGCTATTTGCATATTAGGTCACACCCCTGGCATCACCATTGTTTCACATAGGGCTTTTCTGTAGAAAAGGCCCAGCAGGAACTCATTTGCATATTAGGCCACACCCCCTAACACTAAGCCAGTCAGAGCTGCGTTCCTTTGCGTTCCTGCTCAAAAAAAAAAAAAAAGCCCACCACTCCAAGAAAATAATTTAGAAATACTGGAAGATGCAGGTTCTCTTCCCCCAATACACAATGTCCTCTGGTGGCTGATAGCTAAAAATAGGGCCTATACAGATTAGACCCCCAAAGACTTTGTCTGCTGTGCTCCTTTATTTTGAAATCATCTATCTTTAATTGTTTTGTCCTTCAATCCAATATTATCCAATATTATCAACAGTTCAAAATGAGTGTCACCAGCAAGTGAAGTAACTGGCAGGTACTGCTGTACATGGCACTTGAACACTGTGTGGACTTGGCTTGTGCATTAGAGACAAGACGTACCAATTCCCTCAGTCAAAGAGTTAACACCTAGAGACCCTAAGGAAGGAGTGGACTCCTGAAGATGGACAATTCTAGCAAAAAAATGCAAAAAAATTAACAAAGTAGGAGCAGCGATTTACCAGGTTTGCAATTTATTGATTATATTTTGGTTTCCTCTAATATTATGGATTT
The DNA here is from genome assembly GCF_032191835.1 of Heteronotia binoei. Classification (NCBI taxonomy): domain Eukaryota; kingdom Metazoa; phylum Chordata; class Lepidosauria; order Squamata; family Gekkonidae; genus Heteronotia; species Heteronotia binoei. Next base: position 14,883,220 of record NC_083242.1, on the reverse strand, counting down.
GATTTCTACATTTTCTCTTGGCTACCACTGTGGTAGTGATCATGCTGCTTTGCTTGTAAAATTAAGGATAGGGAATCCAAACCCATCTTCTGGATGGATCTGAGTTCTTGAGTTCTAATATTACTCCCTACAGAGCCTGGTCGTGACACATTTCAAAAATGAACCTCTATAACAAAATGGCACACCCACTCTTCACTTTGCCGTGGTTGAATTTTACCACTCTTCTTAGGGTTGCCACTCCCCAGGTGGGGGCAGGGTATCCCCCGGTCTGGGGGCCCTCCTCCCAGCTTATTCCCTATGCAGACTGATTCCCCTAAGTTATAATGGAGAATTGATCCGTGGGTATCTGGGGCTCTGGAGGGGCTTTTTGTGGTAGAGGCACCAAATTCTCAGCATAGCAACCAGTGCCTCTCCTCAAAGCATCCCCCATGTTTCAAAAAGATTGGACCAGGGGGTCCAATTCTATGAGCCCCAAAGAAGGCACCCCTATCCTTCACTGTTTCCAAATGGAGGGGAGGCATTTAAAAGGAAAGTGGTCCCTTTAAATGTGATTGCCAGAACTCCCTAAAGAGTTCAATTGTGCTTGCCATACCCTTGTTCCTTGTCTCCACCCCCAAAGTCCCCAGATTTTTCTTGATTCGGACCTGGCAACCCTAACTCTTCTATCCACTTCCTTGTCCACCCAATCAGATATAGCAAACAACTTTTCTTACTCCTAAATTTATACACATACTAGAATATCAGTTATTCTACATTTATTATTACAAGTAACATTTGCACAAGCCAGAATGGTGTAGTGGTTAAGAGCAGAGGACTCTTATCTGGAGAACTTGGTTTGATTCCCCACTCCACACGTCAATGTCGCCCACCTATCTCACAGGGTATCTGTTGTGGGAAGAGGAAGGGAAGGCAACTCTAAGTCACTTTGAGACTCTTTAGGGTAGAGAAAAGCAGAATATAAAAACCAACTCCTTCTTCTTTGATACTTTGAAACATTCCAAGACTCCTAAGTCAGCTATCTTAGTATACTTGCAACTTTACTCCTTCATAAAGTTTCACTAAATTTGAGATGGGAGGACCTGCTCCACTGTGATTCCAACCTCTGCAAAACCAACTAAGTTGCCTTTGGATGTGCCAGTGCCAAGTATGAAATTAAAGGCACAAATACAGGGGGTGGGATAAACTGTGAAGTTCTAGTGATATCTGCAGATAAGAGGACAGGGCTGCACACCAAGCAAACAACAAAAATGACAAAAGCATTTTCAACAATGTTTTCATGCAACTTAAACTTGGGTGGATACTTTATCTACCTTGAAAAAGAAGATTATTAAGGAAGGCTTGCCCCGCTCATAAACCTTCTGCCAAGTATTCCCTGCTCTGCTCTCGCCTCCCGGGAAAGCTAACAAGCACCACGTTGTGATGCAAGCCCTTCCTTCTATCCTCAACAGAAATAGACACACCGCGGGCATACATGTGGCTTTCCAAATCCAGATCACCTCTGCTGTGCACAGGCAGCTTTTGACAAATGCTTTCTGACAGTTTCTGGGTGGTGGAAGCAGACAGTAACAGGACAAGATGCTTAACAAGAAAACTGGCTTAAAATGAAGCTTCTCCTCTGGCTCCCAAAAACTAGGCTGCCTCACAGAATATACATCTCAAACACTTGGGACCAGGCAGGATAGTCAAAATTCTACTGCTGCCATCTGAAAACAGAGCACCTTGGTTTATCAAGAAACATTTACAGGGGATTCCTGAAGCTTAAGGAAGACTCACAAATATATTCCATTTCTTTCACTTTTGACACATCCAAACAGATTTCATGATTGCAGCCTTAGCCATATTGTAAAGAAAATTTCTGACCATTTTTTTTTCCCAGACAGACATGTGAGTCTCCAATTGCTTTCATAGTTCTGGTTATTTTATTTATTTATTTATTTATTTATTTGGGATTTATATCCCGCCCTTCCCACAAGTGGCTCAGGGCTTTTTTTTTTTTTTTTTAAAGTAGGAATGCAGTTCTGGCTGGCTTGGCATCAGGATGTATGGCCTAATATGCAAATGAGTTCCTTGCCGGGCTTTTTCTACCCCAAAAACCCCTGCTAAAAGCTTTCCTAAGCCAGGGTGGCAGTCCAGATCATGAAACTCTCTGCTCGCCTCCATGATCATCCACCCACAATGGTACAAAAGGAAGCCTGCAACCCATGTAGCCTCACACTGCCTGTTGCCAGCATAGGCTGAAGCTTAGAAAAAGGCTATGTGGGAAAGGAGACAATAAGGAAGAGATGAACCAAGTGCAGAAACAATTTTCAGAAAGATGAAGGATGGATGGAATAGCTCAGGCCTTGACAAAGTTTCTTTAGCAGTTCAACAATTTAGGAGCCAGGCTCATTTCTCAGCCATCAGCATTTCATGTTTTAATTACCATATTTTTAAATTACTGCTACCATAAAACCTAATCCTAAACTCTTCACAGTTTTTCCTGTAAATTTTTTAACGCTATAAGAAAAGTACATAAATATAGGGTTCACCATAACTGTAATCATCCTCACAACGAAAAGCAAATTTCTAACCTTAACATAACTTCCCCCAAGATTCTCATAATTCCATTATTGCTGTAATAAGTACCATTTAATTGAATCCTGGAGCCAACACAGAAAGCAACTGGTTAAGAAATGATTTCACCCACCACAACTGAAAAGTGTACACTTAAGTTTCAACAACTTAATTTTAAACAAGCAAAGATAGGAACTTCTGTAAACTGTAATCTGTAAACTGATTTATGATGTAAACTGATTTATGATGATTTTATTGCTATGATGATTTTATTGCTATGATGATTTTATTGCTATGTATGATTTTATTGTATTGCATTTATATGTTGTGAGCCGCCCTGAGCCTGCTCGTGCGGGGAGGGCGGCATATAAATAAAAAGTATTATTATTATTATGACAAGCCATTCTGATATAAAATGATAAATATGCTCTGGAGCTAAACAAAGAGAAATGCTACAATTTGTTGAGCCCTAGATTAGACTGCAACTGAGTGGAATCGCGGTAGGGTGCGGAAGGAAGCACAATGTGCTGCTACTAATAAGCACATTCAGGTGGAGTAGCAGTTCCTAGCACTTGCCAATGCCACATATTGACCAAGGAAGGAAGGCTGGCACTTGCACAGTGAACTTTCTTCCTAATGCAGTTTATGCTCATGGGCACACAAACCCACATATGTCTGTCCCAGCTTCAAAAGTTTTTAGTTGAGCGGCATGATCAAAAACTGTACGGGTGGTGGCTTGGCTTTCCCAGCTAACAAAAAGGACGCACATGAAGGAGCATGACCCGGGGCATAAGCCATGTGCAAAGTATCCCCCCAAAGTTCTCCTTATTTTCCTTCCCATCCCCCTTTGGGAGGCATGATAATATAGTCAAAGAGCAAAAATCTCCAATTCCTGTGTCCCAAAAGAAACAATAATTTCACACAGTTACAGATCAAAGAGTATAAAGACTAATAGATTTATTGTAGTTTCTCAGTCAGTTTCTACATTCAGACACAAGGAGGGGAAAAGACCGGTGGCTGTGAATTAAAGTCTACATGCAACAAAAATATCTTTTTAAAAAAGAAAGAAACTTGTTTCAAATGCACAAATAATTAAACTGTGTGAGAACAGTAGGTGTTCGAGTGTAACCAAGAAAAGGAGGCTTTTCCTTACTTTTGATCAAATGTAGGAAAAGGTCACCTACAGTATCTTACTCATAACTTCCCTGGATTTTGCATAGGACTAAATGTGAAGTCAGTGGGAAGTTTAAGAACAGTGAATGGGAGAGACTGAATCAAGACAAAATTCAAAGCAAGGCTGAGGAAAGGTGGAGCATAAGACGTGGGAATAAAAGGCCTGTCTCAGTGCTCCGTGCAGTAGACAAGAAACACAAAACAGTGACAGACTGCAAGTACCCATTTTACCCAGTGGCTCATTACAATGGAGCCATTGACCTGTAGCTTTGTATGGGCAAAGTGATGCATAAGTGTCAAGGAATTAAATATCCATTCCAAAACTCCAGCACACACTAGTATTGCAAGATCTCTATTCAGCAGTCAAACCAATCCATCATACAGAAGCACTAGAGAAGAAACAATGCAAAAATTGTTACCACGGCATTTGCTGTGCAAAGAAAGAAGCAAGAGCTCAAAACCATGAAATTGACTAGGGATATCTGAACCTACTAGGAATAAAATGCCCAATCATCACAAAGCGGTAAGAATATTAATATGTACCTTAGCTCCCAGAATGTTCAGGTGACCCTGATTTCTTTTCCACTTCTCTGCAGCCCTGTTCAAGCATTACAATTCTGTTGCTCTTACCTCATGTTCCAGGAGAACAGACTACATGTGATCCTCTAATTAGCATCATTTTGTATGAAAAGGATAATGTACATATTTGCCAGCTTCAATACACACAAACATGTGCCTGCAACAAACCTGGGCTTCCAATCATACACAGTGAAGCTGGAAAACACTGCCCTATAAACAAAATGGAGCTTTTTAGAATTTGTACTCCACACTACCGCTACAATGAACTGCAAAAACACCTAATGATCAGCTGAAAAACCACTCAGACAATGCTAATACTTCAGTGTTCAATTCCCAACTCAAGCCATAGATACACCCTCATGGAGAAACACACTATTTACCAAGATTTTTAGAAATGCAGAAAATGTTCAAGAGATGATGTTCAAAACTGCATACTAAAATTACATTGCATTTAGACATCAATGACACTCTCTCAGGAGTTAGTCTTTTCTGAAATTAGAAGTGAAATTTCAATTTATCTTTTTGATTCACAAGATCTGGAAAGAACAAACCAAACGACAACATCATTTTGACCAGTGGCCAACCCCCCCCCCCCATGAATACACATCACTAACTACATAAGTCTGACTAGCTTTATTTAAAAAAAAAACTGTGGAGGGAGGGTTGGACAAGCAAGATCAGATCTGTGCTGCAACAATACATGCATGCACGATCTTTGCCAGTGGAACTATTCAGACGCCAATGAATCACTGCTTTCAACACCATATAAGAGTAAGAGTTCAGCACAAAACCAGAACACCCAAGAAGTGCAAACATTCAGAAGGAGAGAAATGGTGATCTTAACAATTAACAACCAGCCAATTAATCTTCCCTAATGGAGTTAGTGTTGCAAGAGAAATCATTTAAGAAAGAAGCTCCCCAGATAGCAAAGGAACTGTTCATTCATTAGGACTCCAAGGTGACCAGCATTCTGAAATGCCACCTAAATCAATGACTTACTTGAACAGGCAATGCTTTGCTGACAGATTGCCTAGCTTTCTTTATAAGGTAAGATTCTATACAGTATTTTTAAATTATTATATAATAGAGAGCAAGCTGTTGTAGAAAGCCATAACGATCCCAGTTCAAGCCATAAGAAGCTTGGTTTCAGCCTTATCAGAAGAATACTAAGAACTGCCCTAAAACCAGGCAAGCCCAATCTCATCAGATCTTGGAAGATAAGCAGGGTCAATTGTGGTTAGTACTTGGTTGGGAGATTTCCTTGAAATACCCAGTCGAGAGGATACAGGCAGGGTCTATTCAACAATCTCTCTAAATATCCTCCAGGCCCCCAGTAGGGGTCAGTCACCAGAGGTCAACATGACTTCCAGGTGCAAACACATACAAAAAACATATATACAAAACACAGGAAGAAGCTTTGAGTCCAGCGGCACCTGTAAGACCAACAAAGTTCAATTCTGGGTATAAGGGAGAACTAAATGACTTAGCATGTGTGGTTAGATAAGAACATAATATCGCTGGTTCTTTTCTGCAGAAAAGAACAAGTTCTATGCTGATCTACGCAACCTCGTACGGAAGACCCCTACAGAGGACAAGGTGATCATCCTTGGCGACTTCAATGCCAAAGTAGGTAAAGACTCGGAAGCCTGGAAAGGAGTACTTGGCAAACACGGCATTGGCAACTGCAATGATAACGGGCGCCTCTTGCTAGAATTCTGCACGGAGCACCAGCTCACCATCACCAACACTATCTTTCAGCAGAAGAACAGCCTGAAGACAACCTGGATGCACCCACGGTCCAAGCACTGGCACCTTATCGACTACATTCTGGTGCGCCAGAGAGACCTTCGAGATGTCTTACACACCCGAGTAATGCACAGTGCGGAATGTCATACGGATCATTGTCTTGTGCGCTGCAATCTCCGTTTTCACTTTAAACCCACACCCAGGAGAGGAGGTATCCCTCAGAGGAAGCTTCAGGTTGGCAGCCTTCAGTCAGCCGAAGTTAAAGCTGCCTTCCAGGCAAAACTCCAGTCAAAAATTGAGGACCCCAGTTGCCCCACAGACCCTTCTCCAGAAGCACTCTGGGAACACCTAAAAACTACCATCCTGTTGATCTCTGAAGAAGTCCTCGGGTTCTCCACAAGGAAGAACAAGGACTGGTTTGACGAGAACAATCAAGAGATCCAAGAATTACTAGCAAAAAAGAGATCTGCCTACCAAGCACATCTTGCTCAGCCCTCCTGTCCCGGAAAAAAAGCAATCTTTCACGCTGCATGTAGCAACCTCCAGCGCAAGCTTCGAGACATTCAGAACGAGTGGTGGACCAAGCTTGCAGAGAGAACCCAGCTGTGTGCAGACACTGGTGATTTAAGAGGGTTCTACGAAGCCCTGAAGGCAGTATATGGCCCATCATATCAGGCTCAGAGTCCCTTGCGTAGTGCAGACGGCCAAGTGCTCCTCACAGACAAGGCATCCATACTGAACCGGTGGTCAGAGTATTTTCGGGTTCTCTTCAGTGCCAACCGCGTAGTTCAAGATTCAGCAATCCACCTCACCCCACTTCAACCAGTGAAAACAGAGTTGGATGAGATCCCCACCCTAGAAGAGACTATTAAAGCCATCAAGCAACTGAAAAGTGGCAAGGCAGCGGGAGTTGATGGAATCCCACCAGAGATCTGGAAGCATGGGGGCACAGTACTACATAGCACACTTCACAAAATACTTGTCACCTGCTGGGAACAAGGCAAACTACCACAGGACTTTCGCGATGCAATCATCATCACTCTACACAAGAACAAAGGGGAAAAGTCAGACTGCTCCAACTACCAGGGGATAACCCTGCTCTCCATCGCAGGCAAAATCCTTGCCCGAATACTCCTGAACAGACTGGTGCCCGCCATTGCAGAAGAACTCCTCCCAGAGAGCCAGTGCGGCTTCAGGGCTAACAGGAGCACCAACGACATGGTATTTGTTCTCAGGCAGCTCCAAGAGAAATGCAGGGAACAGAACAAGGGTCTATATGTGACTTTTGTCGACCTTACCAAAGCTTTCGATACCGTTAGCAGGAAAGGCCTGTGGCAAATCTTGGAACGTTTAGGATGTCCCCCAAGGTTCCTCAGCATGATCATCCAGCTACATGAAGACCAGCGAGGCCAAGTCAGACACTGCAACGACCTCTCGGAGCCCTTCCCAATAGGCACAGGTGTAAAGCAAGGCTGCGTTCTCGTGCCAACTCTCTTTACGATCTTCTTTAGCATGATGCTTCAAAGAGCCGCAGTAGATCTAGATGATGACGATGGTGTCTACATCCGCTATCGCACCGATGGCAGCCTGTTCAACCTGAGGCGACTAAAGGCTCACTCCAAGACAATGGAAAAACTTATCCGAGAGCTACTGTTTGCTGATGATGCTGCACTTGTCTCCCACTCGGTATCAGCTCTGCAGCATATGACGTCCTGCTTTGCAGAGGCTGCCAAGCTATTCGGCCTAGAAGTTAGTCTGAAGAAGACAGAAGTTCTCCACCAGCCTGCACCCCAGGAAGATTATCACCCTCCCTGCATCACTGTGGGTGAATCAGTTCTGAAGACAGTCCAGCAGTTCAGCTACCTGGGGCGTATCATCTCCTCAGATGCCAAGATCGACAAGGAGATTGACAACAGGCTGGCAAAGGCAAACCGTGCATTTGGCCGACTGCATAAAAGAGTGTGGAGCAACAAGCATCTGAAAAAGGCACAAAGATCAATGTTTACAAAGCGGTTGTGATGACAACCCTCATCTACGGCTCCGAATCGTGGGTTTTATACCATCATCACCTGCGACTCCTTGAGCGCTTTCATCAGCGCTGCCTTCGCACCATCCTCAACATCCACTGGAGTGACTTTGTGACCAACACTGAAGTCCTCAAGAGGGCGGAGGTTACAAGCATCGAGGCACTGCTGTTGAAGACGCAGCTGCGCTGGGCAGGGCATATTTCTAGGATGGAAAACCACCGCCTTCCCAAGATTGCTCTGTATGGCGAACTTTCCACCGGCCATCGAAATAGAGGGGCACCAAAGAAGAGGTACAAGGACTCCTTGAAGAAATCCCTTGGCACCTGTCGCATCAACCATCACCAGTGGTCTGACCTAGCCTCAGATCGCAAAGCATGGAGGCACACCATCCACCAGGCTGTCTCTTCCTTTGAGAACGCACGCATAGCTGGTCTTGAGGACAAAAGGAGATTGAGGAAGAATCGCACTGCTACAGCACCAACCCCAAATCAGACTTTTCCCTGCAACCACTGTGGCCGGATCTGCCTGTCCCGCATTGGTCTTGTCAGCCACCAGCGAGCCTGCAGCAGACGTGGACTACTGCACCCTTCTTAAATCTTCGTTCGCAAAGTCAAGCAGAGAGAGAGAGAATATCGCTGGTAAGCCCTGGGGATTCCATTGTCCGGGGTGTTGTAATAACTTGTATCCAACAGTCTTCCATTCCAGTCTGTTTCTGAAATTCCTCTGACACCTACTTTGAGGTCCTCCATTGAGTGCCCTAGAAATAACCAGACAAACAAAAGCTACTATTTGTCATAGGGTTCCCAGCCTCCTGCTGGGCGCCTCTAATGTGCCTGGTGTGTCCAGCAGTTTGGGGGCCTCCAACATACACGGTGCAATGACATCACTTCCTGGTGATGTCTCTGCAATGTGTGCGCTTTGTGTGCGCAAGTGCTTTCCCCGCTGGCAGCCAGGTAAGATCTGGCAACTCTAGTTTGTTGCTAGGTTCCTTGAGAGGACTCTGTGCATCTGCATGTCTATGATTCTCCCCTCCCCAAACTGGCTTCTTAACAATTCCATGCTCCATATTCATACTGAGTGTATGGCTACAGCTTTTCCTGAACAGCAGAGAAATTTACAGCATTACTTCCCCATATTTCCACAGGATTAAGGCAGCTTGCAAATTTAAAATCAAATTAGTAGATTTAAACCTTTGTTAAGTAGCAGAATCCATTCCTCCAGAGATTGTTTACAAATTACATTAATTTTGTACCCATAATATAACTTTCATATACACTGTGTGCCTATTCACTTTTAAACTACGATGACATAAATATGCCACTGAATATTTTCAAGACTCATTTTATAACTTTATCACCATTCTGTTAATCATAATCTTAGCAAATGCCACCTAAGCAACTCATCCTCTCTAATTTTTCCATGTAATTCTAGTTGATCCTTTTTCCATGTTCATATTCAACTGCGCTACACACACAATCTGTTTTTCCCCACTTTCCCCATTAGTCAATCCCTGCATCCCTTTTAATTGCTACTCACTCAGTACTAGCAGACCCAGGGAAAGGGGATTTAACTCTTTAACCTCCACTCGGTTTTGCTAATTGAAACTAGGCTCTCCATGTTAATATTAGCATTTAAAGGTGGGGAAAGAAACAAGGATGCTTTCGAAGCTGAAGTTACAATTTCAAGTCTAAAGATTTTAACAGCTAAGTGTATTATAGCTACCATAGTAATTTAGTGGTTAAAAGTCATCTGGATAACTACAGTTCATTTTTAATGGTATGTCCTTTGTGACAGCATGAAAAGGAACGACTGTGGTCAGAAGAAAACCCCAAGACATAATAAAGCTTGAGTTTAAAGATGGATCATCCAGACTCATTTGATATCCTTTTTAATAGGTAGATTGCTTCTCAAGGCAAGGCTGACGCAATTCATCTACTCTGAATTTCAGCAAATTAGATCGATCACTGTACCACAAGGGAAATTACTATTCAGTTTGACTGGGAAAGACATGCATGAAGACAGTCACTAGGGCAGAAGTGAGCCTGCTTCTGCAGGGAGGGTCGGATATAAATCAAATAAACTAAACTAAACTAAACAGAAGGGGGCAAATGTCACAATAAAAAGGCCAACATCCAAATGCTACTAGTTGTGGCCTTCAAGAATAGGTTTTAAATCACAGAAACCAGGAATGTACAGGATACTGAGGAGCATCATATATTCAGAGGAGGATCAGAAAAACCTACCAAGCTTTTCCAGTATAATCCTTTGCCAGGAACAAGAATCTTGGCAGAAAGAAAGAATAGGAATGGCCAGAATCAATTTTGAGCTCCTTAAACTTAATCAGATGACTGGGGAAGGCAATGGCAAACCATCCCATCAAAAGTCTGCCGTGTAAACATCATGATGCGACGTCACTCTAGAGACGAAAACGACTGGTGCTTGCACAGGGGACTACCTTTACCTTTTATACTTAATCAGACCACTGATTTGTCAAGGTCAATGTTGTCTACTCAGACTGGCCGCAGCTCTCAAGAGTATCAGATCAAGGCCTTCAACATTACCTACCACCTGATCCATTTAGCTGGAGATGCCAGGGATTGAACCTGAAAGCTGGTACATGCAAAGTAGATGCTCTGTGGTCATTCCCAGACAAAGAAGCTCTCTGGGGACATGCCACACCAACCCAATCCTCATATGGGATGCATGACTGAATAGTTTCATAGGCTCCAGACAGACCAGAAATTTCCTCCTCTAGTCTCCCCACACACACAGTCTGGTAAAGGATGACAAATTTGAAATATAACACATGAAGTCATAGCAGTGTCAGACAAGAAACACCTGATCTTATATTAAAACAACAGGAGATATTACTATAAAAAGAACTGCTCATCAGAGGCTGGACTGGGGGGGGGGGGGAGTTGGACTAGAAAAAAAGAGTAAATTTGTCCTAGTCTGTACCTGAAATTAACAAGAGAACAGGAGCTGAAATTTCACAGGCTGAGAGAAAAGCCAACTGTATGTATGAGGTGCAGCTTGAGCATTTAATGAATGATTTAACTGTGAAACATTTAAAGAAAAACGACCATTGGTACTTACCGTGAGGGGTCATTCTCCTCTGAGTACAGGAGAACATCTTGGGTGCTTTCCACCATCTTGTCAGGGAGGCAGGAAATAGAATAATTCTTCTTCCTCTTCCTTGACCCTGGAGCACCCAGATCAGTTGGGATACTCCGATAAGCAGTCTCTAAACTATCAACCTTACTCACAATAAGGAAACAGTAATAACAGTCAGTTAATATGCAAAAAAGCATAACATAAGGAACTGTAAAGAACTGTAGAGCAGCAGAAGAAAATGGAATAGATATTGCAGAATAGACCCTAGTATGAGCGATGCAACGTGGTGGGCAAGATGTCCTCCTGTACTCAGAGGAAAATGACCCCTCACAGTAAGTACCAATGGTCGTTCTCCCTCTGAGTCGGAGGCCATCTTGGGATCTCCTACAGCAGTAAATTAATGACTGGGTGGGGCATCGCTCTCTTCTAGGACCACATGTTGTAAAACCTTTCTGCCAAATGCTGCTTCTGCTGAACTGTAGGAGTTTAATTTGTAGTGTCAGACAAATGTTGAGATAGAGGACCATGTTGCGGCCCTGCACACCTTGTCTACCGAGGCATAATTGTTAAAGGCTGCGTTAGTTGCAGCACTTCTAGCAGAACGTGCTGTAATACCTCTGGTACTTCTAATTTCATTGCTCTATAGGCTTCCGCAATACATTGTTTAATAGCAATCTTGGGTTGAAAAGTAGGATCTGTACGAAGAACTACTTTGTCTTTGTGAAAAATACAAAGTTCTTTCTTTACACACAGTGCATTGATCTCCGACACCCTTCTTGATGAAGTGATCGCTATTAAGAAGATTGTCTTTAAGCGTAACCATCTTAGAGAAATGCCTTGAATAGACTCAAAGGGTATTTTAGTGAGTGCGGACAAGACAGTATGTAGACGCCATGTCGGAAACCTATGAGTATATGGAGGGCACTTGAGGGTGGCTCCCCTTAAAAACCTCTGTACATGTGCGTGCTTGGAGGGATCTTTACCTTGTATAAGTCCCAATACGGAAGATAGTGCTGCTACCTGTCTCCGTAAGGTGGTTGGTTTCAGTCCAGATTTTAATCCATCTTGTAAGAATTCCAATATGTCTTGAATTGATAGATTTAGTGGATCTTTTGCTTTTCTGCAACACCACCTATGAAAAGCTTTCCAAGTGGTATTGTAAATTCTAATGGTGGACTTCTTTCTGGAGGCCAATAATGTGTCAGTGATCTCTGAAGAATAACCTAACTGCAGGAATGTAGACGGTTCAATTTCCACACGGTCAACTGCAGCCAATCTGGATGTGGATGCCAAATTGGACCCTGCGTCAACATGTCTGGAACGATTTCTAGCCGGAGAGGTTGAGTGGTTGATAGCCTTTGGATAGATGAGAACCATGGGCATCGTGGCCACCACGGGGCTACTAATATGATCCGTGCTTTCTGATGTTGTACCTGTCGAAGAAACCTTGATAACACCAGAATCAGGGGGAAGGCATACAGTAGGCCCTGAGGCCAACTCACTGTCAGTGCGTCCACCGCTACCGCAGCTGGGTGAAGAAATCTGGTGCAAAAGGTTGTTACCTGGTAGTTGTCGTGAGAAGCAAACAGGTCCATTATAGGTTGACCAAAATGTTCGAATATCTGCTGGAATATTGACGTCTTTAATCTCCATTCCCCTGGTTGTATGGTCGTTCAGCTGAGCCAATCTGCTTGAACATTGGCAATGCCCTTGATGTGTTCTGCCCTGATGGAAAGAAGGTGGTGTTCTGCCCAGTTGAATAATGTCTTTGCTTCCCTGGACAGAGCTGACGACCTCAAGCCCCCCTGATGGTTCAGGCAGGACTTTGCAGCCACATTGTCTGTTCTTACTAGTACATGCTGTTTCTGTACCTGATCAGTGAAGAATAGGCTAGGCGTATTGCTCGTAGTTCCAATACATTGATCGGCAGTTGGGTTTCTGACGGTAACCATCGACCCTGCGTTGGTATGTTGTCGAACGTTGCTCCCCAACCTGACAGACTGGCATCTGTGAACAGCTGCATCTCTCTGGGAAGATAGTAAACTCTCCCTTGTCGCAGATTGGAATCCTTGGACCACCACATCAGAGATTTCTTGACCTCTAATGTGACCTTGATCTGTGGATTCTGTCATGATCTGGTACTGGTGAGGGCAGATTAACCTTTGTAACAGTCTTGTATGTAATCTGCCCCACTGAACTGCATCTGTGTTTGAGATGAGCAAGCCCATCAATTTGGCTAAAGTCAATAATGGAGTGTGAGTGTTCCAAATGACTAAATTCACGAGCTGCTTGTTTTTCTGTATCTTGTCGTTCGGAAGAAAGATGGAGTTCTTTTGTGTATCTATAATCACCCCCAAGTGTTCCAACCTTTGTGTTGGTTCTAGAGAGCTCTTGGCTATATTTATAAGCAAGCCGTGTTCCTATAGACACTGCATAGTTGCTTAGACATCCAACAGAGCTTTCCGGTTGGACGCTGATCTGATCAGAAGGTCGTCTAGGTATGGATGAATGTGAATCCCCTTGTTGTCTGAGATGTGCCACAACATTTACCATCACCTTCGTGAATACCCTGGGGGCCATGGCTAGACCGAAGGGAAGCGCTCTGAATTGAAAGTGTCTGTTCCCCACACAGAACCGAAGGAACCAGTGATGAGATAGCTGGATCGGAATGTGCAAATAAGCTTCCGTGAGATCCAGTGAGGTGAGGAACTCTCCTGGTTGTAAGACCTCTGTGATTGACTTCAGGGTCTCAATACGAAAGTGTCGTAGATTAATGAATCTGTTGAGAAACTTTAGATCGAGTATTGCTCTCCAGTCCCCGTTTTTCTTGGGAACCATGAAGAATATTGAATAAACACCTCAACCCCTCTGATCTGTTGGAACGTGTCTTATGGCATTGATCTCTAAGAGATGTGTGATGGCCTTGTTCATTATAGATCTTTTTGTAGAGTTCTTCCGGATTGGGGACACCAGAAAACATTCCAGTAGAATGCTATTGATTCTATTGCATACCCGCATGATACGATTTCTAATGTCCAGCAATCTGTTTGGGAAGCCTCCCAAGCGTCTTGAAAATACTGAAGTCTTCCCCCTACCGGAGTTGAAGTCCAGTCACGCCTTGTTGAATTTTGGCTCCCGGTCCTGCTTTTCTGTACGCTCTGAATTCTGTTTGTTGAATCTAGGATTATTGAACCCTTTTCTGAAGGGTTGTCTTGGTTGGTTCCAGGATGATAGACAGGTTGCTTACCTGTAACTGATGATCTTCGAGTGGTCATCTGTGCAGTCACACACATGGGTTTTCTGTCAGGACGAACCCTACCTCGGAGATTTTAAAAGCTAGCCTAGACATTATTTTTGGCGCGTGTTCCCTTCCACTCTGGGGAGCAGGCATCCACTGCGCATGCCTGGAGCAGGGGGAAGGCGCTCCACCCACCCAGTTTCTTTCCCGCCGCTGACAGTAGGTAAGGAGATGTTATTTAAGAAGAGACGCCATCAGCGGGGACGGTTGGGCGGGCATGTGTGACTGCACAGATGACCACTCGAAGATCATCAGTTACAGGTAAGCAACCTGTTTATCTTCTTCGTGGTCTCTGTGCAGTCCCACACATGGGTGACTGATAAGCTGAACTGCACGGTGGTGGGTGCTGGTGCTAAAAAGAAAGTTGCATAGGTTAATGCATATCAGTCAAGATAGGTATCAGACAACGTGGTAAGGTGGCACTTACCGGAGGTGAAGCTTTTAGCTTCAGTCGAAGATTGAGCGAAGTATAGTTTGACCAAAGGATGTGTCTCGCCATGCACGGATGTCCATAGCGTAGTGCATGGCAAAAGTTGACGTGGAGGACCAAACTGCGGCAGCGCAGACGTCTTCCATGGGTACACCCCTGGCAAAGGCCGAAGATGTGGACAAAGCTCTTGTAGAGTGAGCTCGTAGATGCTCTGGGACCGGTTGTTTTGCGAGCCTGTAGCACAACGCAATGGTAGCAACCAATTACTTTGAGAGTCTTTGAGTAGATATCTTTTGCCCTCTCTTGCGGAGTCCATAAGCAACAAAGAGTCTCGAGTCCTTGCGGAACGCAGTGGTTCTGTCTATGTAATATGCAAGAGCTCTTCGGACGTCCAAGCAATGAAGGGCTTTTTGGCCTCTATCTGTAGGGTCCTGAAAAAAGGAAGGAAGTGTAGTCGTTCTCTGCAAGTGGAATGGAGATACCACTTTTGGAAGGAAAGTGGGGTCTGGTCGCAGGACCACTCTGTCGTGGTGGAAAGCGGTGTAGGGAGCATCAGCTCGGAACGCACCAATGTCACTGGCTCTCTTGCCAGATGTGAGTGCTACTAACATTGCCGTCTTCCACGATAAGAGATGTAATGGTATCGATGCCACGGGCTCAAAAGGAGGTCTCATTAGTTGACAACACCAAGGACAAGCTCCAAGTGGGGTATAGTTGACGTAATGGTGGATGGAGGTGCAGGATTCCTTTTAAAAAGGATTTTGCAGCAGGATGGGAGAACACAGTGCGGCCCTCTATGTGAGGGCGGAAGGCTGAGATAGCTGCTAAATGTACCTTGAGGGATGAATAGGTAAGTCCATTCTCAGAAAGTGATAGTGTGTAGGATAAGATCTGATATTGAAGAAGATAGAGGTTGAAAGTTGTGTTTGGTTGCATACATGGTAAATCTTCTCCTCTTCATAGTATAGGATTTTCTGGTCGATGGCTTTCTTGCGTTTAGCAGGACATGTCTTATTCCCTCAGGGAACTCATAAAATTGATCCTCTATGCTGTTAGCCGGAGGCGGTCCAGGTCGTGATGTAGGACCTTGCCATTCTGCTGTGAGAGGATGTCCCGCATCCGAGGGAATCGATGGAATGTGCTGTTCGATAGGGAGAGGAGTGTTGTGAACCACAGCTGGCGTGGCCACCATGGCGTAACAAGGATGCAATTTGTGTTGTCTAATTGAATCTTCTGGAGTGTCCTCATTATCAATGGGATAGGAGGGAAGAGGAAGGGCAGTGGACCTGTCCATTGTTGGATGAAGGCATCTCCCACAGATTGGTTTGAGGGCGGACCTCTCATATAAAATAGAGCACACTGCGCATTGTCCGGTGAGGCGAAGACATCGATGAGAGGTGTCCCGAACTTTTGAAACACCGGTCGGAGGTATGACTTGTGAAGGGACCACTCGTGGTCGTTGACCAAACATCTGCTCAGAGCATCTGCTCGGGTGTTTTGAATGCCTGGTAGGAGCACCGCCGTAAGGTGGATATGGTGCGCAATGCTCCAGTACCAGAGGTGCAGGGCCTTCTTGCAGAGGCGAGTGGATGCAGTCCCTCCTTGTCTGTTTATGTAAAACACAGTTGCCACATTGTCTGATGTTACCTGAACATGACGACCGTGAAGGGATGGTAAGAAGGACTTCAGGGCTCTGCGTACCGCCAAAAGTTCTAGGCAGTTGATGTGCAGAGACTTTTCGTATGTCGTCCACTGCCCTTGGACTGTCAGTGCATCGAAATGGGCTCCCCAGCCCCACCTCGAAGCATCTGTAGTGACGATTGCTGATGGATTTTGGTGCAGGAATGGCATCCCTGTGAGTAAATGGTCTCGTACCGTCCACCAGTCCAGTGGTGGCAGTATATGTTGCGGAACTGTGAAGAGGGTTTGTTGTGAATGATGCTGAGGGTGGAATGTCCGTACAAACCATAGTTGCAGAGGTCTCATGCGAAGTCTTGCATGCGGTAGAACCGATGTAGTGGCTGCCATGAGCCCTAGCATCCGTTGAAACGTGAAGGCTGTTTGTTTTGGTTGCAGGATTATACTTGTAGCCAGTGTCTTGATATTGGCTATCCTGTCTGTGGGGAGGTAGGCCTTGTGATCTATGGTACAGAGACGTGCTCCTATGAATTGTATATCTTGGGTAGGAGTCAGGTTGGATTTCTGCTCGTTCACCTGGAGGCCTAGATCTGACAGAAGTTTCAAAGTTGTTGAAATGTTCTCTTCCAGTTGAGTTCTTGAGGTTCCCACAATCAGCCAGTCGTCTATGTATGGGTATATCACGATTCCCTGCTGTCGGAGAGATGCAGCGACCACAGCCATGCATTTTGTGAAGATCCTGGGTGCCGTAGATAGACCGAATGGAAGTGCACGGAACTGGTAGTGATTGTTCCCTACAGCAAATCTCAGGAATCTTCTGTGACAGTGGAGGATTGTAAGGTGGAAATATGCATCTTGAAGGTCGATGAGGGCCATCCATGCGTTCTTGGGGATTAGAGGCAGGATGGACTGCAGGGTAATCATGTGGAATTTTTTGTGTTGGATGAATTTGTTGAGCGCGCGTAGGTCTAATATCGGGCGCTGCCCTCCATCCTTTTTCGGGACCAGGAAGTATCGGGAATAGAACCCTGTGTGATGGTATTGAGCTGGGACTGGTTCTATGGCCACTTTGGTCAGCAAAGCGGTAATTTCTTCTTGGAGAGGGAGGGACGGAGGGATTGAGATGAAGTGATGTTTCTTGGGTGGCAAATCGAACTCTACTGAGTAACCTCTGAGGATGATGTTCAAGACCCAATTGTCCGTCGTTATTCATTTCCATGCGTTGTAGAATGGTAGAAGTCTGGGAGCAGTAGGGTGGTAATGGTGTGGTGATAGGTTTGGAAAGTCAAAGAGACTGTTTAGCTGTCAATGCAGCTTTCTTAGGTGGATGAGACCGCTGCCGTTGGTTGAAGGGTTGTTTTGTTGGAGGAGCTTTGCGCTTCCAATAATCCATTTGCCTGGGAGAGCGAGGGCGTTTATATGCCATTGGCTTCCAAGGTCTTGGTTTGTAACCCTTTTGTTGCTGTTGGGTGACACCAAGCCTTTTAGCCCTTTTGCGACTGTCATCTACTGTGGTTAATATGTCGTCGGTAGTGGCATTGAACAGGCCCTGGCTGTCGAAGGGGAGATCTTCGATCTTGTATTTTATGTATGGCTGAAGCGAGGAGGAGTGAAGCCAGGCATGTCTTCGCAAGGCTACTGAGGCAGCCATAGCCTTGGATGTGCATCCTACAGAATGTCTGACTGTGTTTATTTGTTGTTTGCTGATTCTATTCAGCTCTTGTAATAGCTTAGAAGCCTGCTTTTGAGAGGTTTCTGGCAGAGCTGCTATTAAGGAGCTTAACTGGGAGGAAATATTGTAGGAATAGGCAGCAAAGTAGGCAAGATAGTTGTTGATCTTGGCTGTTGCTGTGGAAATAGAATACATCTTCCTTCCCAACGTGTCCAGTTTTCTTCCCTCTTTCTCCGGGGGTACAGGGTGGCGTGTCTGCTTTGATTTCGAAGAAGAATGAACAATCATTGAGTTCGGAGCTGGATGGTTGAATAAAAACTTGGATTCCAGTGCATGAGTCTTATATAAGGACTCTATGCGTTTCGATGTCGGGGGGATGAAGGCTGGCTTGTCCCAGGCTTCCTTCAGGGCTTCAAGGTGGACTGGAAGCATTGGCAGGAAGGAACCAGCAGGTAAGTCCAAGTGGACAAGATCATGGACTACGTCCGTTATCTTTGGTGCATCAGTGGTGAGTTTAATGTTGAGGGTAGAGGCCATGTTGGAGATCAAGTCTAAGTATGTCTTAGCTCCCTCAGAGGGAGACAGATCTGCAGGTTTTGCGATGTCCGATGCAGAAGATGCCGGGGAGGATATTGAGTGCGTGGACTCCGATGTTTCAGCCTCTGATTCTTCCTCAGTGAGGTCAGGGGCAGTCTGCTGGAGAGTAGGCATTGTAGGAGTCGACTTCTGTTGGGGCTTAGAAGTCGATGTTGACGGAGCTGGCGAGGCAGGCTTTGTAGGGCGTTGCGTTATTTCAGCCCCTTGGTAGGCGGAGGTATCCTCACGGTGTTCTTGGTATCGTTCGGTATGGTACCGAGGATAATGGTGGCTGTAGTATTGATGACGACGATAGTCTATTGATGGAGATCTCGAAGTCATGTAATAGTGACCTCGTGGAGATCTGGACGGAGATCGGGATCGACTATAATAGCGGTAGCGGTCCCTTCCTCGGCTTGGAGACCTTTCCCGGTACCGAGCGCGTAGATATCTTTTTCTCTCTATGCTGGAGGATCTTTCACGGTACCGATGGGTGCACTGCTCTCGTTGGCGAGGGGCCAGGCAGTGTGGAGAGGAAGTAGTACTCATCAATTTCTTGGGAGCCGACATGTCGCGGAAGGAGCGTGGGTCGATCTGATGTTCTTGCATCTGAGTCGAAAGTTCCACGGGTTCGTCGGCGAGAAAGTCTTCCGGCATGGTCTCATGAATGGAAGGCGAGCGAGAGTGGATTCGTATAATTTCCTCCGTCCTCTCTGTCTGGAGTGGAGTGGCAGTAGCAGTAGAGGTCTCCGATTCGTGTGCTCTCGGTTCCAAGTGGGTCGAATCCGAAGCCTTTCTCGGGTCCTTGTGGGACTTGGATGAGGACGAGTCCGAATGTTTCCTCTTGGAATCGTGAGACTTCTTGGTATGTTTCCCGGACTTAGGCTTACTGGGAACCGAAGCCACTGAAGCTGCCGGTTTCGCGCCGTCCCCTTGAGGAGTTAGGGAGGGTGGCGATTTCGGAAGACTGAAGGAATGCGACATATCCGGGCGAAGCGCGGACTCTAACAGGTGGCTTTTAAATCTCGCAGCCCTATTTTTTCTCGCCTGTTTTCCGAATTGAAGACAGTGAGTGCAGGCGTCGGTTTTATGGCCTTCCCCTAGACAGAACAGGCAGAGCAAATGGCCGTCTGAGGTGGGGATTTTAGCTCTGCAACGCGTGCACCTTTTAAAGGTTATTTTCGCGTCTCTTCCTTTCATACGCCCGGGAGGAGGGGGGGTAAGAGAAGGAAGGGAGTGAGGCAATAGAAAGCAGGAAAAATATATATATATTTTATATACGATACCAGGTAGAAGAATGAGGAAACGAAGAAGGAAGAATGGAGTTGAAGAAGCGAAGCTGAAGAAGCGAAGGCTAGTAAGCTGAGGAAATTGAAGGAACGCAGCGAGGTTGGACTATCCCGGGCGGCGGTCGGAAAGAAACTGGGTGGGTGGAGTGCCTTCCCCCCCGCTCCAGGCATGCGCAGTGGATGCCTGCTCCCCAGAGCGGAAGGGAACGCACGCCAAAAATAACGCCTAGGCTAGCTTTTAAAATCTCCGAGGTAGGGTTCGTCCTGACGGAAAACCCATGTGTGGGACTGCACAGAGACCACGAAGAAGATCTTTTGTTATCTGCATAGGATCTTGATCTGGCCAATGTGTGTGAGGAACGAAAGGACTGAGAATAGAAGCTTCTTCTGTCAGTTCTGCGAATGTTCCTTGGCATGGCTTTCTTTTTGTCTTTGGTTTCCACTAAGATCTTATCTAAGGCACTACCAAAGAGCTTTTCTCCATGAAACGGATATGATATCACCATTTGTTCAGAATGGTTGTCAGCAGGCCATGCTCTAAGCCAGATGCTTCTTCTGGCTACTGCCCCTGACGCCAGACCTCTGGAACAGAAGGTGAGGGTGTCTAGAGAAGCGTCGGCCGTGAACTCTGCTGCTTTAAGTAGTCTGGTGGTTCCCTCCATCAATTTATTATTTTCTGGTAGCAATTGAGAGAGTCTCCTAGCCCAGACTATGGCTGCTCTAGATACAATAGACAATGCAGTACATGCCTTAATTGCCATATTTACTGCCTCGTGTGGTCTTTTTAGGGCTAGGTCAATTTTCTTGTCCCAATTGTCTCTAATGGAACCGTGCCCATCTTCTGACACCAAACCCGGATTTTGAAGAGCCATCACTGGTGCGTCCACTACTGGAACCTGCAACATTTCGTTTGCAAAAACAGGCAAATTATATAACTTTTTTACAAAGCCAGGAAACTGCCGATTGGAGTTAGGTTTTCCCCATTCAGCTTTTAATTATCTCTCAAAAAATGTGGAAAAGGGAAAACCTTGGTAGTGGTGTGTGAGACTGGGAAGAACTCCCTATCCCCAGTAGTTTTATTCCTGGGATTGGTATCGGTACTGGAATTCTCCTCCCCAGAGGCAGAATCTTGGAGCGCCAGTGCTGCCATGACCCTGGTTAACAAATACTGATAGTCATCAGCTTTAAAGCAGCGAACTGACTGCTCTGGGACACAGTCATCCTCCACCTCCTCATCTGAAATAAAACTCTCTTGATCTTTGGATTGTGACTCCACATCCGACTGATTCTCCTCTGAATCTTCCTCTAACAACCTAGACTCAGAGATCTCTTTTCTGGCTGCCTTAGTTGGCCAGTTGCGCTCTCTGGAAAGATTTTTCTCTGGGCGCCTTGAGGAGGAAGAAGGAGGGGAAGGATATCTGGATCCCACTGACCCCATACCCATAGCCCCTGACTGACAGGCATTAAACATTTATGCTCTAATGGTTTGCTGGAGCATAGTCATAAATTCAATAGAAAATGGCCCTTTAGGGTACAGTACATTGCCACTTTGTTGTATTAGGGCTGGGTCGACCGTGGAGGCGTGATCTGATAGGGGTTGGCCTTCTGTATTGTCTCCCACCAGGAGACTGGTAACCGTCCCAAGGGGCAAAGCATAAGGCTCCTGGCGCCTGTCTGGCGAAACACGCGCCAAAAATCCTCCTTCAAAATGGCTGCCGTCAGATGCGAGCCTCTGGTGGGGAGGAACTTCAAGCCCTTCCGTTGAAGCCCCTGAACGTTTCAGCCCGCGGTGACTAAAGTCACTAAAACGGGCAACATTGCCGGGAACCGCAGCAAGCTGGGAAGACATGCCGGTCCTGGGGTCCACTCCCACAGTCTCAGTGCGAGGACTTACGGAGGACACGTCTTCTAGGAACTCGTCCCTGAAATTTTCCATCTGCCGCTCTTTGCCGTGCTCCGCAAGTGAAGACAAGGGCAGGGGGGAAAGTCAGCCGCTTTAAAAGCAGCCGCGGCAGCACTGCTCTCCCAACTACTGTGAAGGTGTGAAGGCAGATGGAAAGTGAAAGTAGCTCAGTGTAACAGACTGGAATTTAAGAAGATTGTTAGACAGAGGAGTAAGGTTGGGGGGAAAGGAAGAATTAGATTAGGAATAAAGAATAGGATTAAAATTGCTTCCTATCTTCTAGGAGCTAAACTAGCTAGTTGCTCTCCCTCTAGAGGCAGGAAAGAAACTGAGGAGATCTGGGTGCTCCAGGGTCAAGGAAGAGGAAGAAGAATTATTCTATTTCCTGCCTCCCTGACAAGATGGTGGAAAGCACCCAAGATGGCCTCCGACTCAGAGGGAGAACATCAGATTACACAAACACCACAGATCATATTCTTATAGTTTATAAAATTGCAGCACAGTTAGCAAATGCAACCTCTAGAAGGGGCACCATGAGAAGGCCCAGATCTTTTTAATATTTTTTTGTTAAAAGCAAGCATTGAGACTAATTATCCAGGACAGTCTCTAAAACTGTAAATTCCTTTGATTCATTAAGTTCCTTAGTCAGATCCTCACAATGTAATTACTGATGCAAGAGCTTTAATTACAGAAGTGCTTAAGAGACCAATATCAGCCCTTCAAAAGCTAGAATTTTGATAAATCTGTAACTCTAGTATTCCCAAACAAAACTGGCAGCTGTAGGCATCAATGTTGATTAATTTGTTTAACCCTATGAAACTTATATAAATTTAAAAAATACTGCCATTATGAAACATAAGTTTGCCAAAACTTCCTTATTCAGGCCTGTGTGTGTTATTCCAGAATTCGACACATACTGTGAAAACATTCCAATTTGCAGCTCTGCAATCTAAGAACAACTGAGCAGCTTTCGCCCAACATCTGCAGCTTTCAATTGTCTAAAAGCATTAATCTCAGCCAGCATTCCCAAAAGACTTCCCTTACTCATCCTAAGCAAAACCCAAGAACCAAGTGTAGGACTACCCCCTCATGACCAAGAGGATACCATACACCCCTCCCCCAATGCAGCAAAGGCCAAGGCAGCCACAGAATCACTTGTGCGTTCTTCCACCTAAGTGGCATGCACCAAGATCCCAGATAATAATTACAAGAAGAGAAGGGAGATGAGAGATCATGAAGGAAATAGGAGTGGGATCTCTGGGTGCCATTCTCCCACTGGTTCAGGGGAAATGACTGCTCACTGAGAGTCTTGCATAAGCCCAGAACTACAGCATTTTGTAGACCTATATCTCAAATTGCAGCACAGTTAGGAAATGCAACTGTGATTTACTGCAGCCAACGGAGAGTGAGCACACACTGTAGCCAATGGGGTGCATGCACACAAACACAGATAGGGGGAGAGAGAGAGAGAGGATCCAAAGCCGTGTCTCCACTGCAAAAAGTGTTCTGGTATTCCACAAATGGGGAAGGCAATAGAATGAGGGGGAAAGGGAGAAAGCAAGGAGGGGCACTTTTTCTGACTCCTTGTCACTTTCTCCTCAACCTCGTCTTCCAAGTACTAGCTTAAAAGCACTGCCTTCCTCACCAACCAATTCTCTGTTGCAAATTGCTCCTTCCATTACCATTTGCAGAGAAGCAGAAGTTAGGGTGCAATATCAGTGACTTGCCCAGGGCCAGCCCTGCCACTAGGCAAACTAGGCGACTGTCTGGGGCACCGGCCTTCTGGAGGAGCCAAACTGGGCACCTCCTCCCATGTTACTCTGTGACATTATCAGTGAAACAAGGGGGGACCAGACGTTAGCCTTGCCTAGGTTGCCAATCAGTCTAAGTTAAAACAGACTCTAATGTACTACTCTTTACAATTAAGTGACCTAATGACATTAACATCAATCTCCAATTCTGATGTTTTGCTGTTTTTTTCCGCCTAATCAACCAAAACCAATTACCACAAGACCCCAACTTGTCATTCTTTAAAATCTGCTAAAAACATTTCACTGTTTTGCATACTAATTCACTGCCCAATATATGCTAATTCCATCCCATACTATTGTCTGATGAAGTGTGCTTTTAGCACATAAAAGTTTACATTCTCAATAAAACTGTGTTGGTCTTAAAGGTGCTACTGGACTCTGACTTTTTTGTATTGCTTCAGACCAACACAGCTGCCCACTTGGATCTACTGCCCAAAGACAATCAGAAAATTTGACCATAGGCTTCCCATAAACAGATACTCTAGCCAATTTCTTTTCCCTATCATCATTTCTTAATGCAAAACCAGGCAAGGAAATAATTTAAAAACTGCTTGATAAAGTCTGTAAAATTCAGCTGGATTCCTCTCTTTCTGAAGTCCAAGGTTAAATCCATTGTTTAGTATGTTCAGATGTAATAGAAAATATGCATCTTATCTTTCTGATCCTGCTGTTTTGCCTGGCATGCTTTTACACAGCTGCAATTTCAGTAAGTGCTGTGTTTGTTCCCCAGCAGCCATTATCAGAATATTTCATATACCCAGAGGAACTGTCTTTGTGAAACTGGTTAACTGCGCTATCCACGAGAGACCAGACTTAAGGTTTACCCTCAACATCCTACTCACTTTGTTTCCTGCTCATTTTCTAAATAACATCAGTATAAGGATGGATCAGCTTTCAGCACATATACCTGATTTACATAGTGAATTCACTTAAATAATTCATTTAAGATCCAGTTAATTACAAACTGGATCTTAAATTAAGCCACAAATTAAGATACCAATCAAGCCGCAAATTAAGATACCAAAATGGGCGTTTGAGAAAGAACTTGGCTGGAGGTTTCAGTTGACTTACGAGGAAGCTGCAGGAGCAGCGGAACGCAATCAAAGCCGGGGTTTGCGTGAAGGCTAGAATTTTTCCTTCAGAAGTCAACAAGCAACGGAGGGACTCCTGTGGAACTTTATTATTGAGTCTTAGTACTCAGTTTGGAAAACTCAGTGACTGTGTGGGGTCCTCCTTGGAACATTGTTTTGAGACTGTTGTTTGTTTTCTATTTATACTGTATGAATGAATGCCCACTGTTGTAGGCTGTTCATTTCATGATAATAGAACTTTGTATACACCAGTCAAGAGTGTTTGTTTGTGCACAATATTTTGTATTTTTGTATTTTATATATTGTGCTGCCACTGTTCTTTAGCATTCCCAAATGGGCTCAGGGTGGCTCACAGAAATTAGGATATAAGGAAATTAGGATATATTTTTTAAAAAAAACTAAAACAATCAAACAATCCAGGCAAGATGGCAGCAAAGAAGACCAAAACTCCAGGGCAGTCCTTATTGCCTCCTACAAGCTGATTAGTCCAATTTCTGTGAGCAGGGTAGGCCAAAATGGATTGAACATCTGCCGACTCAGCCAAAGGCCTGGCAGAGCAGCTCTGTTTTACAGGCCCAGAAGAACTGTACCCAGTCTCACCCTGATCTGACATGGGAGCATGTTCTGCCAGGCCAGGCCTTGGTTAAGGCTAAGCAGACGTTTTTCAGGGCAGGGACTACCAGTAGGTGTTGATCAGCAGAGTGCAAGGCTCTCCAGGGCACTTACAGAGAAAGAACGTCTCATAGGTATGCTGGCCCCAGGGTGTCAGAAGATGACCATACCAGTTAAGTAGATTCATTAAAAAGTAGAAAAGTTATTGACAAAACCATATAAGGTTCTACAAGTCAACACCAGCACCTTGAATTGTACCCAGAAACAGATTAGGAATCAGTGTAGGCAGTGTTTTTTTTTTTGTAGCAGGAACTTCTTTGCATATTAGGCCACACACCCGTGATGTAGCCAATCCTTCTAGAGCTTATTAGTAGGCCCTGTACTAAGAACTCTGTAAGCTCTTGGAGGATTGGCTACCTCACGGGTGTGTGGCCTAATATGCAAAGGAGTTCCTACTACAAAAAAAAGCCCTGAGTGTAGGTAGGCCAAAACTGGTGTGAAATGATCCCTACAATCCACTCCATTCAACATCCTAGCTGCAGTATTCTGCACCAGATGAAATTTCTGAACACTTTTCAAGGGCAACTCTATGTAGACAGCATTGCTGTAATCTAATCTAAGTATAACCAGGGCATTCACCATAGCAGCCAAACCTTTACTACCCATTAAAAGTCACAGATGGCTAACCAAGTGAAGCTGGAAAAAGGCATTCCTGGTCACAGATGCCACCTGCTTATCCAGCAGTAAGTAGGGCAGGGTCCAAGAGCACCACCAAACTACAGACCTCTTCCTTCAATGGGAATGCAATCCCAATCAAGAATGAGTGACACCTTTAGCCCCAGGTCAGACCTTCAACAAACCAGGAGCACTTCCATCTTGTCAGAATTCAAATAAAATGAAAAAAAAATCAAATAAATTGAAATGAAATTCAGCTTCAGTTTATGAACCCATATCCACTCCAAAGCAACCTTCAGGCACTGGTTCAGGGTTTCTACAGCCCCTACTAGGATTAGCCATGAATCTCTGCATTTTGGTGACAGCCCAGTCCAAATCTCTAGATGACCTTACCCAGTGGTTTCACATAGACGTTGAAAACCATAGGGATCAAGGTGGAACCTTGAGGGGTCCCACAAGCCAAGGAATCCTTCAAGGCTCCATCTTGGCAGTAGCCTCCCAGCACCACTTTCTAAAACCTACCCTCCAGGTAGGACTGGAAACACCACAAAACGGTGTCTCTCAGTCCAAGCACAGATAGGCTGTCCAGAAGGATACTATGACTGATAGTATAAAAAAACACTCAGAAGTCCAGAAGAATCAACATAGTAATAGTCCTTCTGTCCATCCCCTGGAAAGAGAGAAAAGTAACAGGCCCAAGATTATAAAGTAAGCTTTGTGACCAAGCAGGGATTTTAACCTGGGTCTAACCACTCTACCATAGTAGCATTCTTCATCTCCAAATCTCACCTATGAAGAGTTCATTTTAGTAAATTAGGTATGTGACTGAACTTTAAAAAAAAGAAAAGAAAAGACATTGCCTTTGGAAGGAAGCTAGCAATGTTATCCATCCTGTCTTCCTCTGTGCAACTTTACCTTTAAATGTATTCTCCAAGTCTCCAGGCTGGCTTGGCAAAGTGATTTAAAGAGACAAATGCCTTCTCCAAGCTTGCCAACAGGGTAGTGGAAGCTTTGAGAGCCACACAATATGTATGAGAGAGATACATGTGGCTCCCAAGCCGCAGTTTGGGCACCCCTGGTCTAGCCACTCAACCACAGTATCATTCTTCATCTTCAAATCTCAACTATGAAAAGTTCACACTAGTAAATTAGGTTGTATTTTAAAAAGCCATTGTCTTTGGTCAGCGGAAGGAAGCTAGCAATGCTATCCATCCTATCTTTCTCTGTGCCCCTTTTGTTTCAGGTAGACCAGTAATTCTTGTGAAGTTACTTGCAAAGATGCTGTGAAAGAAACGTTAGTATTGAGTGAGGCACGAATGGGTTACGTGCAGGAATGAGTGAAGCTCTGCACTGTGCCGCATGGAAAGTCATCAAAACGGACTCCTTACTGGTACAAATTGCTATGTCTGTATAGGAAGGGCAAGTTTAAAAATGTAGTGGGAAAGGGAAGAACAAACTGCAATGCTTGACAAAGCTGCAACAAGCTTTAATTCTCTGGCAGATGTCTTAGGAAGGACAGGAACAGAAAGAAAGCACCAGTAGTCTGAAGCTCTCCAAATTTTCCCTTCAACAGCTTTCTGTCTCTGTAAAATTACATCAAGGAAACTGCCAGCACAGTCAACAGCTGCACTGCTAGCTGAACATGAAAAATGAATGATGCTTTTCTACCAAATCACTTACTCTCTTGCACAGAGAGAAAAGAGAGCTGGGAGGGTGACAAGAGAAGAAGCAAAGTAATAAATCCATATTTTGGGCACCTCTGTGCACTCATTGCTGTCAAGAACTGAGAAAATCAAGGGGAAAAAATGTGGATTGAGCCTTTGGAAGTTGACATTTACGAATACAGATCATTCTCAAACTTCTCCTTATTCATGTGCATGATCAAGCTGTGGCCTGATTACAAGAACATCATTGCTCTTTGTAAAAACAACAATATGGGCTCAAGAGTCTGCATTTGGGATGATGTGTGCTATACTTCTTGTATAAACCAACCCACAGAAGACGACTGCGCAGAGTTCACACATTAAGTCACAAGGCTGTTTGGACACACCTCAACATGGTTCTCGAATCAACCTCTGAAGCCATCTCAAATTAGTGAATGGTGCTACAAGTCACAGCTAGATGTAAATTATGAAAAAATGTGTCTCCATGTGTGTGTGTTTTTTTCTATGTGTGATTTATCAACAGTTTCACCAGTTCTTGGAGGGAACATGCCATGATATAGCCCAGGGGTAGCCAAACTGTGGCCCGGGAACCACATGCAGCTCTTTCACACATATTGTGTGGCTCCCACAGGTCAAGCAGGAACTTAATGCAAGCTTACTCTCAAGTAAGCATGCTTAGCATCAGGACCTCATAGGTAGGCAACTATTTCCACTGTATGTGAAACGGGAAAGGAGGGGAAAATAGGCAAGCTTGCAAGCTCTTCTCCACTCGCCTGGAGACCTAGAGTGGGGAAAGAGTGTGCAAGTGCTGAGGGAGCCACTGGAAGGAATTAAAGAGGGCGGTGCAGGATTCCTTCTAAATTTCAGAGTTCTTTTAGGAGCTGTACTTACTAACCTTGATGAAGGCAAAGAGCGATGCATAATGATGCAAACGGTGGTCAGTGATTTATATGGTACATGTGTGTTTCCTTCTCCCACTGCCAAAAAATAACTCCCTTTTTCCCTGTGCTGGTCTTATGCGGACTGTCATTTCCAGCTTTTGTTGTTTGTTTTTTTAAAGTTTCCTTCTAGCATGATCGTGCATACATATGTATTTTAACTTTCTGTGCAAAGAAAGAAAGAAGTTTTAATAAAGACATATGAGTAATAGCAAAAGCAGTCATCTTTTTTTTAAATCATTAAGTTCTTAATTTTATATTGTGATGGCCTTTGGCTATAAACAATAAATATTTCTGCTTCATATGAGTAATATTTGTTCATCTTGCAGTTCCCAAACATCTGACATTTATGCTATGTGGCTCTTACATTAAGAAACATAACCCCTGGTATAGCCTGATCTCATCAGATCTTGGAAGCTATGCAGGGTTGTTACTTGGTTGGGCAACCACCAAGGAAGACTCAGCAGAGGAAGGCACTGGCAAACCACCTCTGCTTCTCATTTGTCTTGAAAGCCCCTTGCTGGGGTAGTGACTGGACGGCACTTACATAAAACACCAGTTCTTATTAACACTTGACTGCTACATTTTAGAATCCACCTTACATCGATATGCCACTATTGTGAGTAATAAATTCTGTTTAAAAAAGACCAGTAGAACTGCTGTTGAGGGGCAAACAGCATGAACATGGAAATCAGAGCCCGCTCCCACAGACATTCTGAATTAAAGATATAACGTACCATGTCCCTCAGCAAGAAGTTACACAGGCTGTTTGGAAAGAACATCTGATGAAGTCCAACAATCATTTCAACAATATATGCCAAATAAAGAGATTCAATGAAGGAGAGATGCTGCCATCCCTGAGGAGTTTGGTGAACCAGTTTGGTGTAGTGGTTAAGTGTGTGGACTCTTATCTGGGAGAACTGGGTTTGATTCTCCACTCCTCCACTTGCACCTGCTGGAATGGTCTTGGGTTAGCGCCATTGCTATCACAGGAGTTGTCCTTGAAAGGGCAGCTGCTGTGAGAGCCCTCTCAGTCCCACCCACCTCACAGGGTGTCTGTTGTGGGAGCATATTGTAAGCCGCTCTGAGTCTCTGATTCAGAGAGAAGAGCAGGGTATAAATCTGCAGTCATCTTCTTCAGTTGTTAGTGGATAAAGACAGCTGAAAAATGAACCAAAGGTTTTAACGAACATCTAAACCACAGAATCTCTGTAAGAAAAAGCTGCATTCCCTGTTTCATACACAATACTCAGTTACAAAGTAGCAGGAGGAATGTGCTTTTAAGATCAAGTACCACTGCAAATGTTCATTGCAAAGAAGAAAAAGTACAGTTTGGGTGTGCTGGGATTCGCAAGCTGAAAATCTCGATGTACCAGGAAAACAGAATTACCTCTAATCAGACACGTTCCTTGAGTACTCCTGCTATTTTTAATCATCTGTCGCTTCAAATCGGGAGCGAGAGCAAGGAGTGCAAAGCAAATTATACTGGGCACTTTCCATCAAGGGACAAGGAGAGGCCAATATCTTCTCTTCCACCCAGCGTGCAAAGGACAATACGGTCTGCGTCAAATACCTTGCCAATTTTATAATCCCCATAGTTAGACCACCACCAACACGTTTCAACATCCAAATCAGTGTTGATGAAACCAAGGCATTCACTATCACTGAACCATTAAGAACAAAGTTTGAGTCCAGTGGCACCTTTAAGAGCAACATTTTATTCGAGGTATAAGCTTTCATGCACATTGAAGTGTGCGTGTGCACAAAAGCTTATTCCTTGAATAAAACTTCGTTAGTCTTAAAGGTGCCACTGGACTCAAACTTCGTTCTACTGCTTCAAACCAACACAGCTACACACCAGAGTGAATCAATAAAGCAATCTGAGCAGAATTTTCAGTCGATGATATGAAGCTTGATTTAGAGCACCAAAAGAAACTTGAGCATTAAATAGAGATGTCTTTAAGGTCTTGTTTTTACAGTCTCCAGGAGAAAATATGTATGCAACTTGAAGGCTAAGAACAATCAAGTCAAAGCAAGTTCTCAGTTTGTAACTAAAAACTTACACAACTTATGGAACACATGAGAAACCTGACCAGCAGTATCTTTGTCTTCAATTTCACCGAACACATTAAGTCCCTGTTTACGGCTTGGCAGTCTAGTAAGGGGCTAGCTGCTGTAAATTCAAGACAGACACACTGAAAAATATAAATTATATTCATCTAGATTAATAATGGAATGAGACATTGCACTTCAATAGAAATTGTGTCTTTATCCGATGAAGTTAGCTCTGATTCATATAATGGCCTAGTTCTTAAAGTGTCAGTGGACTCTTGAGTTATTTGGCTGCTGCAGACTCACATGGCTATCCCTCTTGTGGTATATGTACTACATGTATGTCTTCATACTGGATGGGATAACTATAAAAATACACATGTGCACAGAAGAGTCTTGAACATTCTGCAATTTTAAACCCCTTCTCTTCTCCCTGGAGTTGCACTGCAGCTGCAGTCCAACTCTGGGAGGGGAGGATTTTACTGTTTAAATTGCTTTACTCACTGAATCAGCTCCACACGACTCAGCAAGTGAAATTCTCCATTATACCCTATGAGGACAGTTCCCATAGGGTACAATGGAGCTGAATATATTCGGGTTTCCCGAATACTGACCCAAATACCAGTACAATACTGATAATGGTATTTGGAAATACCAAATATTTTTGGTTCCCAAATACCCAAATTTTAAAAATTATTTTTTTCTTGCACACCCCTCTCTACTGATCCTGACATAATCCAATGTATAGCACAACAGGGGAAAGGACAGGTTTCTTACCTGTAACTGATGATCTTCGAGTGGTCATCTGTGCAGTCACACATATGGGGTTTATCCGCAGGATCGAGCCCATCTCGGAGAATTCAAAGCAATCCTAAAGCGTTATTTTTGGCGCGCCTTTCCCCTCGTCCCGGGGAGGGGGCAGCGACTGCGCATGCCCAGACGAGGGGGAGGCGCCCAACCCACTCAGTTTCTTCCCGCCGCCGGGTAGGTGTATAAAATGCAATGATGTGAAAGTCCAGCAGCGGGGAAGGCTGGGTGGGTATGTGTGACTGCACAGATGACCACTCGAAGATCATCAGTTACAGGTAAGAAACCTGTCCATCTTCATCATGGTCTCTGTGCAGTCCCACATATGGGTGACTGGCAAGCTACCTTGCAGGAGGCGGGTGCTGGATCTGTAAAGAAGGTCTGCAAGTTAGAGTAGAATAAGTAGAATAAATTCGTACTCACAATAGGTCGCAGGTGACTTCAGTCGAAGATTGATCTCAGCACAGCCTGCCCAAAGGATGTGTCACGCCGGGCACGAACGTCGAGAGCGTAGTGCGAGGCGAAGGTAGATGGGGACGACCAGACCGCAGCAGCGCAAATGTCCTCCATGGGAACGCCCTTACAGAAGGCTGTTGAGGTTGCGACCGCTCTGGTAGAGTGAGCTCACAAGTGCTCAGGTACGGGCTGCTTAGCCAGTTCGTAGCATAAAGATATGGTGGAGGTAATCCACTTGGAGAATCTTTGAGTAGAGATTCTAGCACCCTGATTGTGGGTAGCATAAGAGACAAAAAGTCTATTGTCCTGTCGAAACTGTTTAGTTCTGTCGATGTAGAAGGCCAGAGCTCTACGTACGTCTAGGTGATGCAGGGTGCGTTGGGCTGCGTCTGTAGGGTTTTGAAAGAACGCAGGTAGGACGGAAGGTTTCCCTAGATGGAAAGGCGATACCACCTTAGGTAAGAAAGCGGGATCAGGACGCAGCACCACCTTGTTATGGTGGAAAATAGTGTATGGAGGGTCCGCCCCGAAAGCGCAGATGTCGCTGGCTCTTTTGCCAGTAGTAATGGCTACTAGAAGGGCAGTCTTCCACGTCAGAAGGTGTAAAGAGATGGAAGCCATGGCTTCAAATGGTGGCTTCATTAACTGACTGAGGACTAGGGATAGGCTCCAAGCAGGTTGTATTTTGCGGATTGGAGGGTGAAGGTGAAGGATTCCCTTCAGGAAGGCCTTGGTAGCGGAGTGTGAGAATACAGTGGAGCCATCAATACATGGATGGAATGCAGAGATAGCTGCCAGGTGCACTTTCAGGGAGGAGTGAGACAGTCCGGTCTTGGAGAGAGTCAGGGTGTAAGTCAAAATCTGATTGATGTTGGCTGACTCAGGTTGAAAGGAATGTAATTCAGCGTACTTAGAGAAACGTCTCCATTTTAGGGTATAGGATTTTCTGGTAGCAGGTTTTCTAGCGTTGAGGATGATATGACGGACTTCTGGCGTGAAGGCTAGGAATTGATTCTCCAAGCTGTAAGGCGGAGGAGAGTAGGGTTGTGATGAAGAACCCTGCCCTTCTGCTGAGAGAGAAGGTCCTGAGCTTGCGGGAAGCGGTGAAAGAGACCGTGAGACAGCAGGAGGAGAGTGGTGAACCACGGTTGACGTGCCACCATGGAGTCACTAAGATGCAGTTGGCAATGATTTTCTGCAATACTCTCGTAATGAGAGGAATTGGTGGAAACATGTAAAACACTGGGCCGCTCCAGGATTGTAGGAAGGCGTCCCCTGCTGATAGTGGAGATGGCTGGCCTCGCGTGAAAAAGCGTGGGCATTGAGTGTTGTCCTGCGTTGCAAAGGCATCTATGTCCGGTGTACCGAACTTCTGAAATAACGGAAGGAGATAATGGCGGTTGATGGACCACTCGTGATCGTTGATGGGGTGTCGACTGAGAGCGTCCGCTTGAACATTTGGACTCCGGGTAGATGCACCACAGATAGGAAAATGCCGTGGGCAATGCTCCAGTGCCATAGGCTCAAAGCTCTCTTGCAGAGTCTGGTGGAAGCAGTGCCCCCCTGCCGGTTTATGTAGAAGACAGTTGCGATGTTGTCCGATGTGACTTGGACATGCTTGTTGTGAAGTGATGGGAGGAAAGATCGCAGGGCCCTGTGGACCGCCATTAACTCCAGACAACTGATGTGAAGGGAGCGCTCGTACTCTGTCCACTGGCCTTGTACGGTGAGCTGTTCTAAGTGGGATCCCCATCCCCACTTTGAAGTGTCCGTAGTGACAATCACCGAGGGAGGAGTCTGAGTAAAGGACATTCCCTTGAGAAGGTGATGGTGCACAGTCCACCATTTGAGAGAAGGAATGATGTGAGCTGGGACAGTGAGCACAGTGAGCTGATGTTGGCGTTGAGGATGAAAGGACCTCACGAACCACAACTGAAGAGGGCGCATGTGCAGTCTGGCGAACAGGAGCACAGAGGTGGTGGCGGCCATGAGGCCTAGCATCCTCTGAAAGGTGAAAGCTGTCTGGGAGCGATGTAGGATAATGTCTCTGGCCAGAGACATGATGTGTTGTGCTCTGTCTGTTGGTAGATACGCCTTGCATGACAGAGTCGAAAGATGAGCCCCTATAAATTGTATGGATTGAGTCGGGGTTAGGTTCGATTTCGAAGTGTTCACTTGAAGGCCCAGAGTGGCCAGGAGGGACAGTGTCGCAGAGACATCGGACTGGAGCTGTTCCTTGGAATGGGAGACGACTAGCCAGTCGTCTATATATGGGTAAATGGAGATGCGTTGTTGTCTCAGAATCGCTACTACCACCGCCATGCACTTCGTGAACACTCTCGGGGCTGTAGAGAGGCCGAAGGGAAGAGCACGGAATTGGTAGTGTTGATCCCCTATGGCGAATCTGAGGAATCTCCTGTGATGTTGGCTGATGGAAAGGTGAAAGTATGCATCTTGGAGATCTATCGAAGCCATCCAAGCTTGTCCTGGGAGCAACGGGAGGATGAATTGAAGTGTGACCATCCGAAATTTCTTGTGATGAATATGGTGGTTGAGTTTCCTGAGATCTAGTATGGGGCGCAGGCCTCCGTCCCTCTTGGGAACGAGGAAGTAGCGGGAGTAGAACCCGGTGCGATGATATTGGGGGGGGACTGGTTCTATGGCCCCCTTGGCCAGCAAGGTTGCTATTTCCTGGAGAAGATGGGGTGAGGGAGGAGTAGTGATGAACCTGCGGTGTGTTGGGGTCGAATTGAACTCTATTGAGTACCCGTTTAGAATGATTGAGAGTACCCAGGAGTCGGATGTTATGGTCTCCCAGTTGTGGAAGAACGGCTGCAGTCTGATGTCTGGGCGATGAGGCGTTAGGAGAGGAGCAGGAGAGTCAAAGAGACTGCTTATTGGTTGGTGTTGTCTTCTTAGTGGTCTGAGGACGTGCCCTCTGCTGGAATGGCTGCTTCGTCTGAGTAGGCTTGCGTCTCCAGGGCTCATTTTGGCGTGGAGATCTAGAGCGTTTAAAGTAGTTAGGCTTCCAAGGTCTTTGTTTGGAGGTGGATTGGGGCTGGGCGACTCCTAGCCGCTTCGCTCTTTTTCTGCTGTTGTCGACGTTGGTAAGTATGTCATCCGTTGTAGCATTAAATAGGCCTAGACCATCAAACGGCAAGTCCTCAATTTTGAATTTGATGTCCGGCTGCAGAGAAGAAGACCTGAGCCATGCGTGTCTGCGCAGGGCGATGGCTGAAGCTAAGGTCCTGGAGGAGCATTGGACTGCATGACGGGCAGTGTTTATCTGCTGCTTGCTCACTCTGGAAAGCTCTTGCAGGGCATGGTTGGCTTGCTTTTGGGTAGCTTCTGGAAGGGCTGTGACCAAAGAGCTCAGTTGTGTTGTAAGGTTGTAGGCATAAGCGGAGAAATATGCCATATAATTATGAATCTTGGTAGTGGCAGTGGTGAGGGAGTAAATTTTTCTCCCAATAGTGTCCAATTTCTTGCCCTCCTTCTCGGGGGGAACAGGGTGCCTTGTTTGTTTGGATTTAGAGGAGGAGTGGACGATCATAGAGTTGGGAGCCGGGTGGTTGAAGAGGAACTTCGACTCTGGCGCATGCACCTTGTAAAGTGCCTCAACCCTCTTGAATGTTGGAGGTACGGAGGCCGGCTTGTCCCAGGCTTCCTTTAAAGTCTCCAGATGAACTGGGAGCATGGGAAAGGATGATCCTGTAGGGAGGTCTGCATGTACCAGGTCATAGACCACGTCAGAGACTCTTGGTATATCTGTTGTTAATTTCACATTGAGAGATGTAGCCATGTTAGATAGAAGGTCCAGGTATGACTTAGGGCCTTCAGATGGAGAGAGGTCTGCCGGCTTGGCTATGTCTGAGTCCGGAGAGCGGAGGTCTGAAGCTGAGGAGTTGGATGATACGGATTGCTCAGCCTCTGAGTCATCGATGGTGTCAACTTCTGGAGTTTTCCTGACCCGCTCGGGTGCAGAAGGCTCGAGAGTAGGCGGCTGCGCCGGATTGATAGGAGAAGGCAGTTTAGGCCTGTGGTCACGGTACTGATGGTGCTCATGGTGGGGCCTCTGGTAGTCATGAGGAGACGGGTCTCGGTACCGAGGGTGGTCGTGCTCACAGGAGCGATCCCTATAGTAAGGCCTCTCTCGGAACCTGGAGTCTTCACGGGACCGAGAGTGTTCCCGGGTGCGATGTCTGTAGAAGCCGGGAGAGGGTGATCTAGGGTATCTATAGTATCTGCGAGGTGATGGAGATCTAGACCTCGAAGGGGTATAATAATAGTAATGGTCCTTGTGTCCACTCTGGGATCTTTTATCTCGGAGTCGAGGAGGCTCTCTCGGAGTCGAGGGGTTCCTGGTTAACACTGGTGTAGTGATCGGTTGGAGCGAAGGGAGCTCGCGGAAGCGGTCCTCGAGGGTATCCAGGCGTTGACTCCCGGTCGAAGTCGGAGACTCGGTACCGAGGATTTGGTCTGGTAGGGACTCGTGCACCGATGGAGATCTCGAACTAATGCGCACAATTTCCAATGGCGTGATTGCCGGAGTTGAGGTGGATTTCGAAGCCGGGGTGGTCCGAGCCGAGGCGGCAGCAGTAGTGGTAGGCCGAGGAGTAGGAGGCCGAGGAGTAGGAGGTCTAATTGTGACGACGGGTTCAAGAGGAGGTCGAGCCATGGCGACGGGTTCGAGAGCCTTGTGGCCAAGTTTCTGCCTCTTAGGAGACTTCGGATTCGAAGAGTCCCTCGGAGTTGGGTTCGAAGGGTCCCTCGGGGTCGACTCGGTACGATGCCTTTTCTTGGCGCCGTCAGGTTTTTTTCTGATGCTTGCCGGATTTATGCTTGCTGGGAGCCTGCGCCACGGAAGCAACCGGCAGAGTCATTCCCTTTAGAAGTAGGGAAGACGGCGAGGTCTGCGAGCCTGAAGCTTGCGCCATTACCGGGCGTAGAGACGACTAGCAAAT
The DNA here is from genome assembly GCF_032191835.1 of Heteronotia binoei. NCBI lineage: Eukaryota > Metazoa > Chordata > Lepidosauria > Squamata > Gekkonidae > Heteronotia > Heteronotia binoei. The sequence continues at coordinate 14,846,152 of NC_083242.1, read as the reverse complement.
GGCTTTTGAGTCTTGCCGCGCAGTTTTTCCTCGCCTGTTTGCCGAACTGGCTACAGTGCACACAAGAATCTGTTCGGTGTGCTTCCCCGAGGCAGAAAAGGCAAAGAGAATGTCCGTCGGTAGACGGTATTTTCACTGCACAGCGAACGCACCTCTTAAACGTAATCTTTTCTTTTTCTTTCCCTTCCATCTGCCCGGAAAGAGAGGGGGGGGGGGAGAGAGGAGGTCGAAAAACGAAGTAAAGAGAAATATTTTTTTTTTAAACGATACCAGAATGAAGAGAAGAGGAATCGGGAACGAAGAACGGGAATGTAAATCAGATGAAAGGACTGCAATGAAGCGGGAGATCAGCGAGATAGATGTTTTCCGGACAGCGGTAAAGAAGAAACTGAGTGGGTTGGGCGCCTCCCCTCGTCTGGGCATGCGCAGTCGCTGCCCCCTCCCCGGGACGAGGGGAAAGGCGCGCCAAAAATAACGCTTTAGGATTGCTTTGAATTCTCCGAGATGGGCTCGATCCTGCGGATAAACCCCATATGTGGGACTGCACAGAGACCACGATGAAGATCAAAATGTACATTTTGAACAAAACTGCACAAAGGACAGACGGGTTATCCTGCAGTGTGAACACAGCTCAAGTGCTATCAGCCCTGTTCTCCTGAACATAAATACTCCTAAAAGGGGGGGGGGGGGGAGGGAAACATTTCCAACAGTAGCCAATACTATCCCTGACTGAGTATAGGTAGTTTTAAAATAAACAACACACTTGCCTTAATGACTGTTTTACATGAAAATTAAAAAAAAATCAATTTCTCCCCACCCCCCAAAGTAGGGAAGGGAGAAAGCCAGATAACATTTGTAGTCACATTTTGTCCTAGTTTGGCTTCTTTAATTTCTTGCAGTTGTTAAATTCTCTTTTATTTCCAATCCTGCAACCCTAAGAGACCAACACTGCAGGCAACTGTATGGCATAACTGCCTATCAGAGACTGCAAAGAGCTCATCCGTCTTGCTCTCCCCTCTGCCGGCCCAAAAAACTGCAAGCCCTTTCTGCACTGAGTGCCAATAACCCAGGGTTCCTTCTCTCAACTACCTCAGCAGAGCAATGCAAACTGAACACTCTTAACTGGGCAGGCAGTGAGATCACACATTCCCTTCTGCCAGCTTTTCCCTTCCCTCCACCCACTTTGGTGTAGTGGTGAACTGAACAGACTCTTATCTAGGAGAACCAGGTTTAATTCCCCACTCCTTCACATGCAGCTGTGGAGTGACTTTGGGTCAGTCATTAATTCTTTTAGAGCTGTTCTCTCAAGAGCAGTTCTTGGAAAACTCTCTCAGCCCCACCTAACTCACAGGGTGTCTGTTGTGAGGAGGGAAAGGGAAAGGAGATTGTAAGCCATTCTTGAGACTCCAAGTGAAGGGCAGAGTATATACCCAATCTTCTCCTCCTCCTTCTAATCTGCCCCACCCTTTCCATACCAATCTTAATTATGCTTATGGATTGCATAAACAGTAGCCTTAACAGGTTTAAAGATAGCCAAGCCAAGGTTTGTTACCTAGAGTCAAGTCAGATGGTAACCCTGGCAAGATGTGATGTGACATCACTTATATACAGTAACTCCACCCCCACACTACCCAAGTAAGGGGGGGGGGGGCACAGGATTTTGAACTAGAAAGTGAAACAGATGAGGCACAATGCTTGTGACCTGTTCCCAACCTCTTAGCCATTGTCAATATGCATAGGCTGTAGGGGTAAATAGTCCAGTTTATAGCAAAGATCGCACCACTAGTCTGAGCACCTCATTCTTACTGTTCTATTGGAAACTTTTTTGAAGTTGATCTAACATTTACCTCCCTAAATACTCTCACTTGTAAAGACCAGTATGTAGAGACCATGGTTCCAAAGAAAACAGAGATGGGCTATACTTGTTGCATCTCTGAACCACATGATGTAAAGAACCATACTTTCATTGCTCTTATCAAACTATAATGGCATGCCTTTTCTTCTTGCTTAGAGAAACTACTCCTCTAGGTGCCGTGCTGTTCAATTAAGCATTACGGTAGCACCCTCATGTGACCAGAATGGTGCCAGCACACAACCAAGCAACCAATACCAGAAGGTCATATACACTTGCAAACCAAGCCCCTTGGGATTAACATTTCCATCCTTCCTTCTGTGCCTTCTCAGCTCAGTGTTCCCTCAGCTCAGACAGTTCCCATGTTTATTCTTTCCATCACCCCAAAAGAACATCTACAACAAGAAAAAAATTCCTCACAGGATGAAGGAGAGAACTAGAAAGGCCACCTTCTTCAGAAATAGGCTGGGGGAGGGGAGAAAGAGAGAGACACATTGTGTGTAGAGGTTGGAGTGCAAGATTGAGATCTGGGGGATCTGGGGTTCAAATCCCCAACTATGACATAAAACCTGCTCACTGACTTGAAGCTCTGCCTAGCTTGCCTCACATGGATAAAACAGAGGAAGGAAAAACCATGTATGCTGCCCTGTGCTCCTTGGAGAAAAGCCAGGATAAAAAAAATATGATATAGATATGGATTGGGGTAGGGTGGGGTTGAGGCTGCCAACCTCCAGAAATTACAGCTGATCTCCAGACTATATAGATTATTTATTTATTTATTTATTTATTGAGATATTTGTTCCCCGTTTCCTGGAAAAAATGACTGCTTTGGGGGTGAACTGTATGGCATTATACCCTACCGAGGTCCCTCCCCTCCCTAAACCACACTCTCCCAGACTCCACCCTCAAATTTCCAGGTATTTCCAAACCTGGAGTTGGCAACCCTAGGTGGGGTGCAGAAACATGATTCTTATCCTACTCTGCAGCCCATTCGAAAGCCACATAAACCTGAATGGGGAGGGAAAGGTATCAGAGAAAGGTTTGCGGTGCCTACAGACAAGAATCCATTAGTGAAACTGACTCACAGCATGACAACCCAAGCCATTAGAATATAGTACTGTTTTTAAATTAAGTTTCCTATCTACATTTTTAATATTCCTAAAGGACTAGTGCATGAATTGTTTGATGTAAAATAGCACGTTTTAACAATTAGAATTAAAGAAATCTATCTATCAATCTAATCCTGGACACCAGAAGAAGTTGTACAGCCACACCGCTCTGTGGAAAATCCCCCAAACAATAACAAAATCCATGCAGTATCTTTTATTCAACCAATCAAATTGGCACAAAATATTGTGCAAGCTTTCAAGTCCACCAGGACTCTTTGTCATGCGAAATGTTACAAGATTCAAAAAGACAGAAGCACGGAAAACACATCTCTCAGGCATAGTGTACAAGCGCCTCGTAGCAGCCAGTCATCATCTTCAGTATCTGAGGCTTAGTTTGAGTAACTTTCCAGAGGTCAAATTTGGTTAAGTAAGCATAAAGCTTCAATCTGTCTTATCAATTGCAGCTTGAACCACATTCCTCACCCCACAGGGAGGACAGGAACACTACAGTCACTATTATTAAGAATCTGTACAGTCCTCACGCTGACATAGCAGTATTCCAAAGCTCATGAGATCATTCTGCGATCTAAACCTTTGAGACGCTTTGATACCCAATACAAAGGGAATCCATTTTCCACTCCCTCATCCTTGTCCGTGCGCTTCCTCCATGATGGCCCTTTCAAAGGGTGCCTGAACTGGTTTCTTGGCCAAAACTACCCTATGCATAATACGTCATTTATCTGAAATCTTTCACAGTACCCTTGCGTAAGACATCTGACAGCTGCTTTAAGCCACAGAAATTTTAAATGTATTAAGGTATTAAATTTAATGAGTTTTTTTAATGTCTTTACTGAAATCTGGGGAAGTCTTTCTTAGGTCTTTGAAATGAATGTTTTTATCCTTGTTCTGTTTAATCTTTTATATAACTTATTTATCATTTCAAAGATTTATCTCTCTCACATGCTACCGGTATGATACCCCGAGGCAACTAACATAGAGTGAATTGACATCTAAGAAAATAATTAATATATTACATTTTTTAAAAAAAAAAATCTTTGAAAGCTTCCATATTTTTGCTTTGTTACACAAGGGCCATTGATCAATCTGAGCAAATTGTATTGCATAAACATTCCTAGATCATTTCTTTCTTCAGAGGTGCCAACAAGACAGAACTTCTACTTTTAACAGAAGCTGCTTAAGCAAAGGGGAAAGACAAGCTGGAGAAGTAGAGTGTTTCCATCCAACAGCTTACACAGCTGACCTGCAAATTTCAATTTGGCACCTTTACCAAAAAGAAAAACACTCACTGCTTGTCCAAAGAGCCCCTTTTCCTCCTAGCAGTTTTAATGCCATAACGTTAAGGTGGAAGAAGAGGTGGTACTATGAAGTGCCAATAGCAACTAGGATTACTGGAGGAGAATAGGGAAATGGCTGAGAAGCTGAATGAATTTTTTGCCTCCGTCTTCACTGTGGAAGATGAGAACTTTTTGCCCGCCCCAGAACCACTAATTTTGGAAGGGGTGTTGAAAGACCTGAGTCAGATTGAGGTGACAAAAGAGGAGGTCCTACAACTGATAAATTAAAAACTAATAAGTCACCAGGTCCGGATGGCATACATCCAAGAGTTCTGAAAGAACTCAAAGTTGAACTTGTGGATCTTCTAACAAAAATCTGTAATCTTTCATTGAAATCTGCCTCCGTTCCTGAGGACTGAAAGGTAGCAAATGTCACCCCCATCTTTAAAAAGGGTTCCAGAGAAGATACGGGAAATTACAGGCCAGTCAGTCTGACTTCAATACCAGAAAAGTTGGTAGAAACCATTATCAAGGACAGAATGAGTAGGCACATTGATGAACACGGGTTATTGAGGAAGACTCAGCATGGGTTCTGTAAGGGAAGATCTTGCCTCACTAACCTGTTACATTTCTTTGAGGGGGTGAACAAACATGTGGACAAAGGAGACCCGATAGATGTTGTTTACCTTGACTTCCAGAAAGCTTTTGATAAAGTTCCTCATCAAAGGCTCCTTAGAAAGCTTGAGAATCATGGAGTAAAAGAACAGGTCCTCTTGTGGATCAAAAACTGGCTGAGTAATAGGAAGCAGAGAGTGAGTATAAATGGGCAGTCTTCGCAGTGGAGGACGGTAAGCAGTGGGGTGCCGCAGGGCTCGGTACTGGGTCCCATGCTCTTTAACTTGTTCATAAATGATTTAGAGTTGGGAGTGAGCAGTGAAGTGGCCAAGTTTGCGGATGACACTGAATTGTTCAGGGTGGTGAGAACCAGAGAGGATTGTGAGGAACTCCAAAGGGATCTGTTGAGGCTGGGTGAGTGGGCGTCAACGTGGCAGATGCGGTTCAATGTGGCCAAGTGCAAAGTAATGCACATTGGGGCCAAGAATCCCAGCTACAAATACAAGTTGATGGGGTGTGAACTGGCAGAGACTGACCAAGAGAGAGATCTTGGGATCGTGGTAGATAACTCACTGAAAATGTCAAGACAGTGTGCATTTGCAATAAAAAAGGCCAACGCCATGCTGGGAATTATTAGGAAGGGAATTGAAAACAAATCACCCAGTATCATAATGCTCCTGTATAAATTGATGGTGTGGTCTCATTTGGAGTACTGTGTGCAGTTCTGGTCGTCGCACCTCAAAAAGGATACTATAGCATTGGAGAAAGTCCAGAAAAGGGCAACTAGAATGATTAAAGGGCTGGAACACTTTCCCTATGAAGAACGGTTGAAACGCTTGGGACTCTCTAGCTTGGAGAAACGTCAACTGCGGGATGACATGATAGAGGTTTACAAGATAATGCATGGGATGGAGAAAGTAGAGAAAGAAGTACTTTTCTCCCTTTCTCACAATACAAGAACTCGTGGGCATTCGATGAAATTGCTGAGCAGACAGGTTAAAATGGATAAAAAGAAGTACTTCTTCACCCAAAGGGTGATTAACATGTGGAATTCACTGCCACAGGAGATGCTGGCGGTCACAAGTATAGCCACCTTCAAGAGGGGTTTAGATAAAAATATGGAGCAGAGGTCCATCAGTGGCTATTAGCCACAGTGTGTGTGTGTGTGTGTGTGTATAATTTTTTTTTTTTGCCACTGTGTGACACAGAGTGTTGGACTGGATGGGCCATTGGCCTGATCTAACATGGCTTCTCTTATGTTCTTATGTTCTTAGGACAGGATATTTCCACAACAGTCACTCTTTTAGTTTGCTTTTTCTAGTCACTGCTCTGTTCTGCAGTTCAGACAGAGATGGTCAACTCCCCATGTGTCTTGCAGGTGTCAAATGTGCCACATGAATCAGTATCCCCAACAAGTACGGTAGCAGAAATAATGTCAAAACAGTCTTGTCAGGTGTGGCTCAAAACTTCCTGGCTGCAACAAAGATGGTGGTGTCCTATTGTGTCACATATGTAGCAGCTCACACACAAGATATGCTTCTTAAACACATGAGCTAGATGGCAAGTTACCACACACTGTCAGGGACAGATCTTTGCATTCCACTTGTGACCAATACTCCCTCTAAGCAGAAAAGTATTGTGAGCAAAAAAAATTTCTTTGTGCGCTATTGGCATTAAAGTTGTGAGCTACTGCATAAATTAGTTTGCTCTGGGGCCATTTTTCCTGAGCTAAGATAAAAATGTGTGAGCTGGAGGTTTAAAAACTGTGAGCTAGTTCACACTGACTCAGCTTAGAGGTAACACTGCTTGTGACTATACAAGCAGGAGTAGCTAATAAGAGGATCCTTCCTGGTAGCCTTCAGATCTAGTGAGTTTGCAGAATACTCCAAGAGATTTGCCAACCAATGGCCATAAGTACTCTATTAAAAGGGATACTCTAGGAAGGAAGGTTGACCATAATCACTGATTCAATAGTTCTTAGTCATGATCTCTCACCCTCTAAAACAGTCCTTCACTTAGAAAGGAGGGGGAGCAGAAACCTTACAAATGATCTAGTTGACCACTTGAGTACAATTAGTGGAATAACCACACTAATGCTGACCAAACATAACAAAAAGCCCTATGAGGTGGCCTTAACAGGAACCTATATAAAGGAGCTTGCTTTGCCACCATCTCAGCAGTGGCACTCAGATATTCAAGGAAGTATATGGTTAACCATGCCACTCAATTCATGCTATCCACAACCCTGAAAACTGCAAATTGAAACAGATCCAAATCGATTTCCAGATGGTGAACAGGTGTGAAATGGCAGGCTGTGATTTGCATAAGAAGAGGAAACATCTAATTGAAAGAATGTGAAAGGAAAATGTCCTCTTTTGCATGAATTCTGTTCCCTTTTCCATCACTGTCATGCATTAAGAGAACCTTTGCTACCATTTTAAACTACATTCTTCATTGTAACAGATTGCCAAAAGCTTCAACTGGAAAGCACAGAGACAAATAGTTTAGATTTCCAGTCTACAAACCATAACCATAGCCACAGGAGTCTTTTTGCTACAGGCCACATCCCCTGCCAAGTTCTACGTACTGGAGTCAATGTGTCTAAGACTGATAAAACCGCCAGGGAGATTTTATTTATCATCTCACTAATGGGACTCGTTCTCACTGGACACCCCTTTCAAATCATTAATTCAAGAAATAAATGTCCGTGGACAAATACTGCAAGGAAAAAGGGAGTTTGAAAAATAGCCGTTCTCACTTCATATTCTATATATAGCCTAGCCAGCCCCCAACATTCTTGCTCTGTTTCAGCCTCAGAGTCCAAACCCCCAGCAAGCCTCCCAGCCAGAGTACAAGACCAGCTTTCCCCCACGTTACAACTGAAATGACAGAAAATTAAACTGCCAGCAAATCAAATACAAGTTTAGCTATCAATGTTGTCTTCCCTGCCACCCCCACCCTAACCCTGCCACAACATTTTAGGCAAGCTGCCTGATTCATATTTATATGCTTCATATTCAGCAATATAAATCATATGACAACAATCGCAATTTGCAAATGACTTGTAATGCATACCACTTGCCAAGTAAAGACTGTTTACATACCACATATTCCTGACACCTGAAATGACCCATCACGCAGGGTCAACTCTGTAAGGTTGCTATCGAGCATGACAATTGTACATGTCTAGACAAAACAATGCCTGCCTGTCAGAACCACAATTCACATGGCAAGATCAAAAGGGCTCGAACCGGGGACACTTATCTGCCTGAGATATTTTAAATACACAAGGCCAAGCCATGACTCAGGAATTCCAATGCCTTCTTCTAGATCAGGATGATGTCAGTATGAAAATTTCACAAATCAAGCCAAACAAACTGTTGGCATGAATTTCTTTTAACATTCTCTTTTTTTAATTAAACTTTTAAAACTGATATACGACAAGTGCAGTCAAATATCAACAAAATACTTAGCCCGTTAAATCCCTTCTCCCCCAGCCAAAAACCTAAAACAACACACCTACACCATTATCCTAGGATCAGAATCAGAAAGGCGAAGTTCAAGAGGTAGATACAAGACAACATGATCAAAATAAAAAGCTGCATAATAAACTCCCTACACAGAGAATACACACTGACAAAGTTCCAAAGAGCTCAGGTTATAGAATGCCTGGAATGCACAGAGTGAAGTAACTTTCCAGAAAAGGAAGGGGAGAGGGGGAAAACAAACAAACAACAACATAAACATAAACACAATAAAGCCAGAATAGTAAAGGAGTGTCACAGCTTTTAGAAAAATATCAGATTATGATAAAATTTGTTTTTTGGCAAAACGTCAAGGTCAGAGAGGCATGTAACAGTAGGAAACCATAGTTTCACAAAGGCTTCCTGGGATTTGGGGGGGGGGGGGGGGGTGTGTGCTGGAGAACTGTAAGAGGATATTTTTCCAAGTATAAAATAGTCCCTTGACCAACTTAAGTTAACCTGTAACTTTAACTGTGATTTGCACTCAGATCTTATTTTCTATACAACAATTGCAGAGGGAGGGAGACAGAGAAAAGAAAGAAAGAAAGAAAGAAAGAAAGAAAGAAAGAAAGAAAGAAAGAAAGAAAGAAAGAAAGAAAGAAAGAAAGAAAGAAAGAAAGAAAGAAAGAAAGAAAGAAAGAAAGAAAGAAAGAAAGAAAGAAAGAAAGAAAGAAAGAAAGAAAGAAAGAAAGAAAGAAAGAAAGAAACCAGCGGCACATTGTCCTTTTATAAAATAATACATGCATTTATGTTCTAAAAATACATGAATCATAACATTGCTCTATCATGGTCAGTCGTCTACTCAGACTGGTAGCAGCTGTATAGAGTTTCAGATAAAAGATCTTTCACTACCACCTACTACCTCATCCTTCTCATAGGAGATGCCAGGGATTGAGCCTGGGACCTCTTGCATGCCAAGCACTACCACTAAGCCACAGTCCCTCCCCCATAGCATATACTCCATAGCTTCTCAAAAATAAAATAGATAACCCAAACTACATACATGTGTTTTTTTGTTTCCCTATGACACATACGTCATTAATTCTCCAAAATATACAGGAAAAAGACGAGTAGATTCATTCCTTTCAGTCAGGAGCTTCTGTGTTCTGCCAACATGGGAGGAAAAAAAGCCTTTACACTAGCTTCCAGCATGTCAGCAAGCATTAGTTCACTTGCCCACAGGCAAAGGATTAAAAAGAAAAGGCATCAAGAAACTCTTTGTCTACAAATGTGTCAGCAAGCAAAGCATGAGTTTCCTGAGGAGTCCAAGGGGGGAGCCCGGACTTCAGAGATGCAATTTCCTCTCATAGCATGATGCTTGCTCTCTGCCCTTGTCTTCTAAAAATAAAAATTATTTCTTTCTGCTGCCGTGAAAGGCAATTTTGAATGCAATAGATCTCCCAGTTTTGCCTGCAACTTGGAAATCTCAGCCTAGATCAGAACGGTCTTCATCAGATGGCCAACATAACCAAAGCAATCCCGTACCAAGAAAACAATACTTGTTTTGTCTCTCTCTTGCTCTTGCTGATGGCAGTGACAAAAGGTACACTGCCATTTCTCTTACATTTATTCCTGACAAAACTTCCATTTTCGGTTTGTAATCTTTTTTAGAAAGGCCACAGCAATTAGAATACAGAGACAGAGAGACAGACCAAGCGGCAAATAAACAGTGATCATTAGATGGAAGGGGTAAAGGTGCAATTAAATTACAAACCACCATCATAATCTTCTGAGCTCCAGAGAATTACTCTATCTAAAAATCAATGGAACACCAATCAAGAAATTGGAAACATCCAAAATGTCATCAAAATTACTTGCTCATACTGATTTCCACTTCCTGCATGAGACACATCTGATGAGCACAATTAATCTTTAATCTTCCTTGAGCTCGGTGAAAAAAGGGGACTAAAAATGAAGAAAATAAACAGCAAGCACAAATGCTCTTTACCAGAAAATGGTAATGCCGGGGCTTCTTTTGTAGAAAAAGCCCAGCAGGAACTCCTTCGTATATTAGGCCACACTCCTTGATGTCACCATTGTTTTGCACAGGGCTTTTTTGTAAAAGAAAAAAAAACCCAGCAGGAACTCATTTGCATATTAGGCCACACTCCCTGACACCAAGCCAGCCAGAACTGCATTCCTGCTCAAAAAAAGCCCTGGGTATTTTTTTTTTAATTCCTCCATGGTCCAACTCCCTAATCATTAGTGCAGAGCGAGGAGACTGCAAGAAGCAGCAATGAACTTCTTGCTCTGCACATGAGCTTTCCCTGGGGCAAGGGGGTTTGCTCCTGTGGGGGGAAACAAGATATTAGATTAGATGAACCTTCAATCCAAGTCTAGGAATGCTTTTAAAATAACTGTATAGAGAAGGATGGCAGCCTGTTCAACCTGAGGCGACTAAAGGCTCACTCCAAGACAATGGAAAAACTTATCCGAGAGCTACTGTTTGCTGATGATGCTGCACTCGTCTCCCACTCGGTATCAGCTCTGCAGCATATGACGTCCTGCTTTGCAGAGGCTGCCAAGCTATTGGGCCTAGAAGTTAGTCTGAAGAAGACAGAAGTTCTCCACCAGCCTGCACCCCAGGAAGATTATCACCCTCCCTGCATCACTGTGGGTGAATCAGTTCCGAAGACAGTCCAGCAGTTCAGCTACCTGGGGTGCATCATACTGCACCCTTCTTAAATCTTCGTTCGCGAAGTCAAGCCGAGAGAGAGAGAGAGAGAGAGAGAGAGAGAGAAGGAAGGAGCCCTGTGGCGTAGAGTGGTAAGCTGCAGTACTGCTCACAACCTGCGTTCGATCCTGACAGTAGCTAGGTTCAGGTAGCCAGCTCATGGTTGACTCAGCCTTCCATCCTTCCGAGGTTGATATAATGAGTACTCAGCTTGCTGGGGGGAAGTGTAGATGAGTGGGAAAGGCAACGGCAAACCACCCTGTAAAAAGTCTGCCATGAAAACATGAAAGCAACGTCACCCCAGAATCATAAATGACTGGTACTTACACGGGGAATTATCTTTACCTTTTTATAGAGAAGGGGCCTTGATTCAAGCTTTCTAAAGAGCATGTCACTAAATCCAGAGGCAGCTAAACAAACATTATAACCATTCCTCTCCGCTGGGGGAGAGGGTTTTAACACAACCAAGGAAAACATGGCCATAAGGACAGAACAAAAGGCATGACACATCAGCGCTATCCTAATATCCTTCTGGGGAAAAGATAACTGCACTGATAACAACAAAGGACAGTCCTAAGGAATGAAACACCCATATTCTGCCACCAGCATCTCCCCAGGTCAGCCCAGTGGACTCCTGGGGATAAATGTGTTGGATGAAAGACAAATTCAAAGTATTAGCATAATTTGAGAGCAGTCAATAAGCATATAAAGAGAAGAGTCACAAGAAAACTTCTGTTGCAGCAAAGTTTGAGTGCACTGGCACCTTTAAGACCAAAAAAGTTTTATTCAAGGTATAAGGTTTTGTGGCCAAATACCCTTCTTCAGATACAGTGAAACAGAATTTCCTCAACCATTACATATAAAAAGAGAAGAGGGACTTAAATTCCAGGAAGGGCCAACTAGAGTCAAGAAAGAGACAGAAACAAAATCTGAAATTACTAGTCCATACATATAGGCAGAGGGTGAGTAGCAAATTATCATACAGCATAATGAAGATGTTTAACAGATTCAATGATCAAACAGGAATAAAAGCTTTGGTTATACGGTAACCATTTGTTTGGGTTCAGTTCTAGGGCAAAAACAGTGAAGGAAATGAATATGTCAAATTTGGAGATTGATGTATCCTTGATTGTAAAATGCTGAAAGTAATTCACTGAGACCCTGCCATCCATATCCTCTCAAGCATTCTAACGATATTATTATACTAATCCCTCACAGAAGTAAGTGAACACAGGAACTTGCCCTCACAGTTATAATCACAGTTGATAGATATGGGTCTTTGCGCTGAACTTTATATAGTTCTGCAGCAAGATCTTCTCAGCTACAGAAATTTGCAGCCTGCTTGCATTTGAGGTTTGGCAGCCTCCTGCCCAGGGTGTAAATCTTATCTGCTTTATAGTATTTTTAAGTAACATACACCATATAACTGGTAGATCAGGAGTGTCAAAATCATTTGTTATGAGGGCCGGATCTGACATACATGAGACCTTGTTAGGCCAGACCATGTTGGGTTGGGCCCTCAGGTCATATTGGGCCTGGCCATGTGTATACCTATTTAAGATTAGGTAGCAGAGGTTTATAAAGAACACAGACAAGCCTGCTTTGGTGGGGAGGGCAGGATACAAATCTAATAAAATAACTAACACAATTAAATATTTTTTTAAAAAACAACTTAAAACATGCTTGAAACATTAGCACTCATTGGTTTTAAAGGTGCTTTCTTTGTATTTCTCCCATGGGAACTGGGCAAAGGAAGCTCTGGCTCTTTCCTTCCTTCTTCAGGGGACTGGTGGGGGAGGAGCCTCAGCCAACAGAAAGAAGAGAGGCTGGCCCAGTAGCTCTGCTGTGTGATTGAGAGAACTTGGGAAAACAAGTTCTGCCTCCCCCCCCCCTTCCTCCCTAAGGGAGGAGCCTCAGTCAATGGAGAAAATAGAGGCTTTGCTCTGTAGCTCCAGTGCAATTGAGCAAGCCTTGCAAAGCAAGCTGTGATGCAGAAGGAAGCAAGAGAGAGGGAGAAGGAAGCAATAACAGCTAATTGCGCAGGGGCCTGATAGGAGCCCTCTGGGGGCCTGATTCAGCCCCTGGGCAATTTGTTTGACACCCCTGTGGTAGATCTTTTATTTGTCTGGAGGGCTAAATAAAGTACAATCCAACAGAATCAGTCACATGTGCAATTCAACTGCTCAAACCAGGATATGACCCCAGACACAAGTTATCTAGAAAGGTTATATATTCTTTTATATATATAAAAGAGTCAACAGGCTTCTGACTCCAATACAGCAACAGAAGGAGTTTCAGTTCCACATTAAGTCTACTGAATGTATCAACACCATAAAAAGTTGGCAAAACAAACTTTTCATTGTTGAGGAATAATAAATCAAAACTATGAGCCAACTAGAGACATACATACAGACTTCCCAAAATTAACCTGCTTTTGGCATTACTACTGCTGAAACATTTATTACTAATTGAAACAAGGCTTACATATGTGTAACTGCATCCTTGCATTTCATCCCATTACCTGTAGCCCTCTATGGGGAGAAGGAGAAACGGAAGACAGCAACATCCAAACCGAGAGTACAAATTCATTGGAGCATCTGCATGTGACTTTGGGAAGCACTGCATACATGGACCAGTAATTTGTTAAAATAAGAACATAAGAGAAGCCATGTTGGATCAGGCCAATGGCCCATCCAGTCCAACACTCTGTGCCACACAGTGGCCAAAAAAATTATACATACACACATATATACACACTGCGGCTAATAGCCACTGATGTGCCTCTACTCCACATTTTATCTAATCCCCTCTTGAAGGTGGCTATGCTTTTAGCCGCCACCACCTCCTGTGGCAGTGAATTCCACATGTTAATCACCCTTTGGTGAAGAAGTACTTCCTTTTATCTGTTTTAACCTGACTGCTCAGCAATTTCATCGAATGCCCACGAGTTCTTGTATTGTGAGAAAGGGAGAAGAGTACTTCTTTCTCTACTTTCTCCATCCCATGCATAATCTTGTAAACCTCTATCATGTCATCCCGCAGTCGACGTTTCTCCAAGCTAAAGAGCTCCAAGCGTTTCAACCTTTCTTCATAGGGAAAGTGTTCCAGCCCTTTAATCATTCTAGTTGCCATTTTCTCCACTTTTTCCAATGCTATAATATCCTTTTTGAAGTGCGGTGACCAGAATTGTACACAGTATTCCAAATGAGACCACACCATCGATTTATACAGGGGCATTATGATACCGGCTGATTTGTTTTCAATTCCCTTCCTAATAATTCCCAGCATGGCGTTGGCCTTTTTTATTGCAAACGCACACTGTCTTGACATTTTCAGTGAGTTATCTACCACGATCCCAAGATCTCTCTCTTGGTCAGTCTCTGCCAGTTCACACCCCATCAACTTGTATTTGTAGCTGGGATTCTTGGCCCCAATGTGCATTACTTTGCACTTGGCCACACTGAACCTCATCTGCCACGTTGACGCCCACTCACCCAGCCTCAACAGATCCCTTTGGAATGCCTCACAATCCTCTCTGGTTCTCACCACCCTGAACAATTTAGTGTCATCTGCAAACTTGGCCACTTCACTGCTTACTCTCAACTCCAGATCATTTATGAACAAGTTAAAGAGCATGGGACCCAGTACTGAGCCCTGCGGCACCCCACTGCTTACCGTCTTCCACTGCGAAGACTGCCCATTTATACTCACTCTCTGCTTCCTATTAATTAGCCAGTTTTTGATCCACAAGAGGACCTGTCCTTTTACTCCATGACTCTCAAGCTTACTAAGGAGCCTTCGATGAGGAACTTTATCAAATGCTTTCTGGAAGTGAAGGTAAACAACATCTATTGGGTCTCCTTTGTCCACATGTTTGTTCACCCCCTCAAAGAAATGTAACAGGTTAGTGAGGCAAGATCTTCCCTTGCAGAACCCATGCTGAGTCTTCCTCAATAACTTGTGTTCATCAATGTGCCTACTCATTCTGTCCTTGATAATGGTTTCTACCAACTTTCCCGGTATTGAAGTCAGACTGACTGGCCTGTAATTTCCCGTATCTCCTCTGAAACCCTTTTTAAAGATGGGGGTGACATTTGCTACCTTCCAGTCCTCAGGAACGGAGGCAGATTTGTATTTGTATCCTGGCTTTCTCTTAAAGCACAAGGCATCTAACAATATGCCAAATGGCAAAAAATACAATAAACCATAAAATTAAGCAATAATCATTTAATTTAGAGTCTTAACACAGTCCTTAATATTTCTCACAGAAGAAAAATCACAACTACCTTGAGTCACAATGAGAAAGATGCACTATAAATAAACAACAACAAGCAGCCCTCTGAACAAGAATGTATGGCCTTTAGAGTTGCCAGGTCTGTGTTGGAAAATACCTGGAGACTTTGGGAGTAGATCCGGGAGAGGGCGGGGTTTGGGGAGGGAAGGAGCCTCAGTATGGTACAAGGCCATAGAGTCCAACCTTCAAAGCAGCCATTTTCTCCAGGGGAGCTGATCTCTGCCAGCTGGAGATCAGCCGTAAAAGCGGGAGAGCTCCAGGCCCCACCTGGAAGCTGGCAGCCCTAATTGGCCTTGCACACTTTTGCAAAAACAGGCCAAAAACACACACACATCCAAACTTCTTCCAGTAGTTTATACCAAGCAGTCAGCCCAATGACCAAAAGCATCCTAGAACAAGCGGAGGAAGAATGAGGCAACTTTGTAAGAGGAGAGTACAGCTCATGCACAGACTCATATGGGGAAATGCGGTCTTTCAAATGTCTGGGTAGTTAAAAAAGACAATTAGCATCTTAAATTGAACCCAGAAGCAACTAGGCAGTCAACAGGGTTGTCTCCAGACAAGTGTTATGTGCTGAGAGCAGCACACCACAGCTAACAATGAGACTACCACATTCTGTTACGATCAAACACATGTTAAGTATGCTATAAAGCAGCACAGATCAGCATGGCTGGCTTGGAAAACTCCAGACAGGAAGACAATTTACAGTCAAAGTATACTCGAAAGCCAGGGTGTAACGCATACCTGCTTTTCCAGCAGTATGGCTGGATCCAATATCCTAAAAGCTTACATGATATGCCAACTCGCTTCATCCTGAGTTGACAAACGAATCCCTTCCAGAACATTACTCTTTTCAGCCAGCATCACCTCTATGGATTCTGTTTCAGCATGTGCCCCCTTCACTATATTGTTTATTTAAAACATTTTTATATGCTGCCTTTCCACCCAATCAGGGTCCCCAAGGCAGCACACATAAAAACATTTGTACAATTAAAAACATTTATAAATATACACTAACTCAATGAAAACACAAACTATACCAGAACCAGGGAAGAGGGTCAATAACAGTTACTGGGGGTAGTATTGGGGTAGTTTTGCTGACAAAAAACAAAAACCCACTGGCAGAATACATGGATAGAGGGAGACAGATGAATCTCCCTTGAGAGGGAATTCCAAAGTTTTGCTGCCACAGCCTAGAAAAACCTTTTGGGTCACTGCTCATCTAGCCTGAACACTTCATTAGCAGAGTTAACATCCTCTTTCTCTACTGGCATCAGGTTGCCACCAAAAGTAAACATCTCTGTGCCAGAGAGGTCAAAACTAGTCAACCAACAGCAAGGAAGGTATAGAAAATTTGCTCCAAAATAAATTCAGGACTTCAAAAATTATTTTTAAAGTGGCTGAAACATCCTCAACTTGTTTCCCAGTATATGAGATGCCAAATGCACATCCTAATCAAAGGAATGGAAACTGCTAACTGACTTCCACCAGATTGTTCTTTATCCAGTAATTACTGCCCACCCAAACATGCTGTTCAAATACACTTTGGCTTAACAAAAACAGGAAATCACAGGTCTGAGAAACAAACATGGGTGCTATCATAAGAACATCCCCTGCAGTGTGATTGTACCCACACTGTTTACAAAGATCAGCTGCATAAGCTTCCAAACCTGGTGCATGAGAGCCACATGTGGCTCTTTCATACATATTGTGTGGCTCTTGAAGGCCCCATCAGTCAGCTCAGAGAAAGCATTTGTCTCTTTAAATCACTTCTCCAAGACAAGCCAGCTGGCAGCTTGGAGAATACATTTAAAGTTAAAGATGTTTTCTTTCTCCCTCTTCTTCCCTCTCCTCCATCTATCTGCTTTCCTTCCTTCCTTCTGCTCTCAAACTTCTAATGTTCATGTCCTGTTGCTCTCAAACATCTGAAATTTATTCGACGTGACTCTTACATTAAGCAAGTTTTGCCACCCCTGCTCTTGATCTATCCCATAGGCATGGAGGGGCATATCATGACCATGCATCCTGACTTATCCTCCATGCCTCACAGCTTCACCTTCCCAGTGATAATCCTTTTTTTATTGCAAATTTCCCCCAGTTGTTTAACCCCTTTACAATTCAAATGGATTTTATTGCACCATTCCTCACTGGTGGCCTGCCCCTGCCTTTTCTGCCAAATGAAACTTTCATTGATTAGCCTTTGTAGCAGCGATGGGAAAGCAACTCCTGCACAAATTTAATGTCATCGATTAGCCAGCAGGAAGTCCCCAGGAATCCTGAAGCCTGGCCTTCCCTTATCACTGCCTCCCACCCATGCAGGGAAAGTTCCTTGCTCAGCATGATCTTTTTCTCTCTCTCCTCATGCTCGCTTTGCCAGAACCTGCCAAGCACCTTCTGCTCATAGCACTGGAGCTGCTCTGCCCAGAAGGTCGGGGGGGGGGGGGCAAAGAAGCAGCTTAGAATGCCCATGGCTTGGAAGGAGAAGCAAGTCCGGGGGGGGGAGAGGTGCTCTTTGTCCGCCAAGACTTTCCTCACCTAATAGGAGGACTGCAAAGGCCTCTGGCTGAAGATGGGACTGTGAGGGAGGGGGAGCTCTACCCAAAACACTACCCCCCGGCTGAGCTGCCTGGCAGGACCCCCATCTTCTCACCGCATGAGTACCACCTGCCCACCTTGCTTCTCATCCCAGGCAATTCAATTTAATTAACTTAAAATTTAATTAACCTTAATTTAATCAACCGCCTCCTTAAAATTTAAATACCCCCAAAGAAAAAAAAATCCTGGCTACAGCCCTGTTCCAGATGTTTACTTTGACCAAAAAACAGCCAGTGGAGTTAATTATTCCCACTCATGCCACTTCCCAGAAAAAAATTCCCCCACCTTAGGTTATTTAAAACCCAGGAGGCAAAAAAACAGATAATGTGTCCCTACATGCCTCCCACACACTGTAGCTTAAAGCACCTGTTGGTGGTGGAGTAGAGTTTTTTAAAAACTTTCACCAACATCTATGGTCTTGGTCTCCCCACTTGGGGAGCTTTTTAGAACCAAATTACATACCTGGAGTTCTAAATACGACTTCCAACATTGCATGTAACACGGCCACATGTTCAATTCATCTCAGTGACAATAAAAGGCAGCCGTGTTGCTATTTCCTACCTTTCTGCCTAAGGTAGGTCATCAAGGCGTTTAAACAACAAGACTGCAAATCCCTAAAAATAGGTTAAAATTATACATATAAAATGAGAACCAAGAGAAGAGAAATGTAAATCACACTAAAAGCTTGAGAATCCAGGAAAGTTTTTTTTAACTGTAGCCTAAATAAAGGCTCCTGTTTAAAATTCTTCTTTACAGTTGCTGTAGATTAGACCAGTTTCCATCATTCCCACCATTATGTTTGGCCTACATTCAGATGTTTCAAGAAATTTCATTTAGGAGCACCGCAAATATTGTATATATGGAGACAGCAGTTCCCTAGCACAGCACTATGCTGCTCCTCCGCAGGAGGAAAGATATACCAACAAAAGAAGGATTCAGATAAGTCATTTTTACTTTAAGCAAAGCTCTCATTTCCTTTGCACAAAGGACTTAACGTAACAGCTATTTCACAGGACTAATAAGATATTCAACAATAGAGAATAAAGCCATTTCGCAAGGATGCCTTGCCAAAGTTTAGATCTGCTAAATGTTAACTCACATGTTTCACTTACAGAAAAATAAAGTTATTCTTCCATACTACAAATGGAGGGGGGCAACTTGGCTCATTAAAATAGTTGGGAGAAAGTGCCATGGTCAGTTTTAAGGGTAGATGTTTCATAGCAAAAAAAAAAAAAAAAGCACAACTACATACCTCAGACTTTATAAAAATGGCTGAGAAATAAGAGTTTACCAGACCAGAAGAATGACAGAGAAAAATAGTGTTGCAGTTTCATACACAGGCATTGCTTTAAAATTATTATTTTCTAAAGGAGCATGCAGTGAAGCGTTAACATCTGTTATCAAACACTGTAGAATTTTGACATATTTTGCCTCTCTTGGTATTACTACTTTTTGTAGTAATTTATTTGAGTTTTACAGTAAGACTCAATTATCATTAAGGGGTTTTTTTGGGGGGAGGGGGGAGTGGAGATACCCAGAAAAGCCTCTTCTTTGTATAGGAAAAGCACATCATGGCTGCATCCAGTTACAGTGAAGAAACCATACTACAAAACGTATTGTTCTTTTGAAAGGGAATTGTGCTCACATATATTGTTTTTACCATGAAACGTCACACTAGCACATCATCGCTTATTTTATCCCTATAAGATCTCACATGGCTAGCAGTGACTGAGGCTTTAAATTGAGCAACTTCAATCCATTACAAAAAAAAAAATTGAGCAGCTTCATCCATTACGAATGCATGCACTAAGTTGACTGTCATGAAAACAGACTGTAAGAAGGCAAGTTCAATGAAAGGTCCTCCAATCCACAGAACTAGAAAAGCCACTTTAAATAGTGAACCATCTTAAAGTCTACCCTCACATGCCATCACCAGTACCCCAACATTAACGCTTCCTAACCTTAAACATCAACTCAGTTTTGAAAGCTTAATACAAAACTGATTTTTGTTCATGACATTCTGTGTCACAGTTTAAGAGCACAGAATAAAGAAAGACCTATTAGCAACTTATAGACCAACAAAGTTTTGTTCAAGGTTTTGTTCAAGGTATAAGAGACTGCAGCCACGGTACAGCAAAAAGCAACTGCATTTCAACCACAGGACCTTTGTTGGTCTTGTCAGTACTTGGGGCACCAACGCTGTGTGGAAAGGGTAGTGATTGCATTGTGAGAGTGTGGTTGAGGGCAGGGGTGGCCAAACTGTGGCTCGGGAGCCACGTCACCCTTTCACACATACTATGTGGCTCTCAAAGCCCCCACCACCCCATCAGCTGGCTTGGAGAAGGCGTTTCTCTCTTTAAATTACTTCTCCAAGCCAAGCCAGCTGGCAGCTAAGAGAATGAATTTAAAGTTGCTTTCTTTCCATCTCTCCCACCTCTATTTGCCTGCCTGCCTTCCAGATCTCAAATAGCTGACACTGATGTCTTATGGCTCTCGAACATCTGATGTTTATTCAGTGTGGCTCTTATGTTATGCAAGTTTGGCCACCCCTGTCTTAGGGAATGGGTGATCCTAACCATAGATACTGTAATCTGATTGTTGGTGAAAGCAAGATATTGTTAATTGTTGAGAATAAATTTTATATGAAAGCTTACTTTGTAAAGGGGGTGCTTGCCTATTACAATTGCAGCTTGCTCATTTCTGCAAACAAAAAAAAAGTTAGATCCTTTTAAAAGGCAACTTTACTTCTATTACATATTTAGTCAACAGTTCATTCAGCATCTTTTTGCACAAATAATTCCATAGATCTCTCATACTCTCAAGATACTTAAAGGACACAAACATTAGTCTGATTCTCCCTTTAAAATACATTTGCTTTTAAAAGATTTAGATGATTCATCTAGAAAATGTATATTTATATTTGACCTCTCTGTATTATAAACAGCACACAAAGTGGCTCACAACATGAAATTTAAACACTGCAACATTATTAAAAACAGAAACCAAAAAGATTTATGATAGGAGTCAGAAGTAGAATGACCTCCACTCAGGGGTTGTTTTGTGGAAAAAAATATGCAGGAGCTCAGTAGCATATCTCATTTGCATATGCCCCTGGATCTGTGTGCAGCAGGGAGAGAACTCCCCACTGCATGCAGACCCTGGTTGGAGGTTCAGGAGCTGTGCTTCTGTGAGCTCCTGGTGAATTCAAACCCTGCCTCTACTCATGTAAGAGAATCTTGGGGGTTTGCCTGCCAGCTGCAGAAAATGAGCACTGAGCTTCTGTTTCCCCTTCCTGGTTCAGGCCTGAGCATGGGGTTGAGCCTAAGGGCTGCTGACCTTTGTTTTGCATATTGTATCCTTGTGTGAGCCAGTCTGGCTCAGTCGCAGACCAGTTTTGGATTTAAGGTTGCCTGCCTCCAAGCAGTAGCTGAAATCTCCTGGGATCACAACTGCTCTCCAGGCAATAGAGATCAGTTCGCTTGGAAAAAATGGGCACTTTGGAAGGTGGATTCTATGGCATTATATCCCACAGAACTCCCTCCCCTCCCTGCACAGGCTCCACCCCCACACCTCCAGGTATTTCCCAACCCAGAGCCGGCAACCCTACCTGGAATTGTACTGAACTGTACTGTTTGTTCATTTAATTTTTTTTTTTTGGGGGGGGGTGTTGTAAGCTGCTGTGAATCCCCAGTGGGAAAAGAAATGCAATAAGTAAAATAAAAAACTAATTTCTGTTCATTCAGGCACAGAGGCCAGGGCACCAGTAACCCATCTTAGGTGCTAAAACATTGCTAAATGTGCTTTTGGCTCAAAACCTTCCACTGAATAAGTTTGCAGCCCTTGCCAAAGTGCCAAAAGTGTTCTAGCACTTAGCACTCTCTCTGCATTCATTTGGAGATATAATCAATCATGATCTTTCCTGCCAGCTCTGGCATTCTGCAGCATATAGATTGGGCGATACATCCATGTAAGCTGGCAATGACACAAGAAAACTCATTCATTTAAACAGCTTCCTGCTTTGTCTCACAGCATTTCTGAAGACAAATGTGCTAAGAACATAGCTTGCAGAACGACAGATTGTTGACCCCCCCCCCCCCCACAGCTCCTGCAAAGAAACCAGCCCTCTCAGAAGTCTCCACTAATCCTGATGTTTAACCAAGTTTACATTTAGTGACAAAAGAAAAAGCAGCACATAAGATAAGTAACAAGGACAACGTCTCTTGCGTATAAATTTAACGGTTTCCAAGAATAGCAACCATGAAGAAGTATGACATCTGAAGACATGGACTCTTGTTCTCGAAAGCTTCTGTTAGAAAACAGTTTCTTGTTGATCTTCAAGGTGCCATAAGACTTGTTTATTTATGTGCAACAGACAGACACAGCTACCCCTTTGGAATCCACACAAGGAAACAAAAGGACAGGCACAAGTTCTAGTCAGTTTCTTCCACACCGAAGAGTGAATAGAAATAACCTTTTCTTTAAGGGAAAAAGGACTACTCCATGGCCTACGTCTTTCTTGGAACGTTGCCTCTCCTTTTCAAGCTAATTGTGCACATTTTCCAGACACGTTCCCCTATGGGCCAAATTTTCAAGGGCCAAGAACATTATGCCTTTCCAAGCTATAATTCTTTCAAGAGCCCATAAACAAAGGCTTAGCACTTGAGTAAGAGACTGAAATGAAAAGCCCAGAACAGCACTTGCAGTAGTGGTGTAGTGCCAGCGTGGTGTAGTGGTTAAGAGAAATGGCCACTAATCTGGAGAATTGGGTTTAATTTCCTCTATGTGAAGCCTGCTGGGTCATTTTAGGCCAGCGATGGTTCTCTAAGAACTCTCTCAGACCCACCGACCTGTCAAGGTGCCTGTTGTGGGGAGAGGAAGGGAAGGTGACTATAAGCCACTTTTGAGATTCCTGAAGGTAGAAAAAAGTAAGATATAAAGACCTACTCTGCTTAGCAGTAAGTGTTCACTCTACACATGGATACTGAAAGCTAGTATTGCAGAAAGCAAGAATGACATTCTCCTGTCCTATCATCTTCAGCCAGAAACAGCTGCAATATAATTATGAGTTCATAAGAATCCTAGAGTATAAAGAAACCAGATTCTGCCTAGAGATCCCTATTTCTGTAAGATGTAAAATTAATCATTTACTTGTAATCAAAGGTACTCTTTGGGACAGTACTAATATGAATATATGCTACTTTGGCTACAGAATGTACCTTATTTCTAAAGGGAAGCTGAAATTGTGCAAAGCCATAACATTGGTTCTCTGGAGACGAGGAGGTCATGTTGGGATCCCCATGCACCTGTCACATTATTTTGGAGCCACAGCAGCACTTCTTGAGGACTTAATCAAATGCTGCAAATGCCGAGTTCTCGGCAATTGTTTTTCTTCAAGGGAAAAAAATCCTTGGAGCCCTGTCATTAACTTGATGAACAGCCAAACCAAGACAAAGACTAATGCTTCTAATTTCACTTGCTCTCCCCCCCCCCCACAATCTACAAAACCCCAGCCCAAGCACCCCCTTGCTACCCCATTGCACTTTAAAAAGCACATCCTCCCAATTTATTGTTTGTACGCTTCTCTAGCTTTCTGGTTACACTAGACTAACTTTGCAGTTCTAAAGAGAACAAGTGGGAGCCCACAAGACTCACAGGGAGGAATCCAATCACACACACACACACACACTTTCTCACTGGCCTGGTGTGTCCAGCAAGGCTCTCCACTCAGCCCACTGCCTTCCCCCCTCCCCCCTGCCACTTATGGCTGCTCACCCAGAGCAGCTCTGGGCAGGCTTGCCAAAGCTTCCTCCCTCCCCCCCACCACTGCTCCTGCCAGCTCTTCTGGAGCAGCTCCAGGTGGGCTCACCAAGGCTTCCTTCCCCCTCTCCCTGTCCATGCTGCCTTTCCAGTCAGCACAGGGTCCCCGCAGCAAACCCTAATATGTTCCCACCACACACACAAGTAGAGATCATTGAGAAAAAAACATTCAAATTATTAATATCAAGGAAGGAAGGGTGATTTATGGGTTGCCATAGCCACGTTTGCCCTGATCTAGACAGTCCAGGCTAACCTGATCTTGTCAGATCTAGAAAGCAGCCTTAAAATGCTGTGAACATTTCAGTAGCTAAAATAGATCTCAAAGGAAATTAAGAAAGCTGGGAACATTCTCCAACTTTTAATATAGATGTGAATACACACGTGCCCTTTGGGCCTCAAGTTAATTTTTAAGGCAAGATAGAAAAAAATATTCTAAAGACAGAGGAAAATAGTCTGGAGTACAATAATTTCTCCCTAAAGGATTTAAATTGCCTCCTCATACACTGTTGTTTACAGAATGCAGTTCCTTTTAAAGTCTGAGTGGGGATCATAATTGAGGACACAATGATCTGAGCTTCAGACAAATATACTAACAGAGACTAACAGGTGGTTTGTCATCACCTGCCTCTGCATGGTGACCCTGGATTTCCTTGGTGGTCTCCCATCCAAATACTAACCAGGGCCAATCCGAGATCTGATGAGATCAGGTTAGCCTGAGCTATCCAGATCACAGCAAGCTGTGCTATTGTAACCCATAAATCAACTCTTCCTTCCTTGATAAGGAAGAATTTGAGCTGTCGTATCAATCCTCATGGAAAGCACTGAGGGCCAATCGGAACACATACCTTCACCATGTATGTATACAGCCAGATTCAACAGATTTTATATCACCTCCAAGGGCAAACACTGGAAAGTATCAGAGATAATGAGCAGCCATGGAAACCTGGGCAGTTTGGATAAGTTACCGCATTCACATTTCCATTCTAAATCTGTATAAGAAGTGTACTGCTATTCGCATTCATGGATATGAAAAGTGTTATGCAGAATCACAGGCCCGGGGGGGGGGAAGAGAGGGGGGATGGAACTGGTAAAAAATACAGTAAACAGGAAGGACCTGAAGACAGGTGAATGAAGACGCTCCCTTTTCCCCCCGCTAGTAAAGGCTGCACGTACACTATGATGAATCTTTCGTCACTATTGTTCATTGAAAGCAGAAAGGAAGAGCTCTCCATTAAACCCAGTATGACCCTATTGTGAAGACCACTCTCCTTTGTTTTCTCCCCTGCACATGCAGGCAAGTATTTTTCAGACCACTTTGTTGTGCACCCTGAAAATAATGGAAACATTAATGAAAACCTAACCTGTGCTGAAAATAAGAATCCTTGTCCTAACAATTTCTCTCCTTTCATCAGGGGCCTATTTGTCAGCCATTGTAATAAGGAACAGGCTGCCTCACTGACCTGGAAAACAACAACACGATTCTCTGTTCTGCTGTTTTGTTTACTTTTGGAGGAAGATAGAGAACATCTGTTTTTGTCCACCCTGGTGCTTTTGCAATGCCTTCCATCAGAAGAGATGTAACCATAGTGAAATTCTCTCTCTTGCTCCCCCAACTATTCCCCACCTCATCGTCAACTTCCTGGCTTAAGCAGACTTAACTCCAAGTTTTGGTGATGGGTGGTCAATATAGGATAGGGACCAATGCAAACACGTGCTTGAAGGTTCCTGTGAGAGAAGCAGGAAATGGCTCACATCCCAGCAGCAAAACAATTGGCTCCATTGTTAGGAAAGTACACAGAACCACGACATTGTTAGGAGACTCTGGGGCTCTGCATTTTGCATACAAACACTCACGTTCAATGAAACAGCCCTCCACTTTACCCTTCAACTAAACATGGGCCTGCCTTCCTTGAGCCAAAACCAAAGCCACCACACCTGAGTGCCACAAATACTATGCTCTTGAGCTTTGCACTTCAGTTATGAGAACTGCTCTGCAGAGGTAATAGCCCTCAGCCTTTACTTACAAAAACAGCCCTTATCACAGCACCAGTTTATGACAAGCTTGTCCCATAGCCAAACCTCGAACACTGAATGGTGTCATTTGGTCAGTCTCAAGGGATAACATTGAGTATGATTTCACAGAAAACAATGATGCCAGCTGAGCTGACAGAAACCATCTACACCAGAGATTGACAGATTCCTTGTTTTAAGGTCTGAATGTTGCAAAACCAACTACCCAAAGGCTCAGTGCTGATACAGAACAATCCAGAACAGCAGACATAACAAGGACTTTGTGAAGTCCCCTCCCAGCGGCCACACTCCTTGGGGCAGCCGTGTCGTAAAAGGGATCGTAAGGAGGCAAAGGGCACTTGTGGCCTCAGATTATAAAGAGGGGTGAGCGTTACTGCACGTCACCACCTCTTTCACTGAGTCAGGCACTGGACTTCTCTCTTTCTGGGGGTCGCCTGTCAATTCTCCATATGCTCTCCTCCTCGACCATCAGCGCGTCCTCCTTTTATCCTCCCTACACCTCTGTACCTTCAAAAATCTGCCTCCCCCATTCCCCGGTGTGTCTGTCTGTCAACATTCCTCCCTGTCCATTGGTGGAGCTTCCCTCGCCACCCTCTTCTCCCCGCCCCATTCTGCCTCTCCTGCTGCCGGCCCCGCCCTCCAAGGCCCTGTTGAGGGGCATGGTGTCGGTCGCACCGGCCTGGATGCTTCAGGGCTGTCTGGGGTTGTCTCCTTCGCTCCCCCACCTTCCTGGGGGACTGGGAGGAGCGTCGTTTCCGCCCAGGAGGAGGGCCGCAGTGCCGACGCACGGCCCATTCTTGGCCAAGCGCTCCAGCGACAGCCAGCTGGCACCTCCGCCGATGCCCCAGGATGCCCACTGCCAGGCGTGATGGTAGGTGGGCGCTGGGGGGGCGGGTATGGTCTTCGGGCAGCAGGTGGCGTCAGGCTCGCTCCCGCTGCCATGCCAGGGATACTGCGAGGTCCGGGTTGTGCGGAGGCTGAGAGGCAGCAGCGCACGGCAGCCCAGCCAGTTTTGGTGTGGAGAGCCAGTTTGGTGTAGTGGTTAAGTGTGCGGACTCTTATCTGGGAGAACCAGGTTTGATTCCCAACTCCTCCACTTGCACCTGCTGGAATGGCCTTGGGTCAGCCATAGCTCTGGCAGAGGTTGTCCTTGAAAGGGCAGCTGCTGTGAGAGCCCTCTCCAGCCCCACCCACCTCACAGGGTGTCTGTTGTGGGGGAGGAAGGTAAAGAAGATTGTGAGCCGCTCTGAGACTCTTCGGAGTGGAGGGCGGGATATAAATCCAATATCTTCTTCTTCATCATCTTCAGACACAACCATCTCCCTGCGGGGTTGGCTGCGGACGGACGCGTTGAAAGCTTGGGACAAGAAGTCGGCGTTGGTATGGCCCTTGCCGGCTCAATGGCGCACTGTGAACCTGAAAGGCATCAGAGACAAATACCAATGCATTACACGAGTATTGTGATATTTCATGCAACATAGCCATTGAAGGGGGGCATGATCTACCACTAGGACAAACGGATTGTAGGCTAGATAGAACTGAAGGGCCCCCACCGTCCACTTGATGGCTAGTGCTTCTTTTTCCACTGCTGAGTAATTGTATTCAGCCAGTTCCAGTTTACAGCTGAGGAACAGGACAGGTTGTTCTTGCTCCCCCACTTCCTGGGCCAGGACAGCGCCAAGTCCCGAGTCCGAGGCATCGATATACAGCAGGAAAAGTCGGGTGAAGTTGGGATTATGTAGCACCGGTTGGTGCGATAGGCTGGTGCACAGAGTTTCATAGGCCGTCTCTTTTACCGGGGTCCATTGTACGCGTGAGGGCTGTGTTTTCCGTAGACTGTCCGTCAGCGGACTGGCGATGGTGGCGTAGTGTAGGATAAATTTCCCATAGTAGCCGACAAACCCCAGGAACCGGCGGAGTTGACATTTTGTCTGGGGCCATGGCAAGGCTTCTTGGGTGGCCACTTTTTCGGGTAAGGGTTGCACTAAGCCTCTACCCACTTGGAACCCCAGGTACTTCAATTCTCTGAATCCAAGCCGACTCTTCTCCGGATTTGCAGCGAGCCTGGCCTGAGCTAGCATTTGGAGCACCTGTCACAAATGTTGGAGGTGAGTAGGCCAATCCAGGCTACATATTATTATGTCATCAATATAAGCCCATGCGAAATGGGTGCAGACGTTGAAAAGTGGAGGCCGCTCCATGTAGCCCAAATGGCATGCGACGGAACTGGAAGAGTCCTTGGTGGGTGGCAAAAGCAGTCTTTTCTCGATCTTCAGCCCAGACCCGGCCAATACCGCCCGGGAGGAGGGCCACGGTACTGATGTGGGGCCCATCCTCGGCTGAGCACTCCGGCGGCAGCCAGCTGGCGCCTCCGCCGATGCCCCAGGACACCCACTGGCAGGCGCGACGGTAGGTGGGCGCCAGGGGGGGCGGGGACAGTCTTTGGACGGCAGGTGACAGTGGGCCCGCACCTGCCACCATGCCAGGGGTCCAGCGAGGTCTGGGCCGTGCGGGGGCCGAGAGGCGGTGGCGCGTGGTGGCCCAGACAGACATCAAAGTAATCCCTGGGCTTCTATCAACCTGCGCTCCAAAGTCCAGCTTACTCCTGTCATTTCCTTCTGACAGCCACATTTTAAACCCAGGTTAAATGGAAACACATATAACCCAAACTGAACAGCTGAAAATAAAACTCGTGGAAGATTCTTGGCTACCACTGCAAAAGTGTTATGGATGAAAACAACAAAGATATCATCCACACTTGCATGTCTCAAATAAGTAGTAGGCAAAAAATGCAACATCAAAATCAAATCTTGAAGTACATCCTTTCTTTGTGCCATGCATTCACAAACATCTCATCACAAACAGCCTCCAAGTCATCTTTTAAAAAGTATTTAACTTTGAATCCTTTTGAAATTGTCACCTGAAGCTGGGTACTCATTTCACTGACCTCGGAAGGATGGAAGGCTGAGTCAACCTTGAGCCAGCTACCTGAACCCAGCTTCTACCAGGATCAAACTCAGATTGTGAGCAGAGTGGAAGCCCATGTAAATTAGACAGGCTTTTTCCTCACTTGGTTTTAATGATGTTATTGTCTTAATATATCAAATCAGATTCTGGTTGATTTTTAATTTATTTGATCTTATTATAAAGCACTTTAAAAGCAACAAGATAAAAAGCAGTATAAATATATAGTAAATAAATAATGGCAAAATAAAGAGCTTGAGTCCAGTGGCACCTCTAAGACCAACAAAGTATAATTTTGATTATAAGATATCTGTGCATGCACATGAAAGCTTAAACCCAGTATTAAACCTTGCAGGTCTTATGGCCGAGGGCCTGTCTACCTGAGGGACCGTCTCTCCCCATATGAGCCCCAGAGAGCACTGAGGTCAGCTGGTAAGCACCAGCTGAATATACCTGGGCCAAGGGAGGCCAGATTAAAGACCACCCGGGATCGGGCCTTCTCCGTTGCGGCCCCACTACTCTGGAACCAACTCCCGGAGGAGGTACGGGCCCTGCGATGTGTAAATCAATTTCGCAGGGCCTGTAAGACATACCTCTTCAGAATAGCCTTCGCCCATGCTGAGCTAAGATAACGTCGCTGTGTATGTTTCTTCTCTTCTACTGAATTTAAGATCTATTTAGCACCTTAATGTTAATTTTAAATGTAATTGTAAACTGATTAAGATAATTTTACTGTTTTATATGATTTTATTATATTGTATTGCACTTACATGTTGTGAGCCGCCCTGAGCCTGCTTGTGCAGGGAGGGCGGGATACAAATAAAAAGTTGTTATTATTATTATTATTATTATTATTATTATTATTATTATTATTATTATTAAATGTGTCACTGGACTCAAACTTTGTTCTTTTGCTCCAGTCCAGCACAGCTACCACCTAGAAATAAAAAGCTGTTACTATCACAAATGCAGGCAGCAAACACAAGGGGGAAAGAACAAAATTCCCAATATTGCGCTGATTCAAATAGGGAACCTGATGCTCTGCCTCCTGCCCTACTCCAAACAAGTTGGTAACAAGGTCATACACCACCTCCAGCAACTGCAGGATACTCCCAAATAAGGGCCCAATTGATAGCTTGAGAATAATGGTTCCAAGCCTCTCAAGCTGCAGAAAGGCAATCTTGCCCCCCCCCTGCCCCCCACATCAGTTAAAGGATGTTTGAAAGAACAATTGCTTTCTGGGATGTGTATACTTCACCTCCAGTAAACAGATTTTCTATATTGTTTCAAAAGCTTGAGAAACCTATTTGACCAGAGGCAACAAAAGAGATATGCAGACACCATGGGAAACAAAAAGCTCTCTGATTACTTTTGACTCATAAAAATTATTGTCTGTGCGAGAGCTAAGGCTGCAGCTGATACACTCCTGTGCTAAGCTTATAGCACAGAAAGCTGATCCTTGGAGCTCTTTCATGAGCTTATGTGCATTTGTTCATGTATCTTTCTCAAAGGCTGCCGTCACACTGCGAAAAGCACAGCAGTTTAATCGGCTTCTTAGATGAAAGATACACTTGCAAGCAGCCACAATGCTCATGCTATGGATTATTCAACAAACCAAACATCCTATTGCCTTGAGTATGCTGATCAAATTTCCAGTTTCACACTACATGCGAATTTAAAGATAAAGCAAAGGAACTGACAAATAGGTATCCTGCTTTTAAATGTCTCCAATGTTTCCAGCCAATATTTTTTTAAAAGGATGGGCAGGCATGTTTTAATTTGGGGAATAAAAGCAGCATTTTACATGGATCTGTTGCTTTAGAATACGGCGCAGAGAACTGAATAGACAGATTAAGGATTCAAGCCACATACCCAGTGACAATTTACTTCAAAGTAATTTTAAGGAACCTCTAACACCGTGAGGTAAGTTAATCGCATATTCCACTCATTTGCAATAGGTACAGAGGTTAACTTGCACTTAATTAGAATTAATTTTAATTTCACAGGAATAAGGAAACCACATTATAAAGTGTCCCTCTTGACATTATCTTTCAGGCTCTGAACAGGAGCTCCTGTCATCCGCCTCATATCCCCTTCCCCCAAACCCTCAAGCAGGAAGCATCTGCAAGCAGGAATGTATTCTGGGAAAGATGAGGTGACATATCGCTGGGGGGACGCAGAATGTAAAAATAAAAACAGGAAAAGCATATTAGGCTAGTATTTAAAATTCTGCTGTTTCTCAGATCGGGAGAAACAAGAAAGTAAGGAAAGAAGGGGGGAGGACAACTGTGAAAGAAGCCCGATGGAAAAAAGAAAAGAGTGGATACCTTTCATCCAACCCAGCCTGAAATATGAATACGCTTCCTTGTCAGGAATAACCCGGTTGCCAACTCTTAAGGCTCAGTCCCAGCTTTCCTTTTGGAAAGGGCGAAAAAGCCTTGGCAGACAACTGCAGGCACCCTAAAGGCAAAGAAGTCAGAACTCAAGAAAGCAAAAACAGCCCCAACATTCATAACCTTTTGAGAAACTTCATTATTTCCAAGAGTTTTATTAAAGGGGGGGTGGGGTGAGAGCTGTATGGTGGATGATGTCGGAGGCCCTTCCAACCAATACACACATGCTTCAGATGCCTCTTACCACAATTACCTGCAGCCTTGAATAAATGGACAGAGCTCCTGGCTATCTATAGACCAGGGGTGGTCAAACTTTCTTAATGTAAAGAGCCATATAGAATAAACATCAGATGTTTGAGAGCCACAAGACAGGAAGGAGGGAAAGCAAAGAGATGGAGGAAGAAGGGAGGGAGAGGTGGAAAGAAAGCAACTTTAAAATGCATTGGAGAAGCGATTTAAAGAGACAAATGCCTTCTCCAAGCTGGCCAATGGAAGCTTCAAGAGCCACACAATACATATGAAAGTCAAATGCAGCTCCCGGACTGCAGCTTGGCCAGCCCTGCTATAGACCCTCTCTAGCTCAACATGTCACACACACACAGTAATTTCCCTTCTCCTAGAAACCTTTATCCCCCTACAAATTCAAACCTCACAGTCAGTTGTGATAGCCAAACTTCCACAAGACTAAGCAAACCAACTGCCATCAATACCACCATGCACAGTTAAGAACATAAGAGAAGCCATGCTGGATCAGACCAATGGCCCATCCAGTCCAATACCCTGTGTCACACAGTGGCCAAAAAACCAGGTGCCATCAGGAGGTCCACCGGTGGGGCCAGGACACCAGAAGACCTCCCACTGTTGCCCTCCCCCCCCCCAAGCACCAAGAATACAGAGCATCACTTTCCCCATCCAGAGAGTTCCATTTAATAGCCACTAATGGACCTCTGCTCCACATGTTTATCCAATTCACACAGTGCAATCCTAAACCCTTCTAAATCCTTGGCTCACAAGAATGTAACTGTGCTTAGGAAAGCACTGAAAAATGCCAATAAACTGTTCCTGTGCCCACTGCAGCCATTTCGTATTTGAAGTAGGGATGTGCAAAAAAAAAAAAATTTGGAATTACACGGATTCAAAAGTATACGGGGGAAAAAAATTCGGATTCCCCATATACTACTGAATACCGTATTCGGAATAGCTGCATATACGGTAATGCGCGGCTATTTCCGAATATACGGTCCTATTATACCCTATGGGCCATTGAAATCAATGGCAAATAGGGTATATTTGAAGCCGCCTGGAGGGGGGGTTGAGGGAGAGCCCCCAAATTTGCAGGGGACCCGCAGGGGACTCTCCCCTCCAACCCCCCCAAGTCCCAAAAAGATTGGGTCAGGGGATACCATTCCAGGGGCACCCAAAGAGGGTGCCCCTATTCCATCATTATACCCCATGGGCCATTGAAATCAATGGCAAATAGGGTATAATTGAAGCCGCCTGGAGGGGAGGGGGTTTGAGGGAGAGCCCCCAAATTTGCAGGGGACTCTCCCCTCCAACCCCCCCCCAAGTCCCAAAAAGATTGGGCCAGGGGATCCCATTCCAGGGGCACCCAAAGAGGGTGCCCCTATTCCATCATTATACCCTATGGGCCTTTATTTATTTATTTGTTTGTTTGTTTGTTTGTTTATTTATTTATTTATTTATTTATTACTTTACATTTATATCCCGCCCTCTCCGCAAGCGGACTCAGGGCGGCTCACAACATCATAAAAACAATCAATTCAATAAAGCATATAAAACCATAATTTACTTATCAATTTAAAACTATTAGCGCTGTCTCAGTCCAATCTAGGCGGTATTGACTTCTGCCTATGCTCGCCAGCATTCTGTGGGATGAAATCAATGGCAACATAGGGCATAATTAGAGGCTACTGGGGGGCAGGGGGTTTGAGGGAGAGCCCCCAAATTTGCAGGGGACCTGCAGGGGACTCTCCCCTCCAACCCCCCCAAGTCCCAAAAAGATTGGGCCAGGGGGTCCCTGTCTTTGGGCTCCCCAAAAGGCCCATTGCTAACAATGATGGGGAAAGCCCAATTAGCCACTTCCTCACTGTAATTGTCGTGGGAAAAGTGGCTCTGGGGAGCAGGGGGTTTTGAGGAGAGCCCCCCAAACTGCTGTGCAGCTTCAGGGCACTGTCCCACACAAAACCCACAAGGCCAAAAAAAATTGGACCAAGGGGTCCAATTCCTGGGGCACCCAAAGCCAAACCTAACCACATCAGAGAATCTCTATAGGACCCAAATGCACTACATCCCTCTATCTACTCTATGAACCCTGCAGGCCTGGAAGCAATATAAACCCAGTTGCCAACGTCACTGCCACACAAAACACAATCTGCTCAAGGTCTGCTCTGCAGACCTGGCTGCAGCAAACCCAGATGCCAGCTCTCCAGCCCTGCCCCAAACAACACGGGGAGAGCTGGCCAACCACAACAAACCTGCTGGTTCTGGGTCTCTCACCCAGGTGCCAGCTTCCCTGCCACAGAACACACAATCTACAGATGCCAGCTCTCCAGCCCTGCCCCAAACAACACGGGGAGAGCTGGCCAACCACAACAAACTTGCTGGTTCTGGGTCTCTCACCCAGGTGCCAGCTTCGCTGCCACAGAACACACAATATACTCTATAAAAACAAGAAAGTGACCCAGCCCACACACACCCTCGCCAACCCCCACACCAACCAGAGGTAATTTAAAAAAACCAAAACAAAACCAGCAGAATCACAAAAGGCCAAGTGTTAAAAAAGTGGCCTTTTCACCAACAAGAAAGCTCAGGCCAAATCAGTCAACAACACCCCCCCCCCCCCAATAACCTGAAGAGAAAAGTAACACAGCAGCAACACAACACAGCAGCAACAAATCAAACACTGAAACAGTAAAAAACTCAACTTTTAACAATACAGGAACTTTCCCCGCCCCCCCCCCAAAAAAACCCCTTCACCCTAACCCCAAGAAATCCAAGCCACCCAAATCAGAAGAAGTAAAAGGACACTGCACTTTTAAAAGTCCTCTCACTAAATTAAGATATAGGCAAATTAGCAAACCCCCCCACCCCAGGCCCCCACCTTCAGCAGAACCTAACCCCAACCCCAAATAGGCTACCCTACCCACCCAGTACTCACCCACCCAAATCTGGACAAGTAAAGGGACTCTAGTCCTTTTACCAACAAAAAACTAAAACAAGAACCCCAAAACTGTCTTACCTTGTCTTCTCTGAGTCCAGGGAAGTAAGGCTGAGTGAGAGAGCAGCAGGCAGCAGCAGCTGAAGCCAAGGGCCAGCCACCAGCAGCAGCACAATCTCTCTCACACACACCAAGCCACACACCAACACAGCAATGGAGGAGTCCAGCAGGAAGACTCCTTAAGCAAGAGATCAAAATAACAACAATGTAGCTGATGGCTGGGCCATCAGCTACACAAAAGCCCTGCAAAGCATGCATTTGCAATGCATTTTGCAAATGCATGCTTTGGATTGGCTGCTGGGGCTCCTCTTCCCCCTCCCCCCTCCCTAATCCCAGGGAGGCTATGGAAGAGGCGGGAAGAGGCCACTAAAGGCGGGAAAGCAGCTCCTTTGAGGCTGCAGAAGCCATTCCCGCCTTTTGCTTTGACAGCTTTGACAGCCGTATACTTCCGAATAGCTATTCGGAAGCATACGGCGAGCCGTATTCGGCTGCCGCATAATAGGCGGCAATGGGAATCGGCTACAGCCGATTCCGAATACAGCCGAATCAGTGTTGATTCGGCTGTATATTCGGTTCGGCCGAACCGAATGCACATCCCTAATTTGAAGTACCGTACTTTCTTGCAGCTCTTTTGGAGGATCCCAGTCTGAACCCATTTACTGTTAACATTTCTAGTTCCAAAGTGAAATTTATCAGACTCTTTGGGAGTCAACAACTAGATTCTGTCCCTGGATAGCACACTATGTAACTACAAGTAAGATTAAATAGCATCTGGTGTATCTATGCAAAGTGCACTCACTAAAACAGTTCGGAGTGACAGAACTATTTGGTTAGTTAAGCCAAAAGGATTAATGGTTTTACAGGGCCACTCAAATCTCTAGCAGACCTGAACTTCTCAGATGTGGGCTCACAGCTTTAAATACTTCTGTAAAAGCACATCAATCCCAAAGGAATCTTACAGCAGCTAATCTCAAAACCTTCCTCATCCTTCTGAATCACAGATAACCCTATTGTTCCCATCCCTGTATTCCAGTATCCATTTAACCCATCTCCATATTTCTTTTTTCTCCCAGGTCTTTGTATTCTTTTTACCTTCCATAATTCCTCATCTCAACCCTTCTAGCCCTTCCAGATAACCTTTTCTGATCACAGCTTAAAGAACACTGCATCTCACTCTTGTTCTTGCCCCACCTCTCCTATGCAGTACTCTGAATTTGAGGCACTACTTTTCTACAGCTACGGAACCATAATTGTACATCTGCTGCATGCATATTTTGAGCACACAATGTATTCCTTTTCCAGAATCTTGAAGACCAGGTGAGCAAATCTCAAACCGTAACTGTAAGCATGCTGGCTTCGAATGAAGTTCCATGAGTTCAAGCAAACTTTCCCCCAAGTAACTGTCCAGAAGATTGTAGCCTATAAGGCATTACTGTGCCTTATACCCCTAAGCAGGGCTTTTTTTGTAGCAGGAACTCCTTTGAATATTAAGCCACACATCCCTGATGTAGCCAATCCTCCTGGAGATTACAGTAGGCCTTGTAATAAGAGCCCTGTAAACTCCAGGAGGATTGGCTACATCAGGGTTGTGTGGTCTATTATGCAGAGATATTGGATTCACATCCCGCCCTATACTCTGAATCTCAGAGTCTCAGAGAGGTCACAATCCCCTTTACCTTCCACCACCACCCCCACAACCGACACCCTGTGAGGTAGGTGGGGCTGAGAGAGCTCTTACAGCAGCTGCTCTTTCAAGGACAACTATGAAAGCTATGGCTTACCCAAGGCCATTCCAGCAGGTGCAAGTGGAGGAGTGGGGAATCAAACCCGGTTCTCCCAGATACGAGTCCGCACACTTAACCACTACACCAAACTGGCTCTCCACCAAACTGGAGTTCCAGCTACAAATAAATACCTGTCCCTAAGAATTGCCAACTGTGGGTTGGAAAATTCTTGGAAATTTTGGGGTGCAACATTGACAACGTTTGAGATGGGGAAGGGACTCAGTAGGTTATAATACCATAGAGTTCACCCTCCAAAGCAACTGCTTTTTCCAGGAAAACTGATCTCCCTAGTCTAGCTGTAATTTCAGGAGATCTCCAGGCCCCACCTGGAGGCTAACAACCCTGCATACACTGGCAATTCCAAACTGTGTACCGTGACATAGTGGAGCACCATGAGAAATAAAATTAAGAAATGCAAGCCTCCTGTGAGCACAAAATACCAGTACAATGAGATGGCTCTACCACTGCACTGCCTTATCTCCTTAGTATCAGTACCTGCTGGGGAAAGATAAGTGATCATCTCTGAACTGGCTGCAATAAGATTGTAAAGATGCAGCAGTTTTAACTACCTTTAGATGAGGTATATCCCATTCAGAATTCATTCAGAAACAAAAAAGGACAATTTTTAAGAAAATAAATGCTTATTTTTACACACTTCAGAAATAAACCACTTGAGTGGAGCGTGCCTCCTATTATAACAAAGGGAGGGAGTGCTCCTCATCTGTCAGAAGACTGGGAACTTTATTCCATGCAAATATTTTATTTCATTTATCCAATTTATACCCCACCAAATGGGGTCAGGACAGCTTACATCATTAAAGCCAGCAGAATAAAACAATGAGCAATAAACAGGATCAACAGGATCAACAACATCTTCAAGATCAAATACCTTCAAGATCAAAGCATGACCCACTAATGTCGACAGACTATTATTTCAATCATATATTTATTTTAAATATTTTAATCGTGTGACTGTGCGGTCTCGGAAGGCTGGATATTAGGAATACTGCTTTCAGACAGATATTGAAGTTGTGGTTTAGAGATCATAGAAACTATGAAGCATCTTCTGTTTGAATACCTGTTGTATAAGGAGGCTAGGGAGAAAAAATGATCAAACCACTTACATACCAGTGAAATGAGCGTCCTCTAGATATTTTAATTACTAAATTTTTACTGGATTCTAGAGCAGCAAATACCCTTTTGTTTGCTAAATTCCTTGTTCAGGCCATGAGAGTTTTAGCAGCTTGTGATAAAGACATTTTTTCCAATATGGTATAGCCCAGCGGTGGTCAAACTGTGCCTCTTTCAAATATATTGTGTGGCTCTTGGAAGCCCCCACCACCCCATTGGCTGGCTTGGAGAAGGCTTTTCTCTCTTTAAATCACTTCTTTAAGTCAAGCCAGCCGGAGGCTTGGAGAATGCATTTAAGGTTGCTTTCTTTCCACCTCTCCCTCCCCTATTAGTTTTCCTTCCTTCCCTCCCCTCCCCTCCCACCGTCTTGTGGCTCTCAAGCATCTGACGTTCATGTCTTGCAGCTCTCAAACATGTGATGTTTATTCTCTGTGGCTCTTATGTTAAGCAAGTTTGGTCACCCCTGGTATAGCCTGTCCTCTTTGACATGAAGTCTCCCTTTTTTCCTCTTCTTCCTAGCCAGGATTGATTGATATTGCTCAAGACCTGTAGGTCAGAGGGCAGGAAGAAGCAGGAGGAGAGAAATGTATAATTAGAGCTTGAAACAGACTTACTTGGTTACAAATACAGCTTAGCTCTTGGCTTTATGGTCAGCAAAAGAGAGCAGGTTTTTCATGAACCAGTACATCTACAACTAGTATTTTTATATTACATGTTTACCAGGTCATTTGCATAGCTGACAAGATGCCAGCTGTGACTCTTGAGTTAACATCAGCTTTTTCCCCTGTGCACAAACAGGATAGCTGGGTTTGCCTAATTTTCACTGTCATGCTCATATTGTCCTGCAGACAGTAGTATTTTACCTTACCTAAAATCACCTTCTCCACCTATGCTTTTTAGAAGGCAATGGGCATCCTCCTACTCAAGAACCTCTTTTCTGTTTTGTTTTGTTTAAATTAAGAACAACTTTATTTTACCTTTTAATGGAATAGGCATCTTGGGATACTCCATTCAGACACTAAGCTATACACTACAGTGAATAGTCAAATACCTCCACTAGATACAGTAGCTTTGCTAAAAAATCAGCGTTCCTTACTTCAGGTACTCATAGAATAAAGTTTATACCCAGAATTAACCTTTGTTGGCATTAAAGGTACCACTGCACTCAAATCTTGTTCTGTTGTTTCAGATTAGCATGGCTACCCAACTGAATCTATCTTCAATTATTCATGTTACTTGAACCTCTCAAATGACAATTTTAAAGCCGTAATCCCATATTGTCTCCTCCCATATTGTCCAGCCCAGCAGTTAAGATCTGCCTCAGAAGCCCTGCTGTCTGAACCCACACCTTCAGAGGTGAAACAGCTAACAACTAGAGACAGGGCTTTTTAGCAGTGGCACCTCACTTCTGGAATGCCCTTTACATTGAGGCTTGCCTGCGGCCTACGCTGCTTTCTTTTAGGCACCTGGTCAAAACATTTCTGTTCAGCAAGGCTTTTAATTAAGGAGTTGGTTTTTTAAACACTATTTTAATCTGGAAATTTGTTTTAAACTGTGGTCCGTTTTTATGGTCTATGTTTCTGTGATGAGGTTTCCACCTCTCTTATCTGGAAGATTTTAACTCAGCTCAGTAAGACATTTTACATACATGTCCACTAACAGCAAATCCTTGTAGTGACATTGTGTCTTACTACAGTGCTATTACTACCATCATTTAATCTGGGCCTATAATTGCTTATTCTGTATGATGTGCCCTTCTCACCTATAGTGCACTTTATTATTGTTTTTATTGTTTCTACGTTTAATTTTAATGTATTATATTAAGAAGAAGAAGAATTGCAGATTTATATCCCACCCTTCTCTCTGAATCAGAGACTGAGAGACGCTTACTATCTTCTTCCCCCACAACAGACATCCTATGAGGTGGGTGGGGCTGAGAGGGCTCTCACAGCAGCTGCCTTTTCAAGGACAACCTCTGCAAGAGCTATGGCTGACCCAAGGCCATTCCAGCAGCTGAAAGTGGAGGAGTGGGGAATCAAACCCGGTTCTGCCAGATAAGAGTCCACGCACTTAACCAACTACACCAAACTGGCTCTCCTTTGAATTAACTTTGAATTGTAGTTTTTTATTGTTATAACTGTATGTTGTGATCCACCCTAAGCCCATTTACGGGAAAGGCCGGAATATAAGTCTACTAAATAAATAAATGAATGTTTTAAAAAATACAGCATCAGGATATACATTAGACCATCAAAGAATACCAAAACAAAGAACTGGAAGTTGCAATGGCTCATTTGATCAATAGCAACTATCTATTTTAAACATTTTTATCTTACTCTTCCTCCAAGGAGCCTGGAACACTGCACACATTTATCCATTCCTCGCTTTATTCTCACAATCACCGTACAAGGTAGGTTAAAAGCCAGTAGCCTCGAATTTCTCCAGATCCTGAACCCAACTTTAATCCTTAGGGAACAGCATGGGGATCTACTAAGCCACAAGTGAGTGATGTCACAGCCATATAATGGAGAAGCCAGAGCTAGGACCTCGTGGTGCCAAGGCCAGGACAGTGGGCAGCAAGGCAGACCACTCAAAGACAGAAAGGAGGAGGAAAAAGTGGATTTATATCCTGCCCTTCTCTTGGCGACGCAGAGCATCTTATAATCACCTTCCCTTCCTCTCCCCACAACAGACACCCTTGGAGACAGATGGGGCTGAGAGAGCTCTGAGAGAACTGTGACTGGCCCAAGATCACCCAGCTGGCTGCAGGTGGAGGAGAAGTAGGGAATCAAACCCGGTTCTCCAGATCAGAGCCACTCTTGACCACTACATCAAACTGGCTTTCGAAACACAAGTCAAGCATGAGAGGTCACCACAGTGAGGAAGAAGCTGTGGGTTATAGCCATAAAGGAATCCTTTCCACTGGAGTGACCTTGCCTTACCTTCCTGTTTGCATGCCCTTACTCCTGTATTCATGCCCACTAACAACAAATCCATTTTTTTAAAAGTGGGGGGGAAAGTGACAACTCTATAGATCAGGGGTCCCCAACATGGTGCTTGCCAATATCTTTCCTGGCATTCACCCAGGAGTTTTTAGAAAACTGGTTGGGGCCAGGTGGGACTCTTGCCTAGCAGAGCTTCTGACTGCTGTGCAGATTAAAATAACATCATTTCAACAGCACTTGCTGGTTTAATTCTCCCTCTCTCTCCACTTTCCCAGGGTATTTTTAAAAATTACCTATCTTTTCCTCTGAACATAGGCTTCCTGAGTGTGGGGTGGGGGGCTCCACCTTCTATGGCAGCCATTTTGGTTGGCAACACCTCCCATGAGAGCCATTTT
Organism: Heteronotia binoei; assembly: GCF_032191835.1. Classification (NCBI taxonomy): domain Eukaryota; kingdom Metazoa; phylum Chordata; class Lepidosauria; order Squamata; family Gekkonidae; genus Heteronotia; species Heteronotia binoei. Next base: position 14,805,496 of record NC_083242.1, on the reverse strand, counting down.
GTGATTGCACTCATCACCTTGTGTCAAGTATTCCAAAGGTGACTGCAGGATCAAAAGGGCTGGGGACCCCCACTAGGTCATGTGTGACTCTGCTTGTGCAACTCTGCAATCACTGGAAAGATCCCCACACAAAGACTGAGGACCATGGGGTTAACGTGAGACAATGTGGCCAGCCTAGGGTCATCACAGAAGCATCAAAGGCCTCTTTCTCATAACAGTATTCCCTTTTTTGTACTGTGGAAAGATCAATTCAAGCAAGACATTAGAATCCTACCCAGAACATATGTCAAGCATCAAGGATGTTTGCAATCAACTTGAGTTGGTAGCAGGATATTTGTGTCATGGAAAGCCTGATCTCATATTAAATCAGACCCAGAGAGATTTAGCTTTATTGATTTTTTTTTCCTTCTTTCTTCTCTTTTTATAGAAGACAGAAGCCTTTTGGCATATTACTATGCTGTGATGCAAGAAGGGTAACGATGAATTGTTACCAGTTCTTCCGTATTTCAGATTCATTTGTATACTTAGGGTTCTCTGGCAGACTCACTTTATAATCTTAGTGCCTCATTTGATTTCCTAAAGCCCTTTTAAAACATGAGTTAGCATACTCTTGTCAGAGTATCAGCAACTTAAACCACAAGCCTTCTGGAAGCAGGGCTGGAGCCCTGCTCGAGTTACATCATCTCTTAAAATAATAATAATAATAAGCCTTGATGAACCCAAGCAATTTTACAATTCCTGCTCCACCCCTCCCCACTGTGACTGGTCTCTGCTCTTTCCTGTCCCAACACAGTTTCACTTTCCTGTCAGCAGCCCTGGCCTGTACAAAAAACTTCCACGTGCCTCGCTCCGCACATGCCTGTTCCTGCTGTGCTTCCTTGACTACAAAAGCTTCCTTGACTACAACAGGACTTCCTGGCCTTGTTTCCTGCTCCACACTGATCTTGTCACCTGTTCAAGACTGCTTGCTGGGAATGCTCTGGAACTGAACTCTGCTACCTATGACTCCAAACTTAACACAGACAGAGTCAAATAAGGCTCTTTACAGAAGAAAATGAAATCTTTATGTGAAGATTTACTGGTGCAGGGCGGGTAGGTGTGCTGCTAAAATAACCAGTATGTGAAAGGGAACAGGAGGCAAACACGTGTATGGGGCTAAAGGGCTTCTTAAGAGATGCTTTACAGAAAGGGAAATACAAGAGGCGAACCACACTCAGATGTATGTCAGTGCATTAAAATGATCACATAGGGTGCGCGCCTATAAATGTTTACTGCCAATAAGTAGTAAGAGACCTAATGTGTGACATTTCCTAATAAAAAAACTCACAACCAGAGTTTCAGCTGCAGAAACTTTACAGATCATTGATCAGCATGTCAATTATCAGTAATATTAAGCTGCACATGTCAGATATGCCATGCCAGTGAGCTTTCTTATACAGGCCCTTTGTTGGTCTTTTGCTCTTAATTTTATCACAGTTTCGCTCTTTAATTATGGAAGGCTGCTGACCCTGTTCTATAACCTCAGGGGTGCCCACGCTTAACATAAGAGCCACATAGAATTAACATCAGGTGTTTGAGAGCCACAAGACATGAATGTCAGATGCTTGAGAGCTGCCTGCAAGAAAGGGAGGGAGGGAGGAAAGCAAACAGATGGGGAAGGAGAGAGAGGTGGAAAGAAAGCAACTTTAACTTTAAATGCATTCTCCAAGCTGCCAGCTAGCTAGGCTTGGAGAAGTGATTTAAGGAGACAAATGGCTTCTCCAAGCCAGCCAATGGGGTGGTGGGGGCTTCAAAAGTCACACAATACAGGTGAAAGAGCCACATGTGGCTCCTGAGCCACAGTATGGCCACCCCTGCTTTAGTTAGATGCCTCTACCTGACCCAGCAGAAAGGACTGAAGACCCCCTTTAATATATGACAATGGGAATGCAATAATGCACATTCTCAGCCATATTTAGACCATTTATATAAATAGTCAGTATTTTTTAAAAGCATTCAGATTCACAAAAACCAGCAAACAGATCCAGTCACATTCCCTGTCCAAAGACCATTTTAAGCAAGCCTCTGAGTCTAAAATACCGAGATGGCTGCTACTGTTTGGCCTTCTCTCTCCACCCAACTTCCACAGAGATTTCGTGACATAAATGCAGCATTAAATGGATCCTGTTCAAGCAGACTAAAAGCCCTATGGTTGCGTGTGTGTGTGTTTTGGAATCGATGAAACACCAGCCACGCTGCAAATGTTTATTTTATGGCTGGTTGCTGAAATTTTGCTGTTTGTCCAGTCTGTTTTGAAAGGAAGCAGCCGCCACTTCCAGCAGATACCCCACAACTGACGTGGTCAGCCATAAGCTTGGAAAGTGGAAAAAATTACACACCCAATACGGAGAGGGATGCATCTGCCATGCTGACATCCCAAAGGCACAGGCTTCGTGCAAAGTGATTCCTGTGGCATCCACCAGAGCTAAACAAGCAGCACTGAAACCTGCCCCTGATTAAATACCTCTCAAATGGAACACATCCCATTTGGAGACTATACGACATGCACAGTCTTATAAAGGCATAATGAAATAGCAACCACCGGCCACCCAGAGAGTACACAGCCAAGGATGCAGGGAAGATGATAAGGAAACAAACCATCAGTGCACATACACATTTATTTTTCTTGCTGGACCTATCACTCTTCTCTTCCTGAAAGGAAGATTCAAATGCTCAGAAGGGAATACTGTTTAGCTACTGACCCTTTTTACATCCCAGGGCAATTTCAGCCAGTTTGTTGACTCTATTCACAGCCTTAACTTGCCTCTTGCTTGTATTTCTGCTGCTTCTTAACTGCTGTTTGGCTGCAGTTTTATTAAGCCATAAAACCACTGCAAAACCCTTTTTTAAACGTCTGCTGCTGTATTTCTTTATAAAGCAATGCCATGATCCACAATACATAATGCAATCAATTGGTTTAATATATAACATGTATTCCAGATGGTCAGGTGTGCAGTGCAATAAGTGCCCCTTTGGCCCTACTGTCCTCTCAGGATTCTCCCAGTATTCATAGAGAGACTGAAAGAAGGCTAGGAGCAGAGGTGGTCCTTCACCTGCTCCACTCAGCATAAGCAGAGGAGACAACTGGCCTGGAATATTTCAGTTACTTTAGCATGGTGTTGAGCTTGACTCTGGGGAGATTAAACTCCTTTCAAGAGGGTCTGAGGCAGGGGTGGCCAAACTGTGTCTCGGGAGCCACATGTGGTTCTTTCACACATATTGTGTGGCTTCTGAAGTTCCCACTGCCCTATTGGCTGGCTTGGAGAAGGCATTTGTCTCTTTACCACTTCTCCAAGCCAAGCCAGCTGGCAGCTTGGAAAATGCATTTAGAGTTAAAGTTGCTTTCTTTCCACACCTCTCTCTTCCTCCTCCCACTCCATCTATTTGCCTTCCTTCCTTGTCTCACAGCTGTCAAACATCTGATGTTCATGTCTTGCAGCTCTCAGACATCTGACATTCGTGTCTTTTGGCTCTCAGACATCTGAGATAAATAAATAAATAAATCTGAAATTTATTCTATAAGGCTCTTATGTTAAGCAAGTTTGGCCACCCCTGGTCCGGGGAATGCCCATGTTCCATTAACTGCAAGAATCTCCTTGTTCAAAATCCTTTTCTCCTCTACACAGCAAGGAGAGAACACAGCCCAAACCCTAGTCCCCAAAGCCAGAGGAGGAGAAAGAGACAACAGATCCCAAGATGGGGAACGAAAGAGGCTAACAGCAGCACAAAAGAATGTTAAATTTATTTTGATTTTTTCTAAAAAAAAATCTTCCTACCTGCATGGCAACTAGCACTGTATCCAAGAGGCCTCTGTTGACAGAACTGGAAAGAAACATCTTCACGTTGCAAAGGGACTATAATGCAAAATAAATACTGTAGAACCTATGCCAGAGCATGCCCCAAACTATACAAGGCTGCTGGATATCCTTCCATAATAGACACAGACCACTGTGGTCCTAAATATAAGGAAAGCTCCATGTTATCCATATTTCTGCTTTTCAAATAATAGGTTGCTCATCAAAATATTTAGAAAAATAAAGCCATACAGGTATAGTTGTTTTAAAGAATAGTTCTGTAGGGCTATAACAGAGGGAGGGGACTATGTTTCAAGATACCCCTACAGCTTAAAATGTGTTCTACACTGAATAAACAGGATCAGAAGTTTCTTTAAAGGAATACGAAACAAGATTCAAAATTAAGTTTTTCAACAGCCCTGAATGAAGGGTTTCATAATGCACATCTACAAGACAAAACACATACTCAGAAAATGGCAGGAGAAAAACATCTGGGAAAGCTGCAGCAGAAAACGTTAGGTCTCTCTCTCTCGGCTTGGCTTCGCGAACGAAGATTTAAGAAGGGTGCAATAGTCCACGTCTGCTGCAGGCTCGCTGGTGGCTGACAAGACCAATGCGGGACAGGCAGGTCCGGCCACAGTGGCTGCAGGGAAAAGTCTGATTTAGGGTTGGTGCTGTAGCAGTGCGATTCTTCCTCAATCTCCTTTTGTCCTCAAGACCAGCTATGCGTGCGTTCTCAAAAGAAGAAACAGTCTGGTGGATGGTGTGCCTCCATGCTTTGCGATCTGAGGCTAGGTCAGACCACTGGTGATGGTTGATGCGACAGGTGCCAAGGGATTTCTTCAAGGAGTCCTTGTACCTCTTCTTTGGTGCCCCTCTATTTCGATGGCCGGTGGAGAGTTCGCCATACAGGGCAATCTTGGGAAGGCGGTGGTTTTCCGTCCTAGAAATATGCCCTGCCCAGCGCAGCTGCGTCTTCAACAGCAGTGCCTCGATGCTGGTAACCTCCGCCCGCTTGAGAACTTCAGTGTTGGTCACAAAGTCACTCCAGTGGATGTTGAGGATGGTGCGAAGGCAGCGCTGATGAAAGCGCTCAAGGAGTCGCAGGTGATGACGGTATAAAACCCACGATTCGGAGCCGTAGATGAGGGTTGTCATCACAACCGCTTTGTAAACATTGATCTTTGTGCCTTTTTTCAGATGCTTGTTGCTCCACACTCTTTTGTGCAGTCGGCCAAAGGCACGATTTGCCTTTGCCAGCCTGTTGTCAATCTCCTTGTCGATCTTAGCATCTGAGGAGATGATGCACCCCAGGTAGCTGAACTGCTGGACTGTCTTCAGAATTGATTCACCCACAGTGATGCAGGGAGGGTGATAATCTTCCTGGGGTGCAGGCTGGTGGAGAACTTCTGTCTTCTTCAGACTAACTTCTAGGCCGAATAGCTTGGCAGCCTCTGCAAAGCAGGACGTCATATGCTGCAGAGCTGATACCGAGTGGGAGACGAGTGCAGCATCATCAGCAAACAGTAGCTCTCGGATGAGTTTTTCCATTGTCTTGGAGTGGACCTTTAGTCGCCTCAGGTTGAACAGACTGCCATCGGTGCGATAGCGGATGTAGACACCATCGTCATCATCTAGATCTACTGCGGCTCTTTGAAGCATCATGCTAAAGAAGATCGTAAAGAGAGTTGGCGCGAGAACGCAGCCTTGCTTTACACCTGTGCCTATTGGGAAGGTCTCCGAGAGGTCATTGCAGTGTCTGACTTGGCCTCGCTGGTCTTCGTGTAGCTGGATGATCATGCTGAGGAACCTTGGGGGACATCCTAAACGTTCCAAGATTTGCCACAGGCCTTTCCTGCTAACGGTATCGAAAGCTTTGGTAAGGTCGACAAAAGTCACATACAGAGCCTTGTTCTGTTCCCTGCATTTCTCTTGGAGCTGCCTGAGAACAAATACCATGTCGGTGGTGCTCCTGTTAGCTCTGAAGCCGCAATGGCTCTCTGGGAGGAGTTCTTCTGCAATGGCGGGCACCAGTCTGTTCAGGAGTATTCTGGCAAGGATTTTGCCTGAGATGGAGAGCAGAGTTATCCCCCGGTAGTTGGAGCAGTCTGACTTTTCCCCTTTGTTCTTGTATAGGGTGATGATGATTGCATCACGAAAGTCCTGTGGTAATTTGCCTTGTTCCCAGCAGGTGACAAGTACTTTGTGAAGTGAGCTATGTAGTACTGTGCCCCCATGCTTCCAGATCTCTGGTGGAATTCCATCAACTCCTGCTGCCTTGCCACTTTTCAGTTGCTTGATGGCTTTAACAGTCTCTTCTAGAGTGGGGATCTCATCCAACTCTGTTTTCACTGGTTGAAGTGGGGTGAGGTGAATTGCTGAATCTTGAACTACGCGATTGGCACTGAAGAGAACCTGAAAATACTCCGACCACCGGTTCAATATGGATGCCTTGTCTGTGAGGAGCACTTGGCCGTCTGCACTACGCAAGGGACTCTGAGTCTGATATGATGGACCATATACTGCCTTCAGGGCTTCGTAGAACCCTCTTAAATCACCAGTGTCTGCACACAGCTGGGTTCTCTCAGCAAGCTTGGTCCACCACTCGATCTGAATGTCTCGAAGCTTGCACTGGAGGTTGCTACATACAGCGCGAAAGGTTGCTTTTTTCCCAGGACAGGAGGGCTGAGCAAGATGTGCTTGGTAGGCAGATCTCTTTTTCGCCAGTAAATCTTGGATCTCTTGATTGTTCTCACTTCTGAGTCTTTACCTACTCTGGCATTGAAGCCGCCAAGGATGATCACCTTGTCCTCTGTAGGGGTCTTCCGTACGAGGTTGTGTAGATCAGCATAGAACTTGTTCTTTTCTGCAGGATCTGCTTGAAGGGTTGGAGCATACACACTGAAGAGTGTTGCATGCTGCTTGTTTTGAAGTGGGAGGCGCATGGACATGATGCGATCTGAGTGACCTGTTGGCAGGTTTTCGAGTTTGGAGGCAATGGAGTTCCTGACCATGAAGCCAACGCCAGAAAGGCGGCTCTCAGCCTTTGACTTACCCGACCAGTAGAGGGTATAGCCAGCACCGTGTTCTTGAAGACTACCTTCCTCAGGGAAACGGACCTCACTGAGAGCTGCTATGTCGATATTCAACCTGAGAAGTTCGTGGGCAACTAGAGCAGAGCGTCGTTCAGGGCGACCACTGTCTACTGTGTCAAGCATGGTTCTGATGTTCCAACACGCAAGCTTTAGTCTTTGCACACTTTGTGAGGCAGGTGCATGCCTTTTCTTTGTTGTTATTTTTTGACCGCAAGTAAGGATGCCCGTTGACCGCGGCTAGCCAACTGGGGTGGAGGAGACGAGCTTTGTTTAGGCCACCTTTTCTAGGCCCCTCTCCGTGTGGAGCAAGCAGTGCTGTCCCTAGATAAGGCTGCTTGGTCGTTCAGGGTGCTGCCGAAAAATGCTTTCGTCTCCGGGTTAGCATCAGGCGACCAATACCCTGAACCGCCTACATGCAGGATCGGGACTGCGGCTTCCAGTGGCACCTTCCACCTGCCGTTTCGCCCCTTGCCCATCGCTGCAGGACTTGATGCGTTGTGGGTTGTGTATGTGGATATGCCCTTCAGGCCTGCGCAGAGGAATTTTTTAGGTGAAGCCCAGTGTGCGCGGTACTGGCTCCACCCTTTCACCTGGGGGTCATCTGCCATGGCCCAGTAAGCCGGGACGCCGGCAGCGAGTCCTCCAGGTGGTAGGTGTTACATTAACGAGCTCTATCTGCCCGGGTTTGATGTTAGAGTTTTCCTTCTCTTAGGCTGGCAAGGTTGGTGGGCCCAGCCTGCCCATCCGGTTATACCGCCGGACAATTCGGTCGCACCATGATGTAGCAAACTCTGTGAAAAACAGGGGGGGGACCAGCGAGAAGGTGTTGCTACGGATGCAGTAATGCAGGAGAGGCCATTGCAGTGACCATCTGCCAGGCATAGCCAGACAGTGACCACGCGGCATTCACTACACCGGGAGAGGAGAGGCTATGTATTGCGCATACACTTTCCCTGGGGGGTAGGATACCCAGAGGGAGCCCACCCCCCACGACCCCCCGAAAACGTTAGGTAAACAGAAGGTTAAGCACTCGCTTCCTGCCACTGTTTCTGTATTCCAACCTACCCTCACAAAGCTGATTTTACCTTTAAAAGGAGAGGGGAAAATAAGAAATATTTGCTCAAATAAGGTTGCCAGGTCTGATTAAGGAAATATCTGGGGACTTTGGGGGTGGAGCCAGGAGCAAGGGTATGACAAGCACAACTGAACTCTGAAGGGACTTCAGGCCATCACACTTAAAGGGACCATGCTCCTTTTGAATGCCTTCCCTTTCATTGGATATAATGGTGGATGAGGGCACCTTCTTTTGCAGTTCATAGAATTGGACCCCCTAGTCCAATATTTTTGAAAATGGGGGGAAGGATGTTGAGAGGCACCAGATGCTATGCTGAAAATTTGGTGCCTCTAGCTCAAAAAACAGCCCTCCCACGAGTCCCAAAGATCTACAGATTATTTTTTCCATTATACCCTAAGGGGACCAGTCTCCACAGGGTATAATGGTGTGCTCAGCAGACATTTCCCTCCCTTCCCTCCCCACTGCTTTATGCTAACCCTGAAGCAGAGGGAGGGCCTCCAAACCAGGAGATCCTCTGCCCTCACCTGGGGATTAAGTAACCCAATACGAATAGAGAATCACAGATAAATGACTAGCAGGGGAGCCCCTAAGGGTTCTGTGATTAAACCATTGGAGTTGAAAAATTCAACTCCAATGCATATAACAGAAAGGATGTTACTAAATGGTTATTACAACGTGAGGCATTCTGGATTTTTAAATGTAATTCTCTTCAACCAAATGGTTTAAACAATGAATGTGATTTGTCCTGCTTTATATGAGTGTTTGCAGCATCTGTAGACTTGATGTGGCTCCTTTAATGAAGATGTTAACTTTGAACACCTGAAAATGTGTTTATATTGCATGAATGTATAGTGGGTTTAATGGTCGCAGGAGCACCTCATTATAAACATAACTTTCATTGTACTTGAAGGATTGATTTCCATTATCAACTTTGTAATCTTTTGCATTAAGGTAAAATGGTTCAATTGGTTATTTGAAACTATTTTTGTATGGAGTATTTGCATACTCAGTCTGTATTCTTCTTCACTCAGCCTGTGGAAGCTTCAGAGAAATGGAGGCAGAGAGGCGCCGCCTTCGTAGCTGTCTGCTACTGTTGGCTTTTTTCTACAGCAGTTTGACTTGTGAAGAAGACTACTTTGCCAGTTTTTGGCTGAAACCATTTGGAGGCCTATTGGTCCCAAGAAAGACTGTGCATACTATATAACTTCACCTAATTTTGTCCTTACAAAGGACTGTGTATACTGTAATATATCACCTTATGTACTATTCACTGCTTTAAGTGGTTGTTTATGTTTCCTTTATAAATTTCAATGCAGATTTGTTGATTCTATTGGAGGCTGGTTTAATCACAGACCCCTTAGGGGCTCCCCTGCTACTCACCTGGGGATTGGCAACCCTACATGCAGCATAGCCCAGAAGTAGAGCTGGTTCCAGATTCTGGTCAGCCCTGGGCAGAATGCACCCAGGACTCCTGCTCACCCCTCCCTTGCTCCCCTCATCCATGTGTTCCCCCACCTGCCTGTACATCCTCCTGCTTGCTAGCCTTCCTTTCCGCCCCCCCCATCAATTATTTTTTTTTATTTTGAAAAAAAAATAAAATACAAAGTTGAACAGCAATGTATCATACAAAAACATTAAGCAATACATAGTGGAACTGTGTAAATTAGAAACAAAATGACAAAATTAATCAAAGAACAAAACTGAAATTTACCAACCAAGCCTAACAGAAAAATATGGCCAATTTTATAAACAAGTATAGAACTGATTTTCAGTAACAGAGGGTGAAGTTATAGCCATAATAAATCTATAAGACTAAAAATGTATAAAATAGGTAAAACATAGAATCTATGTAAATTTATATAACAAATATAAAATTAATATGTTCTTACAACGAAAAAGAGAGTTTATAACAGATAGTTCTATTGGATATGGACCATTTAAAAGTGATTCATGATTGGCTCGCTAGCCTCCATACTCACAGCTGCCCACACTGCCTACATCCCCTTTGAGTGACAGGGCTGTGCAGTGCATGGAGCTGAAGATGCTGCCACCATGGCTGTGAGGTCCATCGCTGCCATGCACAGGTTGGTAGCAGTGGGCCCTGCCTGAAAGCCCTGGGCCTTAGCAGCCGCTCTACCTCAGGAGATGCTGACACCAGCCCTGTCCAGAAGAAAAGGTGATCTGGGCTTAAAAGAATCCAAGCAGCTATGCTCCTTCACCTTCAACATCAAGACGTCATACCACACAGGGAGGGAGAAAATAACACAATGCACACTTAGAAATGCGTGGCTATAAACTGGTCAAATAAATTGTAATCCGCTTCCTATTTTTTCAGTCCTTGGTTTCTCAACATCCGAGCATTCTTCCATGGATGAAAGGTCAACGCAATCTTCCACAGTATTACGACAACACCAAAGCAGAGCCAGCTACATGCTTTAAGACCACATTTAGACGACTTAGCACAGGTGCTGAAGATTAGGCTAGTTTCAGAATGTTCTAACACTGTGCACCATTGGCTTGAGGCAGGTTATGCACCGTGCACTTAAAGCAGACAGCCAGCAGACTTGGGAGTCATGCTCCGACTACATTCTTCTCCTCAGGAATAGCAGTCGATAAGGTTGGCCTACAAGTCAGATTACAGATACTTCCAAATTGGATCATTAGTGTGAGAGAGAGAGAGCTCAAGGCTAGTTCTGCTGAAGAACATATATTTGTTATTATGTCGATCTGCATTCACTGTCCTCCCTAAAATGAGCTTTCCCAGCTTTCAGAACAGAGGTATAAATCACAACTGTATACTCTGCACTATCGAGCTTCCCTCCCCCCATTAGTACATGCTTGTTTTAGAGGCAGAATGGCTGTTACCACAGAGAGACCGAAGGATGGACACTGAAAAGGATCCACATTGAAAATGTTAAGACAACATTGGGGGTGAGGGAGAATACTGAAATTGTCCCTTCCTGCTCAAAACAATGTGAATTACATTTTAGAGTAACAAAAGCAGTTTCTGGATGCTTGCATATTCTCCCTTTTAAAATTGGCACTTCTTAGCTAAATAGGAAATAAGCAGGAAGTGGAAATACAGAGGTGGAATAAGCTGCTCTGCTTCAGACTGCAGGTGGAGGGTCACGTTTCAGACTACCTCCCTAGGTTAAAAGCTTCCTGAAAATGGAAAGCCAGCAGAGTAAGAGGGCTTTCCCGCAGCTGGGCTTAGTCTTCTTCCTGCATTTCTTCGTCTGGTGCAGAGTTTTTTTACTCCTTTTCTGGCACACGTGAATAAGGCCCAAGGAATCTTCCTTCCATCAAGGTAATTGCTCGTGATTATTCTCACTTTCAGGAGCACATCAACAAATCACTTGCATGGGGATTCTCAACAACTAATGGGGTGATGCAGCCAGATTTTTAGCATATCCCCATTTGATTTAAGAGCTGGTATGGCCATAAATCCAACCCACAGAAGCAGCTTGCGGGAAAATTCCTGCAAGTGGACGCTGTATCATGGGGAAGTGACCTCTAAACATGTAAGTACATACATACATACACATGATAAAGCTGCCTTATACTGAATCAGACCACCGGCGCATCACAGTCGGTATTGTCTATGCTGACTGGCAGCTGGTCTCCAGCGTCTGAGGTTGAGGTCTTTCACAGCACCTACCACTTGATGCTTTTAGCTGGAGATACCAAGGACTGGGGCTTTTTTTTAAGCAGGAACACACAGGGACACAGTTCTGGCTGGCTTGGCATCAGGAGGTATGGCCTGATACGCAAATAATTTCCTGCTGATCTTTTCCCACAAAAAACAGACCTGCCAACGTTTGAACCTGAGACTTTTGGCATGCCAAGCAGATGCAGTACCACTGAGCCACAATCCCTCCTTAAAGTTTAATAAAGGTAAAGGTAGTCCCCTGTGCAAGCACCAGTCGTTTCCGACTCTGGGGTGACGTTGCTTTCACAACATTTTCACGGCAGACTTTTTTTTTTTACAGGGTGGTTTGCCATTGCCTTCCACAGTCATCTACACTTTCCCCCCAGCAAGCTGGGTACTCATTTTACTGACCTTGGAAGGATGGAAGGCTGAGTCACCCTGGAGCTGGCTACCTGAACCCAGCTTCTGCTGGGATTGAATTCAGATCGTGCAGCAGTACTGCAGCTTTACCACTCTGCGCCACAGGGCTCTTAGAGTTTAATACGTCCTTTCATTTTCTAAAGGACCTCATATTGTATTCAGCAGGTCAAAAAGATTCTCTATTTAAAATGGTGCACTTTCTCACTTCTGCTCTTTTTCATTGTTCTTCTGAAACAGGAGTTGCTTCAACATGATAGGTATTTCTGGAATGGCTAGGAACTGGTAGTCTACAGACCATGTCTGGCCCACAAACAGGAAGGAGAAGGAAGATGAAATGGAACCTCTAAGTCTTGGGTTTTCTCCCTCAACTTCTCCCTCTCCCCCACCCTTTTCTTCTTGCTGTGCCACTTTTCCTCCCCCCACTAAAGTCATGAGGGAGAAGCTGGACATAGCAGGCAGGCATGAGATTTAACCCTTTCCCTTCCAAAATCCTCCCCTAGCTCTGCCTATTGGCCCTGCCAAAGAAACCCATACAATGCCTGCATGTTCCCTTGAAGGGAAAACACCGACTTCAGAGAACTGACTGAGGTAAGGAAAATCATATTGGAAAGAGGGAGAAAAAGGTAAGCTCCCCTTCCTCCAGCTGCTTTTAAGCCACACAAGGGCCATTGGAAGACCTCCCAGCTTCAGATCAGATATCCTCCATGAGTAACGGACAAAACCATCTCCCTCTTTTGCATGTGCCTCTCTTCTTCTCCCCCTCCACATTCTACTGTGACAATGAAGGCAACTAAGAGGGTAAGGGAGAAGGACAGGCAATGGCAAAGTTGTAGTAGTGGAGGGAGCATTTCCTCTTCTCTCCTATGTATCTCCCCCCTCCCTCTGCCACGATTTTCTTAAAGCCATATACAACCCAGAAGCTGTAATACAGCAGCAACAGCCTATGGGGGGTCTGTTACTAGGCAACAACTCCAAATCCCTACAGCTCCTTTCAATAGCTTCCCTCCACCTTTCCTGGAAACATATGGTGTTAGACATCTAAGGGAAGGAGCAGTGGCTTGCAGGGGGTAATTAGCCTTTGATAGCAAGCCCCTAGGCCTGGGTGGGCAGGTCACCCATGGCTTGCAACTCCCTTTCCCCCACCCTTTTCCACAGTGGCCCTCCAGCTAAAGTCGTTCCCACCTCAGGATTTAAAAGGAGGTTAGTTTTCCCCAACAGCAAAATGTATGCGTTGATTATACAACTGAACCAGTATTAGCAACTAGAAACCTCACATGGAGAACAAATCCCCTTCACCCCTTTGCACTCTAAACAGGGCAGCAGCTGCTTCCAGAATATTAGCAGTCAAGTTTTTTATACTTAATGGTCTATAAAATCCACATGTTACGTTGGGCTCTGAAAGAAGGTACAGCAACAGGATTGCGGCTGTTAAGTTGATTGTGAAGCCACAACAAACCAAAGAAGCAGAATATGAAAATGGAGGGCAGTCCCCACAGAAAAAAAGACACACATCAGGACCAAACTACATATTACAAGGTAGGATGCATGATCAGACAAATGAACGCACGAAGGTGTCTTATATTAATTGAGACCACCGACTCATCTTGGCCACCTTGACCAGCAGCAGCTTTCTAGGGTATCAGGCAGATGAAGATCTAATAGATCTGCTGCCAAAGATCCATTAACAAACGGCTCCAGTGGCTAAACACAAGACTAAGGATGGGCATCAACTGAACTGCAAACCAAAGCTCATCATGAATCAAGCCTGGTTCATGGTTCACAAACCTCGGTTCATGCCCATCTCCTCACAAGCCTCATGAACCTCACAGGGGGGTTCGTGTGGGCAGACATGCTGCACCAGTGGCAGGGGTTGGATAAAGCATTTAAGGAGACCACTATAATTGCTGTGGAGAAAGCGGCTCTGGCCAGAGGGAGGTTTGAGGGAGAGGCCCCAAAACTGCAGGGCAGCTTCAGGGGACTCCCCTGCATGCAACCCCCCTGGCCCAAAAAGACTGCACCCATCTGTGCACACCCCAAAAGGAACACTGTTCCCAATAGTGAGAAAAAACCAATTAGAGCCACTTCCCCCACTGTAATTGATCAGAGCCTCTTTAAATGCCTCCTCTGAGCCATGCCACCACTGCAACACACCTTGCAAAAACCATTTAAAGGGATACCTTTAAATTGTTTTTGCAAGTTGTGCCACAAGTGAACCGAGAAGGGATTTTAATGAGATTTGTCAACTGAGAAGGAATTTAAATCTGGCCCTGAGATCTGTGTGTATGGGAGGGCCAGTTTGGTGCAGTGGTTAAGTGTGTGTACTCTTATTCGGGACACCCAGGTTTGATTCCCTGCTCCTCCACATGAACTTGCTTCTGTGACCTTCAGTCACAAGTTCTCACAGAGCTGTTCCTTTCAAAAGCAGTTTCTGACAGAGCTCTCTACCTCACAGGGTGCCTACTGTGGGGAGGGGAAAGGAAAGGAGGTTGTAAGCCACTCTTGAGACTCCTTCAGGTAGTGAAGGGCGGGGTATAAATCCAACCTTTTCTTATTCTTATTCTCCACACACAGACTGGGCTTGGAGCTCTGCAGAGAGGAACCAGCCCAGGATAGTGTGGGACAGCAACAGCTGACAGCTCCATGCTCCCTCAGCTGGTGGGCTCCTTAAGCCAGGTCTGCATGTGGCAAGGAGAAACCTCCCTCCCAACATACAGATCCTGTCAGCTCTCAGCTTTCACTGCCCCATGCAATCCTGGTCTGGCTCCTCTTTGCAGCTATAGCAGGAGCCCCAGTCCGGGCCTGGGCTACAGCAATGGGCAGCAATGTTCCCTCTAAGCTGCAGAGTCTCGTAAGCAAAAATTCTACTTTGTGAGCTACTGGCATTGAAGTAGTGAGCTATTGCATAAATTTTAACGATATGTATTTTAACTATTGTTAGTCATCCTGAGTCCGATAGGGGAGGGCGGGATACTAATATAATAAATTAATAAATGAGTGTGCTCTGGAGTCATCCTTCCTGAGCTAAGATAAAAAAGTGTGAGCTGGAGGCTAAAAATCTGTGAGCCAGCTCATGCTAACTCAGCTTAGAGGGAACACTGATGGGCAGTCCCCTGATTTTAAAAAGTGCCCCTAGATCAGCTATTAACTACAGAAAGAAAAGAGGGAAAGATAGCTGTTGTTGTCCCCCCTCCCTCACTGGAGTCAACTGTGTAGCATTGGGAAGGGGGAGTTACCATCACAGTTCCTGGCTGCTTCCAACGAAAAAGAAATCAGGAAAGCCAATCTTAGACCTGCTCTGTTAATATGTAGTCAGATCCTTCAAAACGCACTCCACTTGGAAACATAAATAAAGCAATGCAAGAAGCCACTTTTGGGAGATCTTACCACTTAAGAGGGCTTTTTTTGTAGCAGACGAGTAGATTTTTCCAGGCCACTTCTGATACTCTACCAAATTCCACTTTTGCAGAAGCTACGTTTCATTCTTCCAAGAAAGCATTAGGTGCCACCTGAAGACACAGCCAAATGTGACCTGCAAATGAAATATAATTTAATATACCAGTCTCTAGCTACTGCATTGTTATATAACTTTAAGACAGGGATTAGCAAAAACACTTAGCATGCACACAGTGCTCGTGTTATAAATGTTCCACATACATAAACTCAGCAGCCTCTAACAGAAAATGAGGCAGATCTACATTTTTATCCCAGGATCAACAGGGGAGAGGGGATGATGAAACAGTGGTTTTTCCTACAGCCACTATGTGAAGTCAAAATGTAAACCAGGCATTCAGTTTCTTGTGTTTCTACACACATTACAACAGCTCTCACTGAACTTAGTAGCATAAGCAGTTGAATTTACTCAGCAGGTTGGTGAAAGATATCTTGCATTTAACAGGAGGCTGAGAGAACACTGGAACAGCCCAACTTAATGAGTGTTCCCAGAATATCTGCAGAATCTCTGACCTCTTCTTCCCACAACCTTCAGATGTCTAATCTAAGAACTGTTCCAAAGCAATTCTAGTCACGGGCCATGTCACAGTAAAGTTCATCTAACAAGTTTCAGTTGGCAAAAAGTCTACTCTTCCCAAGTTTCCAGATGGCTCTTTTGATCTTACGTTTGCCCAACAAGAAAGTAAATTCAGTTTTAAAAAAGCAGCAGCATGAGAAGAGGTGACATTGAAAAAGGCATAAGAGGAACTGTGAAATATTTCGATTTATAATTGCTGTTTCATGTTCTCCAGAAAGGAGGATGTTAATGGTGCATCCATGGGCATAAGGTACTTTCCTCAATTTTTGTATAACTACTAGACAGCGGTTAACTTCTGAAAGGCATGCGCCATGGCTCATAGCTGCTTGAACAACACTAGAGATGCATTTATTACTAAGCAGTAGAAGAGCCCCATGGTGTAGAATGGTAAGCTGCAGTACTGCAGTCCAAGTTCTACTTGTGACCTGAGTTTGATCCCAGAGGAAGCTGGGTTCAGATAGCTGGCTCAAGGTTGACTCAGCCTTCTATCCTTCCGAGGTCAGTAAAAGAAGTGCCCAGCTTGCTGCGGGGAAAGTGTAGATGACTGGGGAAGGCAATGGCAAACCACCCTGTAAAAAGTCTGCTGTGAAAATGTTGTGATGCAACGTCACTCGAGTCGGACACGACTGGTGCTTGCACAGGGGGACTACCTTTACCTTTTTAGAAGAAAGACACTTTGCATATTCTGTATTCTCAGTTCACACTCCAGGACTGAACCCTGATGAATTAAATCACTACCACCTTGCCAGAGAGTTGCCACTTTGCAAATTCTTGTCAAAGAAAACCAGATGCTGACAGCTACAGCATTGACAGTCATGAGTCAGTCACATTCAGACATGCAGCAGCTCCAAAATTACTTGCTGCAGCGAGCTCATAAAAATAATTACCCCCACTCTAAAAGAAGCACTAATTGAGTCCTGCTGAGTGTCTGGGAATATTTTGGAAGATGTGAACTTTGTACCTAGGGAGGCAGCTTATGTGAAAATAAAAGATTCACCGCATCTCATGATCTCTGCACCCGGACGTGTTACTTTACAGCAAGGTTTATTCCTCCCACAGCTTTAAGACTTAGAAGAATGTAACACAACAAGCAAGTCAGCTCAAGGAAAAATGCACAGAATTTGAGGGTGAAAACATAATCCATGACAGAAGTGAGCAGATTCAATGTATAATGGAAAGAGGTAAATGTCCCCAAGTCATGAACTCCTTATGGCTGCAAAGCCATTCAAGCAAAAATCAGCCATGTGCTCCTACTGTTGCCTCCATAGCCCAGTCAACATTTTAATAGGACCTGGGTACTCAAATCCTATTCATGTACAGTTGCAAGCTGAAAATCAATGGGCTTTTAACACACCAAATTCTATAAAGAATCAGGCTGTGGAGTCCTTCATAATATCTATCGAACTGCAGCATAAAAAAACTATTTCAAAACTGGCTTGCAAATAAGTCCTCAAAATGCACTTGGGCCACAAAAGGCGGGAGGGAAAGTAACAGTCCATCCCACTCCTACAGACCTGTGTTAGTACAGGAGGAACCCCGATGGCCTAAAGGGAAAAACATTCTTGGAACAAATAAAACCCCTTACTTGTCATCTAAAACAGACAGTTCTCATTTTTAAGAACAGAACTAGACAGAACTGACATTCATATTTCTAAAAAAAACACCCACACAATGCAGCCATGGAGGCCATGATTTAAGGGGAGGGGGATGAATTCTAAACTACAGAGGGGTAGCCATGTTAGTCCACTACAGCAAAACAAAACAGGAGTCTAGCACCACCTTAAAGACTAACAAGGCATATTCCATCATAAATTTTCATGAGTCAGCACTGACGAAGTGAGCTCTGACTCAGGAAAGCTTATGTTGGAATACATTTTGTGAGAAGTCAATACTGGACTCCTGTTCCATCTGGCTGTTGAACTCTTTCTCTATGATCTGTTTCCCTGCTGTACATCCCCAAACACACACCAGGACCAGCCCTAGACTGTCTGACACCCTAGGCAAGGCTAACATCTGGTGCCCCCCACACACACAATGATAATGTCACCGAGCCACAATTTGATGCCTCCAGAAGGCCAGCAACCTAGACAATTGCCCCCCCACACACACAAATCTTCCGTATTAGAAGTAAAAGCAGTTTAGGAAAGGCCATTTATGACAGGACAATGAAGCAAAGGGAGACTAGTCAAGGCTGCTTCCACAGTAAGGCTTTGCATCAGTTGTGTGTCTAAACTGTTTATTTTAAAGACTCCACATGGCATTGCCCCCTAATCATCCACTTTCCATGTTTTCCTCTGCTTCCTTGCAATCTTTATCAAACCTTATTTAGTACCTTTTGGAAAGGATCACAGCTTTGTACAATGCAGGGATGGGAAGGTACACATTTTTTTCAGCGCCTGCCCACGTAAAAGGAAGTCCTTCTTCACCCAAAGAGTGACTAACACATGGAATTCGGTGCAAGCATAGCAAGCTACAAGAGGAGATTGGATAAACATACGGAGCAGAGATCCATCAGCGCCTATTTTATTTATTTATTTATTTATTTTATTCGAGATTTATATCCCGCCCTTCCCACGAATGGCTCAGGGCGGCTTACAACAATCAATCAAACATAAAATTTAAACAATTTCAAATATAAAACAGTTAAATATTTAAACAGTTAAAACCTTAAAACAAAATTTCAATTTCCTGTAAACAGATGGCTGGCCAGTTACATCGAGTTGTCATCCCAGCTAAGTATAGGCTAGCCGGAAGAGGGTCGTCTTACAGGCCCTGCGGAACTGTTATTCTACAGCATATTGTTGAAACTCTCTATCTGAGGCAGTGATGCTGTGTATTCTTGGTCCTGGGGGGGGGGGCACAGTGGGAAGGCTTCTAGTGTCCTGGCCCCACTAATGAACCTCCTGATGGTGCCTGAGTTTTGTTGTTGTTTTTGCCACTGTGTGACACAGAGTGTTGGACTGGATAGGCCATTGCTCTGATCCAACATGGCTTCTCTTATGTTTACATCAACATGATTTTCCTTCGCCTCAGTGTCCTGTAGCCACCATGCCCACAAATACCACCTGAGGGCTTAAAAAAATCAGTAGCAGACATATTGCTATACATGTTTTAAACTCCAACAGTAGTTCTTAATCATTTTTGGGTCACAGACCCTTGGAGATTCTAATGAAAATCTACAGACCCCTCTCCCCACAAAAAATGTGCATAAACACCAAAATATTGCATATAATTTATTTTAATTAATAGCTGGGTCCTGAAAAAAAATTAAATTAGCGCAGGTTTCAAGGGAAAGTAAACTATAATTCTGCTCAAAAGTTCATTTGAAAGAGAAAGCTGCTGCTGTTTGGCTTGAATAAGCTGAAATTGTGAAGTGGTCTTTGACATGGCAACGCAGCACATGTCATCTTTGACATCCAATCAGTTTGGACTTTTTTGTTTTGATGCAACAAGTACTGAAAACTCTGACTCACAGGAGATGACTATATTTTACTTGACCCAGTACAGTTTCATCCATGCCACTCTACACTTGTTTGGAATGAAAAACAATACCTTAATACCATATAATTTGAAACAATTTTTTTTTTCATAAAGGCAATTTTCAAAGCAACAGGAAGGAAATCAGCAAAGAAAAAAATTGTACATGAACCCACTGAAGTTACGGGTTAAGAGTACCTGAGCTTTAGCCCTATGACAACTTACTCATTAAAAAAAAGAGCAAAAGAGCTTGAAAAGCATGAATCTACCATGTGGATGCTCTATTACAGGGGTGGCCAGACTTGCTTAACATAAGAGCCACATAAACATGAACATCAGATGTTTAAGAGGAAGGAAGGTAGAAGGTAGGAAAATAGATGGGGAGGGATGAAAGGAGAGGTGGAAAGAAAGCAACTTTAAATTTAAATGTATTTTCTAACCTGGGAGCTTCAAGAGCCACACAATATGTATGAGAAAGCAACATGTGGCTCCTGAGCCACAGTTTGGCCACCCCTGCTCTAATAAACTATGAATGTCACAGAAGGAACTCAGGGTTGTCGCTGTGCGGATACAGTCCAATAGCCCCTGACAGTATTGCTATAGAAAGAGCTGGGAAATATTCTCACAGAACTCACATTTGCATCCTAAAACTAAAGTCAATTCTCCCTTCCAACAAAACATTTCAAACTAGGAAATATCCTGATTTTTTTAGTTGTTTGACGTCTCATTAATGTCCAATACATGTATCAGTTGTACCCATAATCTTTTGGAAGCTCTGCTTCGGCACGCCAAGATCGTTGAGCTGCATGTCTTTTTTTATTTCTAGCTTAGCTCTCTGTTAGAGAATATTCAGTTTAGGACCCAAGAAATAAAAATAACCATCTATAATGATGTTTACAAACCCATCATGTATATTTTTCCCCAAAAAAAGCACTACAATCTGTTTTCACACTGCATTTTTTAAGACGTACCACACTGGTTCCTAATTTTGTTTGCTCCCTTGTTGAACAACAACAGTATGCTTGGTTTCCAGTTATAATAGGCCAAAGACAGAGTTTGAGTTTTCAAGAGACATTTGGAAGAGGTGTCATTCCCCACAGTATACACATCTTTCCTTTGCCCCATGGTCAACTCGATTCAAGGTTTTTAAAAAATACAGAAACCTGCACATCCTGTTTAAAGGTAAACCCTGAGCAAGCATCAGTTGTTTCCAACTCTGGGGTGACATCGCCTCATGACGTTTTTCACGGCAGACTTTTTACAGGTGGTTTGCCATTGCCTTCCCCAGTCTTCTACACTTTACCCCCATTTTACCAACCTCGAAAGGATGGAAGGCTGAGTCAACCTTGAGCTGACTACCTGAACCCAGCTTCCGCCGGGATTGAACTCAGGCTGTGAGCAGAGCTTGGACTGCGGTACTGCAGCTTACCACTCTGCACCAGAGGCGAAAAAAAGATGAGGGCACATACCTTCAAAACCATCTGTGCTGGGGGGGGTGGAATGAAAGACAGCAAAGAGACACTGTCACCTCACACAGGTTGATGAACAGGTCACCCTCGTTCCCAGTGTGACTAAACCCCAGTTATATGCAGGTAGGTTTGCTGACTGATTGTTAAAATAAAAGCTCCTGTATCTCTTACACCAATCCAATGAACAGACTTCAACAAGTGAAGCCTTTCACAATACGGTGATAATAATCACATACTAATGGCTACATACCAAATTGCTGTATAGAAGCAAAGGCCAGTTAAAAAAAAACCCTTGGTAACCGTATGCACAGGGGTCCTATTGTAAATGCTCAAGAGGTTTTTTGGCAATTAGTCAGTGCAGAAGTAGTTTTCTTTTTGGGAAAAACCCTGCTCTAGTTACCTTTGCATTTTACAAGCTGCACATGCAAGTTTATACCTTAAAAGAACTGCTGACTGCATAATTCTGTTTCCCTACATGTTTACCATCCACTGCCTCTCAAATTAATTATCCTCATATAAATCATTCGTTTTTGTATAATTTATCCTAGCACATTCTTCATGTACACAAGGAACATTTTCTGTACCACCCAGAAGCATGCAGCATTCAGGTTTCCAGATTCTGGGAAGTGTCTAGCTGACATTTAATGACTAAGAGAAAGACCATGTTTTTTTGCTCTTTGAAGATGCAATGAAAAAGTGTCAGGTCATAGTAACTCAGTTAGGTACAATCTTTTGGGGGGGCATGTTCTTTCCAAGAACATTCTTGAAGCTAGCTTTGCAGCAACAGCTGGCAAAAAGTCTGAAGCCTTGCTCAGACATTGCCAGTTTACGGCAGGGGTGGCCAAACTGTAGCTCAGGAGCCACATGTGGCTCTTTCACACAAATTGTATGGCTCTCAATGTCCCCAGCGACTGTCAGCCAGCTTGAAGGCATTTTTCTCTTTAAATCGGTTTAAGAAGACGACGACTGCAGATTTATACCCCACCCTTCTCTCTGAATCTGAGACGCAGAGCGGCTTACAATCTCCAATATCTTCTCCCCCCACAAGACACCCCGTGAGATGGGTGGGGCTGAAAGGGCTCTCACAGCAGATGCCCTTTCAAGGACAACTCCTGCGATAGCTATGACTGACCTAAGACCATTCCAGCAGCTGAAAGGGGAGGGGAGTGGGGAACCAAACCCGGTTCTCCCAGATAAGAGTCCGCACACTTAACCACTACACCAAACTGGCTCTTAGCTTAAATCAGCTGCCTTGGAAAATGTATTTACAGTTGAAGTTGTTTTCTTTCCACCTCTCCCTCCCTCTCCCCATCTATTTGCCTTCTTTCCTTCCTTGAAGCTCTCAAAGATCTGATGTGTTGTGACTCTCAAACATCTGACGTTTATTCTGTGGCTCTTACGTTAAGCAAGTTTGGTCAACCCTGGTCTATGGCTATCGGGCCTGTATGGCACAGAAGTTAGAGATTTGAGCCCTGAAGCGCCTTAAAAACCAAAAAGATTTCCAGGGTGTAAGCTTTCCAGAGTCAAAGCATCTTTCATCAGAGCTGGACTTAAATCTTGCTCTGCTATTAGTATGCAAGCCAACACAACTGCCCACCTGATCTTGTCAGGCTGGGATATAGGAGACACAAGCAGGGCTTTTTTTTGTAGCAGGAACTCCTTTGCATATTAGGCTACACCCCCCCCCCAAGAAGAGCCCTGTATGCTCTTGGAATATTGGCTATATCAGGGGGGTGTAGCCTAATAGTCAAAGGAGTTCCAGCTACAAAAAAAGTCCTGGACACAAGGGCCTTCGAGACTTGCTGGGTGAATCTGGATCAGACGCACGCTTTTAGCTTGACCTTCTTCACAGGGATGTTGTGAGGATAAAATGGAGGCAAGCGGAATAATGTAAGCCACTTTAAGTTCCCATCTGGAAGAAAGGTGGGTATAAATGAAGTAAATAATTTCAGGACAATAACTGAACACTGTTCTCAACTCTGGACCTAAAACCTAGATACAGATTGAAAAATGGCAATTAAACCACAATTCCTCCTCTTTAGCATTCTCACACACTAAGAGCAGCCACAGTTTCATCTGCTAACTGAAATCATACTGCGTTCTTTCCTAAAACTGATACACACAGAAAGACACAATTGTGTAATGGAATCAGGCTGAGGTAGCAGATACATATCACGGGAATGAGAGGCAGTGGCTAAAACACAATGAAATACTATATGGTAAGTATTATAGTGCAATAACAGATTGTGTGCTGCTGGTAGCAAAGCCCCTGGTGGTGACTGACAATATTATCATAAAAAGAGTTATACCACTTAGAATGGTGTAACTTGGCACAGGGTAGAATTACCTGCCCTGATATCACAAGAGAAGCCATGTTGGATCAGGCCAATGGCCCATCCAGTCCAACACTCTGTATCACAGTGGCCAAAAAAGCTACGTGCCATCAGGAGGTCCAGGACAATAGAAGCCCTCCCACTGTCCCCCCCCCCACCACCACCAAGCAGCAAGAATACAGAGCATCACTGCCCCAGACAGAGTTCCAACAATACGCTGTGGCTAATAGCCACTGATGGGCCTCTGCTCCATATATTTAAGAAAACTGGAAGTAAGGGCAGAAAGGCCAACTGTATATGGCCAGAAACTATAGGAATGGGGAATTTCAAATATTAATGTGAAAAGAACAGCCAACATTTTGGCCGCACGCCTCTACTAAGCTGCCAATATTAAAGTAATTCTTAAGTAGATCAGAAAAAGACCTGGCTTGAGCAGTGGCCTGTATCCAACCATTCCGTGCATGGCATTAAGAGTTTTCCTATGCTCCTCTCTGTTCCTGCAGCCCCTTCCAACCCCAATAAGATCATTCCCAGAGCTGTGGGATTCAAAGCAAGAAACAACAGGAAGGACAGCTACAGTGAACAAGGACGGTGGCGGGGGAGGGGGGGTGGACTTCCTCATCCTTCCTCTCTGCCAAGAGAAGCTCCGCTAAGGAAAGGGGCTGTTTCCATCCCGTTGTCAGTTCTCACTCCTGCCTACCAACTGTGGCTATTTCTCTGTGTGAACACTAGAACCTCATATGTGATCATTCTGGAGACATGGGCTGCAAGAACAGAGGACATGGGGAAGCTCCATGTGCCTTCCTCGTCTGATGAAGTGTGCTTAGAGAATACACGAAAGCTTACGTTCAGAATAAAACTAAGTTGGTCTTAAAGGTGCTACTTGACTCCTATTTTGTTCTACTACTTCAGATCAACAAGGCTGACTACTTGGATTTATTTATACCCTGTTTTCCTCCCCAAAAGGGGACCCAAGGCAGCTTACAGCATCCCTCTCCCCAAGTCCTATAAGGAAAGGTTGAAGGAGCTGGGCACATTTAGCCTGCAGAGGAGGCAGCTGAGGGGTGATATGATCTCCATCTTCAAGTACTTGAAGGGCTGTCCTATAGAGGATGGGGTGGAATTGTTTTCTGTGGCCCCGGAAGGTAGGACCAGAACCAATGGGTTGAAATTAAATCAAAAGAGTTTCTGGCTCAACATTAGGAAGAACTTCCTGACAAAACGGTTCCTCAGTGAAATAGGCTTCCTCAGGAGGTGGTGGGCTCTCCTTCCTTGGAGGTTTTTAAACAGAGGCTAAATGGCCATCTGACAGCAATGAGGATCCTGTGAATTCAGGGAGCAGTATTTGTGAATTTCCTGCATTGTGCAGGGGTTGGACTAGATGACCCTAGAGTTTTCTTCCAACTCTGATTCTATTATTCTTCCATTTTATCCAAAGAACCTACCTGTGAGACAGATTAGGCTGAGACAGTGCGACTCACCCAAAATAACACAGTGAGCTTCCATGGCAGCATGGGGATTCAAAGTTAGGTCTCATAGATCCTTGTCCAAAATCCCAGCCACTAAACCAGGCCACTTTCCACAGCTTCCAAGGCCACAAACTACTCAGACAACAAAGGCTCCTGAATCACTTAATGCTTCTCCACTGTACTGCTGCACAACCATACCCACCTTACTAAGAGCACTTACCCTACAAAATATCCCATATAGACCATTCAAATCCATGAGTCCCAGCGGCACAAAATATACATCACTTGTTATTAATAGTAAAAAGGGTGTTGGGTTTTCTATGAAGGACAGAGCAAGGTACCCCTGGACTGCCAGGCTCCAAACTGAGTTTTCACTTCGGTGTAACAAATCATTAATGGGCACCAAAGCTGAATCTAGTCCACGGATGCCACTTGGCCAGTATATCTCAACATTTATTTAGTGAAGACAATGATTAACTCAGTATGTTAAGTACCTCACCATTCTTTTCCCATTTTGCCCTTATAAAAGCCCAGTAAATTACTGCTTTACACACGAAGCCATAGCAAACATGCTTTTGCCGCGTGTGCACACACAGCAGAGAACATGATTAATCATAGGTTTGTGGCATATGCGCTCATAGCAGACCCATCATTATCAAATGTGCATGGATTATATTTTTATACAAATGAGGGTTTTGTCATTATTTTAAGTAATTTATGTTATTTACAGATCGCTTTTCTTGCTGAGACTCTAGGTGGATTATACAGTGTAAGTCACTACAGTTAACAGGATGGACAACCCATAAACAATGCAGTAGGATTTGGATTGCAGGTATCTGAAACCAAGCAAAAATCTGAAAGAGAGCTAAAACAAAGCATAGGCATTAATACAGCACATTAAACAGTGCAGAAGTTATACAGTACAAGTGGGAATCCGCAAGGAATTGTGGGAGGCATCTCTCACACATACCATTTCCTCTTTCCTTTTCCTGAAAATCCCCATAGTCTCTACCCCAGGGATGGCTAAACTTGCTTAACTTAAGAGCCATATTGAATAAACGTCACATGTTGAGAAGCACAAGACATGAGGAAGGAAGGGAGGGAGGGTAGAAAGAAAGCAATTTTAACTCTAAATGCATTCTCCAAGCCAGCAGCTGGCTTGGCAAAGTGATTTGAAGAGACGAATGCCTTCCCCAAGTCAGCTGAAAGGGCAACGGGAGCTTCAAGAGCCACACAATATGTGTGAAAGAGCCACAAGTGGCTCCTGAGCCATAGTTTGACAAACCCTGTTCTACCCTTTTCCTGCTTCTTTCTCTCCTTTTAGCGTTGTCAACCAGCAGATCTCTCTTGAAGTCACAACGGATCTCCTAACTTCAAAGATCAGTTCCCCTTCAGGTTGCCAGCTCAATTCCTGGAGATTTGGGGGTGCAGCCTCAGGGGGACAAAGTTTGGGGAAGGAAGCAGCCTCAGCAGGGTACAGTGCCACAGAATCCAACTTCCAAAGCCATTTTCTCCAGGGCAACTAATCTCAGCCATCTGGAGAGGAGGTGTAATTTCAGGTGACCTCTGGCCCTCACCTGAAGGTTGGCAATCCTAGCTCCCCTAGAGGAAATGAATACTTTGGAGGATGAAGTCTATGGCATTATATCCCACTGAAGTCCCCACCCTCTCCAGGCTCCACTCCCCAAATCTCTAGGAATTTTCTAACCTGGAGTTGGCAACCCTATCTCCTTCCCACCCAACAGCCAACCTACTTTTATCTGCCCCTCTGTCTTAAGCTGTGAGCCAGTTTGATGTAGTGGTTAAGAGTGGTGGACTCTGATCTGGAGAACTGGGTTTGATTCCCCACTCCTCCTCCACATGCAACCATCGGGGTGACCATGAATCCCTCAAAACTATCAGAGCTCTTTCAGTCTCCCCACCACCACCAACAACAACAAAATAAGCCTAGCTCGCCACTCTAAAAGAGTTAAAACTTAAGGCTGCCAGACAATTTTTGGATCTCCTGGCTATACCACACACAATGCTATACAGTAATGCCCCCAGCAGCCTCTGTCTAGGAAAACTATGGCCCTATACCCCAGTTGTGGGCTGCCAGCCACTGGGCCAGGCTCACCCACATGGTAGGGAACCCTCAAGGACAGGGATGGCCAAACTGTGGCTTAGGAGCCCCATATGGCTCTTTCACACATATTATGTGGCTCTCAAAGCCCCCACCGCCTCATCAGCTGACTTGGAGAAGGCATTTCTCTCTTCAAATCACTCATCCAAGCCAAGCCAGCTGGCATCTTGGAGAATACATTTAAAGTCAGAGTTGCTTTCTTTCCACCTCTCCCTTCCCCCATCTATTTATTTTCCTTCCTTCCTTCCTGTCTTGCAGCTCTCAAACATCTGACATTTATTCTATGTGGCTCCTACATTAAGCAAGTTTGGCCGCCCCTGCTCAAGGGGAGAGGTGTGTTGATGCGCCTGTGCTTAGTGAGGGTAGTTTTAGTGACGCAAAGAATTAAGGCTTGCACACAGCAGTGTTAAAACCACTATATACAATTTATTTACACCTCCATTCTCCAATCCGACAGAATGCTCCACTGCTCTCCACCATACATATCCCACCCACAGTAAAGTGTCTTTGTACATTTATACATCAGGTCCAGCCAGGTAACCAATCAGCTTCCTGCTGAGTCATGCTGACATTGCTTAGGCTGATGCAATCTGGCAACCAGCCACCTTCTGTCACTTAGATGATCTACCTGGCAGTTCAGTTTCACTTTCCCAGCATGTGCTAGAAACTGTTTACCTTTACATAAACTGACTTTCCACCGTATCCCCTTCCCCACACTATTTCCTCTTTCCCTCCACCTGGCAGCCACTCATATCATCTCTTTACCTTGCTCATGATCTCCTCAGCCATTCAGCCACCTTCCTACCCCCTTCAACTATATTTACTATTTACGGTACTTACTTCATTTATGCTCTTCCTATCTCAAGAGTGGGGATCAATGCAGCTTACATTATTTCTCCTCTCCTCCTTTTCATCTACACAACAACCCAGTGGGGTAGGTTAGTCTGAAAGTATGTGATTGGTCCAAAATCACCCAGTGAGCTTCCACAGCCTGGACGAGCAATCGAACCTGGGTTTCCCAGACCCAACTCTGAAGCTCTAACCACTAACCATACTGGCTTTCATAGAGTGGCAGCTGTTGAATATCCAGGTCTACTTGAGTTATGCAAGTCAGGTGGTATCAAGTCACTCAGAAGTTGCTGCCAGGCCTACCGTTGCCAAACTCCAAGTGAAACCTGGAGATCTCCTAAAATTATAACTGAAATTCAGATGACAGATATCTGTCCCCTTGGAGAAAATGACTGGTTTGGAAGGTGAACTCTATGGCATTATGTCTAGCGAAGGCCTCTCCCCTCCTCAAACCCTGTCCTCATAAAAGCCCCAGGAACTTCCCAACCTTGAGCTGGCAACCCTAGCTTGGCCCGGATAATGAGTCTTCTCAAAGGCCAAAATAGGCCTGGAAAGGGCCCTGCCTCCTCCTGCTGGCTTTTATGAACTGAACCCACCCTGGAATCTTGTGGTTGCCAAACAGCCACTGAGGAAATCCGTTGCTTAAAGCTGCAGGAACTCTTTTGGTCATTTTTGTTTTTTTAAAGCGCCATATAAATATATTCTAGATTTCACATTTCCTGCAAACCTGGAGCCCTTTTCAGGTTTGTAGAAATATCTGTTCTGCCCATTCACTGTTCCAGCCATCAGATTTAAGTATCTAAAGATTGGCCAACTTCACAATTAGAATGTAAAATAACCAAGCTTAAGAGCAACAGACAGTACGTGCTATATACAGTAAGAGAATGCACAGTCCCCATCCCTTTACCAAAGTATCTTTCTGAACCATTTCATTACAGTACAGCCCTACAACCTGGGTAAAAAAGCTCCCATGACTAATTCAGCTTTGTATCATTTGTGGAAAGCCAGGAGAGTGAGAACCTTCCTGACTTCATCAAGCAGGTAGAGCATAGGGGGAAAAGGCAGTGCAGCAGATATGAGGGACCAAGTCCATGAAGGGCTTTGCACGTGATAGCCAATATCTTGAATTGAACATGGCAACTGATGGGTACACAATGAAGTAACTGCAGAACAGGGAATAATATCCCTTGTGGTTGTTGTTGTTTAGTCGCACAGTAGAGACCGACTCTTTGCGACCCCATGGACCAAATCACGCCAGGCCCTTCTGTCCAGCGCTGGCACGTGGGAGTCAGCAACCTAGGCGATTGCCTAGGGCGCCAGCTCCCAGTATGGTCAGGGGCGCGTGCCCCCACCCCACTCACACCATCCCTGAGCCCCAGACTGGGCTATGAGGGGTTGGAGGAGCTCTCCCAGCCCCTCAGCACCCAGAAAGAACAGTGCTTCCTGTCCTCGGCACCCTACAAACTCAGGGAGTGCCGGGGAGGGGAAGTGGCACATGTTCTTTCTGGGCAGAGGAACTCCCCCAGTCCCTCAGTGCCCAGAAAGAATGGCACTTCCCATTCTCGGTACCCTCCGAACTCGGACAGCGCCAGGGAGGGGAAACACTGAGCGCCCAGCGTGATGATGTCACTTCTGGGTGATGTTATCATGCCCCGTGCACGCTATGACTATGGGGGGGTGCACGTTGGGGTTCTACCTTGGGTGGCAGAACCCCACTCATCAGGCCTGCTCCTGTCTTCCACTATCCTCCAAAATTCACTCATATTCATGTCAATTATATCAAAAACACTGTCCAGCAATCTCATCCTTTGCTGTCCCCCTCTTTTTTTGCTTTCTATCTTTCCCAGCATCAGGGTCTTCTCCAGTGAGTGCTCCTTTCTCATTTGGTGACCCAAGTATTTGAGCTTCAGCATCTGACTTTCCCAGGAACAGTCAGCATTGGTTTCCCTTAGGACTGACTGATTTGATCTTCTTGCAGTCCACGGGACTCTCAAGAGTCTTCTCCAGCACCACAGCTCGAAAGCATCTATTCTTCTGCGTTCATCCTTCCTTATGGTTCAACTCTCACAGCCATACATTACTACTGGGAATACCATTGCTTTGACTAATACTCCTAGTAATAACTGAACTGTGGCATTCTGTACTAACTAGAATCTCTGAGATTGAGGTAAGACCTAAATAGATCACATATTAGTTGTCTAGTCTTGATGTTAGCGTAGTATGGATCCAAGTGGGCAGATCAGGCATGTCAAAGTAGAAGGCCATCTTCTGGGCTAGACTGAGTTGGAAGAGAGCTTTTTTCTTTTCTTTTTTGCAGTTTATATTAATCTGCTTCTCCAGTAATGTTGGATCAAGTATAACCCCTAGGCTCTTATCTGAGTCAGCAAGGGTTAGCTGGACCCCACAGAAAGTGAAGAACACAATGAATACCCTGCTCTTAAATGAGGCTATCAAGAATGCCGATGGAGTCTACAATTCCCCAATTTCAGTAATGCCACAGCCACTTGCTGGGTAATTACATAAGCATGTCAAAAATTAACATGTGAAAAAAATTAACATGTGACAGTTTCCCAAAGGCAACTCAATGTACATCCATTTTGAATCCAAGACATTAAAAAAACCCAGCTTTCTGACTTCAGCACTGCATTAAACACCAAAGACAGAAAAAGAACTGTCTACCTAATTATAGAAACTGCTAGTTTATAAAGAGGAATGCTATACAGAGATTTATCAAGCACAAAAGAGACATTCGGGGAGTTTCTTTTTTAGACTACAGTAATATTTCATATTTACAGTATAAAATTATTAGATGTAGCGACACCACTTCAAAGAATTCAATTTATGTCCCCACTTTTTTTAAAGCAGAGTTCCTCTAGAACAAAAACAGTTCTAGAAATGTATATTATAACTCAACAAGTCTATACACTTGTGTGAAGTAAACTTATAAAAATTAACACATTTAAATTCAGGCAAGGAAGCATAACTTGTCATCCCATAGGTATAAAACAGTCCCTTCTACTCTTGCCTAAAAAGCTTCATGTAACCAGGCTGAACAAATCAATGCAGCAAAAGCAAACATTACAGAACCTTCTCCTCAGCAGACCTAGAATTTTCCAGGGCAGATTATTCTTAAAGCACAATCCCAGAACTGCCCTGACACATAAGAAACATCAACAGTCTGAAGCAAATGTTGCAGATACTATCCAGCCTGTTGCCCTATGATAGCCAAATAACATCTCTGAAAACTTAGCTCTGTTTAAATGGACAACTAAAACCTTTCTTATTGCAAGAACAAAACTATTCAAGGGGTATAAGTTACAGCACAGAGTATCAACTCATTAGATAGAGAGGTTAACCTGAAATTCTCAGATATTCTTCTTTCCCAAACTGTCACACGTAAGCAAGACTCAGAGTACTACAGAACACACTAGAGGTCTGGTTCAAATAACAGCACAAGTATTATCTAAACAGCTTCTGTCAGCATGGAAGCAGCAGAAGAGCATTACAAGAGCATTAAGTCATTCTATTTCACCGCTGTTCAGCTACTCCAAATGTAAGAGGTAAAGATCTGCCTTGTAGTCCACAGATACTTTGCAATGGATGAACCGCAACCACTCAGAAAAGCAACCGTTGAAAAAGCAAGAAATGACAAAGAAGAAAGGAAGTATAGTACCAACCGAAATCTACTTCTGGATAAGAAACCAGGGAATCTACATTCCATTTTAAGTACAAGAGAGAAGTTAGGAAATGCCTGCTATTCTAGAGCTTTCCAGTTCTCCCTTCCAAGCATGTGCATATACTCACTCTCCAATTAAAAAAAAAATAAAGTTTGCATAATTCTGCCCATCTCTCCCTCCCTGTTCTTCATTAAACCAGTGAATCTTGCTCACTTGTTCCACAGGCTCTGGACAAGACGTTCCCCACTGAATATTTGGGTAAGAAAAAACGTAGTCTCTCAAGAACCCCACAGAAGAACTCCAAAGTGCTAATAGTGGGGGGAGGGGGGGACGGACATACAAAGCATGATCGGGGGGCTTGATTTGATGTGGGGGTGATGAGACAGATGAAGAGGTGGCATCTTTGGTAAAACTGTACTGAATGCTCTGGTCGCAAAGCAAAAAAAGAAGAGATTTCTGACAGATCAAGAGAACTATTTGCCTAACACCCCTCCGTAGGGACAGCTCCTGCAAGCAAACTAGATCGCGCATGCCATGGAAGTAGAAGAAACTGCAGAGGAAATACACGTACTGTATGTCATGCCAAACAGCTGGAGCCAGAGCACAAGGAAACAGCATACAGGTTTGCTGTAGTGGATGAAAGGAAAGCGGTGCCAGATCTTCTTTAAGCAGAAAAAGTAAATAAATCAGATTTTTTAAAAAGGACACTTGAGAAGTCTGAACCGACTGTGACGTTCAGGAATAAGAAGCAAAATAAAAAGCATCCTGGTCTTACCTAGATTGGTCTCTCACAGCCCTTGACTCTTCTGGCTGCATAGATTTCACTTGCCATGATTTTTTCCACTTTTAAAAAACATGAGGGAAAGAGCAGACATCTTATGCAGGAAGAAAGAGAGGGATTTTTACAGTGTTTGTTATGTTTTAACAAGGCAATAAGTAGATGCAAGCAGAGAAGGAAATGGCATGGATTTGAGAAAAGCCAGCAGCATGGAGAAGGAAGGGACATACTGTAGTAATCTTAATTGTTTGTCTGCTTCTGCAATACCAGAGCCATATGATATATAAGAGTCGAGGTCTGCCAAAGCAAAATACGCCAATTAGGCACCCTAAGCCATCCAGCAGTTTTCCAGATATACTTTAGAGAGTAATCCTACACCCAGGAAAGTATCTTTAGGATTGCACAGTCAGTGTTTGACACTAACTCCTCCCCCTCCCTTCCATTAAACCAGGATTAATTATTTTTACCTTACTGTAACTGTGCCTTGCAACCCAATACAGGTGTTAATTAGCTTTGGGTAACTACTGAGCAGTCTCTGTATTTCTCCTGATGAGATCTGAAATTTACATAATTGCATTTCATTCTGCACTTCCTGCATTTCACAGCCACTTGATCCTGCTGCTGTTTGTTTTCAAACCTCCAGCACAGAATGATCATAGTGAAGATTCACCAGCAGCATCTAAAGAAGTGGGCTCCAGTCCATAACTGCTCATGCTGGAATAAAATTGTGGAGTTTTATTTACTTAAAACCTGACCAACTCAAGGCAGGTAGCAATAAAAACATAAAACAGTTTTTAAAACATAAACCATCTCTAAAGCAGCTCTAAAGCAAACAATCTGTAAAATCACATTGGTGGTTCTAGCTAGATCAAACATTTGAAGGGGGGGGGAATGTTTGCAGTGTTTTTCGAACCACCACCACAAAAAAACTGCACAGTGACTCACAGCATCAGAATAAGTGAGCATTGATCTGGAATAAAAACTTATTAGTCTTTAAAATGTCACTAGCCTCGTGGTTCTTTTTGCTCCAACAAACCAACACAACTGTCTCTCTAGAACCAGATGAGTGCCTCTGAGCATGCCAAGAACACATTCCACCCCTGAGCAACCAGGCCCAGCCTCAAATCCTGCAGAATCCCCTGCCCCCCCCCCCCAAAAAAATAATTTTCAACCTAGAAAAATCCATTCGCACAGAACCGGGGCAGGGAACAATTACCTGTATTGGTCATAATGATAGTCATGCTTTTGAACATGTGCAGAATTCCTTCGCTATATGCTGGTGATAAGACTAAAGAATGACCTGCCTTTGGACATGTGCAGCATGTCCCTTGTAGCAAATGAAACCAAAGACAATCATGCCTCCAAGCATATGTGGAGTCCTCCCCTCCCCTGGCACAGATAAGACTAAAAATTACCATGTATTTGAGCATGTCAACAGACTACCTTTCTTCCCTCCTTGCCTTTCATCAGGCTAAGGCAGGGATGGCCAAACTGTGGCTCGGGAGCCACATGTGGCTCTTTCACACAGATTGTGGGGTTCTTAAAGCCCCCTCCCCCAATCAGCAGGTTTGGAAAAGGCATTTCTCTTTAAATCACTTCTCCAAGCCAAGCCAGCTGGTGGCTTGTAAAATGCATTTAAAGTTTCTTTCCACCTCTCCCTCCCCACCTATTTGCTTGCCTGCCTGCCTTCCTGTCTTGTGACTCTCCAACATCTGATTTTCATATCTTGTAGCTCTCAAACCTCTGACATTTATTCTACATGGCTCTAACGTTAAGCAAATTTGGCCACCTTTGGGCTAAGGCAATAATATATGAGCATAACCCCCAGTTGCCACCAATCAGACAAAAGACAATCATGCCTCTCAGTATTTGCAGAGTTCTTACCACAACAGCTGCTGGTAAGGCTAAAGCGGGGTGGCCAAACTTGCTTAATGTAAGAGCCACATAGAATCAACCTGAGATGTTTGAGAGCCACAAGCCAGGAAGGAAGTGGGGAAAATAAGGAAGAGGTGGAAAGAAAGCAACTTTAACTTTAAATAGCTTGGAGAAGTGATTTAAAGCTGGCTTGGAGAAGTGATTTAAAGAGACTAATGCCATCTTCAAGCCAGCCAACAGGGTGGTGGGGCTTTGAGAGCCGCATGACATCTGTAAAAGAGCCACAGTTTGGCCACCCTGGGGCTAACGCCTCCCCTGCCTTTAAGCATACCCCACAGTTGCCACCGCTCAGACTAAGCCTTTCAGCATATGCAGCATACCTGCTCCAATTCGCCACTGATCAGATTGAGGACAATAATCCCTGAGCATGTGCAGAGTGCCTTCACCCACATCCATTTGCAAGGTTAAAGCCTGCCCTACCTTTCAGGATATGCAGAATACACTTCCCCCACTGCCACAAATCAGACTCAAGATGACCATGCCTCTGACCATGTACAGAGTTCCTCCGCCACATGCTGCTGATCAAACAAGGCCTGCCCTGCGTTTGAGCGTATGCAGAATACCTTCCCCAACTTGCCACCGATCACACCAAAGGCAATCATGCCTGAGCATGTGCAGAGTGCCATCACCCACCAGGCAAAAGCCTGCCCTGCTCTTGAACATATGCAGTATACCTCCCTAGCACACTTTGTCACAGATCAGACTCCAGACTCTAGACTCCGCTAGCTGACGGCTCAGAGAAGTGATTTAAAGAGACAAATGCCCTCTCCAAGCTGGCTGACGGGGGCTTTGAGAGCCAAACCATATGAGAAGACTACAGATTTATACCCCGCCCTTCTCTCTGAATCAGAGCCTCAGAGCGGCTCACAATTTCCTTTATCTTTCTGCCCCCACCACCCTGTGAGGTGGGTGGGGCTGAGAGGGCCCTCACAGCAGCTGCCCTTTTAAGCACAACTCCTGCGAGAGCTCTGGCTGACCCAAGGCCATTCCAGCAGGTGCAAGTGGAGGAGTGGGGAATCAAACCCGGTTCTCCCAGATAAGAGTCCGCGCACTTCCCCACTACACCACATGCGGCTACTGTGCCGCGGTTTGGCCACCAGAGCATCCTGCCTCTGGGCACGTGCAGAGTCCCTCCGCCCCACGTAGCTGACCCACGTGCAATTAATAAATCCGTAAACTTAAGGGCTGCCCTGCCCTGCCCCGGAGCAACCACAGAGCGCCTTCCCCGCGATGAACAACCGTGCCTCGGCGCCTAAGCAGACTGCCGCCCCCTGGCCGCAGACGAGGAGCAGCCGCGGCAATTACCTCAGGAAGGGCTTCGGCACCGAGCGCCCAGCCGCCGCCGCCGCCGCCAAAACGCCGCTTCTCTCCCTCCCTCCCTCCTGCCCGCCTCAGAGAGCGGCGGGGGCCGAGCCGAAGGAGCGCAGTGCCCTCATCTCAGTATCAGCGGCGGCTGCTGCTGCTCCGGGCGACCCGCGGCGGCTCGGCGGGCGGGAGGAGCGCGCGGCAGTGAGCCTGTCCTCCCTCCCGACTCCGCCTCCGAGGCGGCCCAGCCGGCGGTTTGGGCGGGAAAGGGTGAGGCGCGCGACGCTCCGCTGAGGGGAGCCGAACGAAGCAGCGACGCTGCCTCTGAGGAGATAGGCGACGGCGGCGCGGTGGGGAACTCGCTTGGAGGGGAGGGAGGGAGGGGGAAAGGCTGGGTGTTGTGGGGAGGACGGAGGGGTTGTGGGCCGGGACGAGGGAGATTCGAGCCCGCCATCCTCTCTCTCGAGCCTCCGTCACGTTGCGAATGTAGGGAAAGCTCAGAAGGAACTCATTTGCATAACAGGCCACATCCCCTGACAGCGCCATTGTTTCACACGGCCTTTTTGTAGAGAAGGTCCAGCAGGAACTCATTTGCATATTAAGCCACACTCCCTGACACCAAGCCTGCCGGGACTGCGTTCCTGCTCCAAAAAGGCCCTGGTTCCCTCTAAGCCAGCGGTCCCCAGCCTTTTTGGCGCCAGGAACCAATTTTCAAGCACCAGGGCGGAGGGGGGGCGGTGATGGTTTCGGGATGATACAATTGTGCACTTTATTTCTATTAGTTTGGTGTGGTGGTTAAGTGTGTGGACTCTTATCTGGGAGAACTGGGTTTGATTCCCCACTCCTCCACTTGCAGCTGCTGGAATGCCCTTGGGTCAGCCAGAGCTCTCGCAGAGCTGTCCTTGAAAGGGCATCTGCTGTGAGAGCCCTCTCCAGCCCCAGCCACCTCACAGGGTGTCTGCTGTGGGAGAGGAAGGTAAAGGAGATTGTGAGCTGCTCTGAGACTCTGAAATTCAGAGTGAAGGGCAGGATATAAATCGAATGTATTATTATTATTATTACTACTACATTGTAATATATAATGAAATAATTATACAGCTCGCGGCCTGGTTGCTAACAGGCCATGGACCGGGACCCGTCCATGGTCCAGGGGTTGGGGACCCCTGCTCTAAGTTGCAAGCAAAAATTCTTCTTGGTGAGCTACTGGCATTCAAGTTGTGAGCCGCTGCATAAACGAGTGTGCTCTGGAGCCATCCTTCCTGAGCTAAGACAACAGCGTGTGAGCTGGAGGCTAAAAATCTGT
Source organism: Heteronotia binoei (assembly GCF_032191835.1). Lineage (NCBI taxonomy): Eukaryota > Metazoa > Chordata > Lepidosauria > Squamata > Gekkonidae > Heteronotia > Heteronotia binoei. The sequence goes on along the minus strand of NC_083242.1, from coordinate 14,768,680 downwards.
GAGCCAGCTCATGCCAACTCAGCTTAAAGGGAACACTGGTTGCCAGGTCTGTTGGAAAATACCTGGAGACTTTGGGGGTGGAGCCAAGAGAGGGTGCAGTTTGGAGAGGGGAGGAGCCTCAGCGGGATCCAAGAGTCCACGCTTCCAAGCAACCATTTTCTCCAGGGGACTGATCAAAGCCACCAATACATCATTTTTCAGTTTGTAAAAACATATATTACAAGGATTGTGTACAACACATAATAAGCAATATAACAATGATAGAGGTTGGCAGAGCTAAGGCCTTTTAAAATAACAGAAACCCCAAGGGGCCAAAAAAAACCATCCCCAAATTAATAGATATAAGCCCAAACTTGGAAATAGTCCAACTGAAATTCACAAGGTGGGTGGCTCCTGAGGAGTGTAGCTTCAACGCAGCTGCTTTCTTAAAAAGACGTCTTTCTAGATTTTGAAGACGTTTCAATTCTTTCTTCAGTTTAGTGACTCAGTTATTTGGGAACCCCGCTCTATATTCTCTAATCACAGCATTAAGCTTCTCATTTCAGTATGAACATCTAGAATCCAAAATATAACAGTTCCTGTGTATGCGTTATGACAAATTTTCATTTGTCTTAACTGGACTAAGTTTATCTGCAACTGTTTTGCATTGTGTACAATAATCATATACTATCAAATAAGTCAATGTTTTCAGTGTTACAAAATTAATAACCAAATATACTATCGGCCATATTATAACTATACAAGACTGATTCTGTCCAAACACACCATCTTCTCTTCCCTACACTACTTGTGTTTTCTTTTTTCTAGTTTAGTATGTGGTGTGAAGTTTTCTAAAAACATCTATATTTAGTATCCACACTTTGTGAGATAGGAAAACCTGGTTTGGAGAATTCCCTATTACCCTTCCCTTTTGTTGCCCCGGGCAGCATCTCTTTACACAGTGGGGGAATGGCTACCAAGCCTTCCAAACAAGTCTGAGATACGCAAATCCCAGTAGAGTTTCTAAAAGATTAAAGGATTATATTTGACAGGAAAACCAAAATAGTACAAATGGCTGTTAATAACTTGCGGTTTTCAACACAATGAGCAGTTTTACATAACTTTTGCACAAACACAGAAAAAGATCTCCAGTTAACAGCAAAAAAAACCCAGATAAAACACAATTAAGTTCCTTATTCTGAACCTACCTTTCACTGGTCCTTAGTTTATCTATTTCAGGGGTGGCCAAATTGTGGCTCCTTCACACATATTGTATGGCTCTTGAAGCCCCCACTACCCCATCAGTCAGCTTGGAGAAGGCATTTATCTCTTTAAATCACTTCCCCAAGCCAAATCAGCCAGCAGCTTGGAGAATGGATTTAAAGTTGCTTTCTTTCTACCTTCTTCATTCCTCCCCCATCTATTTGCTTTCGTTCCTTCCTGTCTTGCGGCTCTCAAACACCTGACATTTATCCTATGTGGCTCATGTTAAGCAAGTTTGGCCACCCCTGATCTATTTTATGTTGATCCACACCCTGGAATCCACTTTCCTGCCCACAGCAACTACTCTACTGCACCATAGAGGATTTTATAGCTTTCCTCCAGGCTCCTCCCACTTCCTAAGGGCTAGTTACAATTTTCCCATCCCAAATTTTCTCTGGGAGCTTTAGGGAGGAAAAGAAGGCCTAGTCCCTCTTCTCTATAGAGAGAAGTTCTGCATCAAGCACTTGGACCTTATTAAGGAGTCTGAGTGCAGAATAAGTTGCCCTGAGGACCTAGGAAGAACCCAGAGCCAGAAACCCTCACAAAACGGGTATGATAAACCTGTGGCCGCAAAGCCCTGGTTTATGGAAGAAATGCCTCCAAGTCCCCAGGGTATCAGTTTGTCTTTGGTGAGTCTGAGTGGGCAAAAATTACTTCACCTCATTCTTCCTTAATCATATCACCTGACCATAGCATTCAAACACTGTCCCAGAGCACAGAGAGCTGCTTCCATAAGCTTAGTTAATTAAATTAATAAAACGCAGATCATTTTATTAAATGGGTTATCTGTTAAATGCTAACATCTGTGAGACAAATGCAGGTCGGAGCAATGTTCCCTCTAAGCTGCAGAGCAAAAATTCTACTTTGTGAGCTACTGGCATTAAAGTTGGGAGCTGCTGCATAAATTGGTTTGCTCTGGGATCATCCTTCCTGAGCTAAGACAAAAATGTGTGAGCTGGAGGCTAAAAATCTGTGAGCTAGCTCATACTACTAACTCAGCTTAGAGGGAACACTGGGTGGGGTCGCAAAGAGCCGGACTCTGTGCGACTGAACAACAACAAGCCGTGTTGGTCTGAAGCAGCAGAACAAAGTCCAGGGGCACCTGTAAGACCAACAAAGTTTTGTTCTCTGTAAAAGCTTTTGTGCGCAAGCACAATTTGTCAGATAAAAAAAAAAGTTTTTATGGAGAACAAAACTTGAGGAAGTTTCCCCAGTCCTTACTTGGGTTGTGGGAGGGGGATGTTGTTGTGGGGAAGGGCCACTCAGAATCAAGATGCATAAGTGCTGGGTGATTATAGCTGAGATTGGATGGAAGAAAGATCCGTGAATGGCAGTAAATCAGCATACAAATACAAGAGTTAACAAACAGATGTGGGAATGAGGTTTGAGTCCAATGACACCTAAAAGTCAAAGTTCAAATCCCAGTAAAAGCAAGAACTGAGAGACTTCCTATGTACACTCTTTCAGATTCATTGGAATAGATGCAGTTAGTTGCCAGGAAGAACTAATAAGAGTCCAGACGCTTAAGTCGCTGAGCTAAGACTGGAATAACACATTAGGTAAGACATGTAAATAGCGGTAAATTGACTGCCTTTACATTCACCGGGATCAGCAAAGAGACACTGCTTCTATCCATCTGCAAATTGCGATTGTCCATCAAAACAACTCAATGCCACTTGTCCCAAAACTAGGCCTGAAGCCAAAACCAAATATGACAAGGGCAGATGTGTCATCCAGGAAAACCTGCCATCATCAATTTCCCCCAAACCAGCAAATTAGATGTTATAAAAGCATAAGAAGTGCCCTGCTCGATCAGACTATCTAGGCTAGCACTCTGTGGTTGCACAGTGGCCAACTACGGTAGTTGTTCTAGAAGTAGAATTCCCAGGTCCCCTCCTTCCCACCCCCAGCCACCAGGTGGAGGATAGGGGGTAGGATTGCTGGGTGCAGCTTGAAAAACTAGAGATTTGGGGGTGGAGCCAGGGGAGGACAGGGACCTTAGTGGGGTTCAGTGCCATAGAGCCCGCCTTCCAAAGCCTCCATTTTCTCCAGGGGAACTGTTACCTGTAGGGTCTGACTCAAGAAATATCTGGGGACTTTGGGAGTGGAGCCAGAAGCAAGGATGTGACTGACAAGCCCAATTTCCAGAACTCCCTTCATAGGGGCACCTTCTTTTGGGGCTCATAGAATTGGACTCCCTGGTCCAATCTTTTTGAAACTTGGGTGTTTTGAGGAGAGGCACCAAATGCTATGCTGAAGATTTGGTGCCCTTACCTCAAAAAACAGCCCCCCCCCCAATAGCCCCAGATAACCACAGATCAATTCTCCACCATACCCTGGGGGAATCAGTCTCCATAGGGCATAATGGAGTGCCCAGCAGACATTTCTCTCCCCTGCTTTCTGATGAGCCTGAAGTGGGGGGAGGACCTCCAAACTGGGAAATCCCTTGCCTACAACTGGGGACTGTGTAACAAAGAGCAATGCTACAACTGGGGATTGGCAACTCCAGTTATCTGTGGTCTGGAGATGACCTGCAATTCCAGAGGAGCCTGGAATAGTTAATATATCGGAAAGGAAAGGTCCCCTGTGCAAGCAGCAGTCCGGGGTGGCGCTGCTTTCACAACATTTTCACAGCAGACTTTTTACAGGTGGTTTGCCATTGCCTTCCCCAGTCATCTACGCTTTCCCCCCAGCAAGCTGGGTGCTCTTTTCACCAACCTCAGAAGGATGGAAGGCTAAGTCAACCTCGAGCCAGTTATCTGAAAACCCAGCTTCTGCCGGGATCGAACTCAGGTCGTGAGCAGAGCTTAGGACTGCAGTACTGCAGCTTTAACACTGCGCCACGGGGCTCTTAGTTAACATATTAAGTCAGCCTAAATAAAATGTGCATTTAGACGAAGGTGAAGTATATAACCTTTTTGCTGTGTTACTGAAGCACTGACTGGGCTCTGGCATTTATGCTGCCATACATTTGGCTAGCCTTCACAAGTACCAGAAGAATCTTTGTAGAGAAGTACTAAGGAGCAGCGTTCCCAGTTAATCATTATAAACAGGAACCCGAACTTAAGCAGAGCTGCCAGCCAAGCTCTCTCCTTTTTCCTCTGCATAAAAGACCTCTTACAGTTTTGTTCCCATTTTCCTATGCCCTTTGCAATGTCTTGTGGACTCCTATATGTGGAACCAATTCAAGCTTGCCTCTCCTTTATCCATTTTTCACAGGCTCTTTTTGCCTCGGCAGGGTCTATAGTGGGTGGAGTTAAGCAGTTTTCAGGCTGCCACCTGCTAGCTGTCCCATGGCCTAGGGCAGGGGTGGCCAAACTTGCTTAATGTAAGAGCCACATAGAATAAATGTCAGATGTTTGAGAGCTTCAAGACATGGACAAATATTACACACATGTCTTTATTAAAACTCTTAATACTTTCTTTGCACAGAAAGATAAAATACATATGTGTGCACTTCAGACCATGGCCATGCCAGAAAGAGACTTTTTTAAAAAGCTGGGAATAACCATCCCCATAAGACCAGCATAGAGAAAGGTTAGAGAATTGTTCTTTAGGTACCAGTGGGAGAAGGAAACATATATGTAACATATAAATCACTGACCTCCATTTGCATCATTGTGCATCTCTCTTTGCCTTGACACCAAGGTTAGTAAATACACTCCTACAATAAGATACTTGACTGCAATAAAAAAAGCCTTTCTTAAAGGGGCAAGACATTTTTTTTTCCTCTCCAGGCAGTTGGCAACCCTATGTGGAACAGAAGAGGTGAGGGAGGCCCATCTCTAGAAATGGTGGCACTGAAAGTTCATTCTATTTGCCAGGGTTTTTAAGGTGGTATATTGTGTGCAGATGTTTTCAGGGCAGGAGCAGAATTATTTGGATATGCATTTTGCCCTGTATGTTTTAAATTTTGTGATCGTATGGTACCTTAAAGGCAGGATATAAATATTTTAATAAAATAAACTTCAGAGCTTATTTTAAATTGGGGCTGGCCAAACTTGCTTAGTGTAAGAGCCACATAGAGTAAACATCAGACGTTTGAGAGCTGGAAGGAAGGAAAATAGATGGGGGAGGAGGGATGGAGAGATGGAAAGAAAGCAACTTTAAATACACTCTTCAAGCTGCCAGGTGGCTTGGCAAAGCGATTTAAATCTAGAATGCCTTCTCCAAGCCGGCTGATGCGCAGGGCAGTGGGGACTTCCAGAGCCTCACAATATGTACAAAAGAGCCACATGTGGTTCCCGAGCCACAGTTTGGCCACCCCTGTTTTAAATATAGCTTTGGAAAGTTTAGCCCTACAATTTGTTTTCTGGCTTTCACCTAATCTTAGTATGCTGTGATTCCTGAAGAATGTTTAGTCTTGTTCTCTTCTTGATAATATACAAGGTACTATTTTTCTACATACCTGGGAAATCCTTGAATATGTACAGACCTATATCTTGTCTGGCCCTTCTTTCCAACATGTAATACTTTATAATGATCTTACAGGGGTGTCAAACATGCAACCCAGGGACCGAATCAGGCCATGGAGGGCTCCTATGAGGCCCCCAAGCTACCAGCTCTTGCCTGCTTTCTTCTCCCTCTCTCTTGCTTCCTTTTGCATCTCAGCTTGCTTTCCAAGACTTGCTCAATCGCACAGGAGCTACAGAACAAAACCTTGATTTTCTCCATTGGTTGAGGCTCCTCCCCCTCCTGGTCCCCTGCGGGGGAGGGAAACACCCAGAGCTTCCTTTGCCCAGTTCCCTGGATCCCATGGGAGAAATACAAAGAAAGCACCTTTAAGACCAACAAGTCTTCAGCATCTTTTATTTTAACATGTTTTTTTTTAAGAAAATAATCTTTTGTCATGTTTGTCTGTGTCCTTTAAAAAGTTTATAAATCTGCTACCTAATTTTAAATAGGTACACACATGATCCATCCCAACACGGCCCGGCCCAACAAGTCTCATTTATGTCAGATCAGGCCTCATAACAAATGTGTTCAACACCCTGGATCTAGAATGCCTTAAATTTTAATCCTGTCTTAATGCTAGCAGCTCTTTCCAGTTTGGTTACCTTGGGAAGCCTAACAAGTTGTGGACCCAACAGAGACACAGACAGTTCTCCTCAGCAAAAAATGACACACTAGTGATGATGCTTCGTGAGACTTGTATAACGCTACAACAAGCTCTAAGTCTGTGCGAGATGAAGCCCAAATAGTTTCTGCACGGCTTGTTGTTCCAGTTTGGCTTTAATTGGTTTAAAATCATACCTTTCCTTAAATGGGTGTAACTCTGCAGGTGGAGAGACTCACAGCAAATGCAGTCTGCATAATAACACGCTAGAAAATATACTTGGAGTGAAGAGGGAACACAAATGGGAACATGGTTCCTAATGACATTGTTAATACGGGATTGTCCTGCTGCTGTTTCTGCACTACTAAATGTAAGTCTGCAACAAGGTTTGGAGCAAAACCAGCATTTGCTGGATTAATTAAGATTTTTAATAGCAGTGTAGCAAAATAAATAAATAAATTCCCATAAGGACCTTGGTAGGTGAGTTTATGTTACCAAATTAGATCCTTACATTCTGAATGTCTTGACTTCTGGTGTGTTGAACAGCTGTGAAACTCTGCTATCATTTTTTATGTTGAGTGGCAGGAAGGGGGGGGGGGAGAAATGCAAAAGATAGCACTGCTTTGGGAGGAAAAACAATGCAACAATATAATGATAATGTAAGCCGTTATAGGTGCACCCACTTGTAATGCATTTTAAGTACAAAATTTGTCATGCCTTGAAAAAAACCAGTCTCCTTCCATGGGACTGATATTGCTGGGCATACTAATGCTACAAAAACACTCGAAAGAGCAATAGAATTGTTTCCTTTTCACATAGCCAGCTGCTTGAAAACCCTTTCTGCAGCTGTTCTTCTCTAGTTAGCTAATGCTTTTAGGGACATTTCTGACTTCATGTGGCAGCAAACTGGTTTGCCACTGTATAGACCAAGGGTGGCCAAACTGCGGCTCAGGAGCAACATGTGGCTTTTTCACACATATTGTGTGGCTCTTGAAGCCTCCACTGCTGCGTCAGCCAGCTTTGAGAAGGCATTTGTCTTTTTAAATCACTTCGCCAAGCCAGCTGGCAATTTGGGGAATGCTTTTAAAGTTGCTTTCTTTCCACCTCTCTCTCCCCCCCCCCCCCCCCTATTTCCCTTCCCTGCCTGTCTTGCAGCTCTCAAACATCTTGTGTTTATTCTATGTGGCTCTTACATCAAGCAAGTTTGGCCACCCCGGGTATAGGCATTTAAGAGATGTATCAACTGTGACTCTATCTGTGTAATATGCACATTTGCAAATGTATGTCTGTTGATTTCAGGGATTTTTTTTTTAGCAGGAACGCAGTTTCCGGCTGGCTTGGTGTCAGGGATGTGTGGCCTAATGCAAATGAGTTCCTGCTGGGCTTTTTCTACAGATATCCCTGGTTGATTTTATCCTTTGTGCTTTTAGGCATTCTTATAAATCGTGAGGAAATTGGTCCTTATTCACATGTGATAATGCCCTAAATCTAAAGCCTAGCACAGGGGTGGCCAAACTGCAGCTCAGGAGCCACATGTGGCTCTTTCACACAGATTGTGTGGCTCTCAAAGTCCTCATCACACCATTGGCCAGCTTGGAGAAGGTATTTCTCTTTTTAAACCACTTCTTCAAGCTAAGCCAGTCAGTGGCTTGGAGAATGCATTTAAAGTTAAAGCTGCTGCCTTCCTTCCTTCCTTCCTTCCTTCCTTCCTTCCTTCTTGCGGCTCTCTGACATCTAATGTTTATTCTATGTGGCTCTTACATTAAGCAAGTTTGGCCACCCCTGGCCTAGTATGTCCTGTATACGCCCCTAACATGCTTCATCAGTAACCCAATACAGTGTCATAAATATTTCCAGAGTGATGCCGGAATAACAGAATGTAAATAAAAGCCAGATCAACAGTACTACCTACCTACTTTGTCTCATTCCAGAAAAGTTCTGCCCTGCCCTGCCTGTTTTGTTCCAAAGTATCCTCAGCTTTAGCTATGTTAATCAAAGCTGGTTAATTGAAAATATGATAATTGCAGTTTTTTTCTGCTTGGTCAGACATGTTTTCTGGGAGATGAGCTAAGCAAAGTTCAGGGCTGCTGCACATTAAGTTTAAGGATTGCCCCAACAACTCTAAACAATTATCTGAGTGCATGGGTTTCTAATAGAATAAGAAAAGCTTTTTGCAACAGGTTTGGCAGGAGTGGTATCTGCCATTAAAAGTCATTGGTCTTCTGAAGCCTGCACAGCTGTTAGTTTCAACGGGATGAAATGCACGCACACACAGACACCATTCACAAAAAATACAATGCGGCAGGCCTCATTTTGGGCAGATCACAGGGGCAGAGCTCCGGAACCTCTAAATTTTCTTTCTTTCATTCTTTCCCCCTCCCCCCCAAAAAAACTTGCTTCTGGGCTCCATTGTTCAAGCCCCCATGTGAGAATTTGACTGAACTCTAAGATCTGACAAACTTTCAACAGGGAAATAACCTAAGCATTTAAAGCAGACAGATGGAAATCTTCATCATGCCACTGTGGCCACGTAGGAGAAAGTAATTTAAAAATCATAATGGGAGTAAGGCTTTATTATGACAATTATAACTCAAGAAGCATTTTAAGGTAGATGCTGAGCTGATATAATTTAGTACACCTTCCGGTGATGTCAGAGGTGTGTGGCATATACAAATGAGTTGTGCTAATGAGCTCCTGCACCTCTTTTTCAATGAAATGACCCTTGCAAATTCACATCATTAGCATGATAAAAAGGCTCTCTGCATAAGTATACTGTAAGGGGGGAAAGCAGATACTGGTGATGAAATCCAAAAAATATAAGAACATAAGAAAACCCATGTTGGATCAGGCCAATGGCCCATCCAGTCCAACACTCTGTGTCAAACAGTGGCCAAAAAACCCATCAGGAGGTCCACCAGTGGGGCTAGAAGCCCTCCCACTGTGCCCCCCCAAGCGCCAAGAATACAGAGCATCACTGCCCCAGACAGAGTTTCAACAATAGGCTGTGGTTAATAGCCACTGAAACCTGATAGGATAAGCAATAGCATATAATAAAACACGGAAGTCAAAACAACACCCCTCATGCTCTGAATAACACAAATTCATTTTCTGCCTATCAGAATCAGGTAGATTCCAGGGCTTTTTTCCCCTGGGGAAACACAGTGAAATGCATTTCCAGAACCTCTTTGTGGAAACAAAATTCTCAAAAAATGTTTAAAAATTCATGAGGGGCACTTGTCTGTTTCTCCTTAATTTCCCTCCTGAGAGTTCTGACACCTCTTTTTCCGGAGGGGTGGGGGGAGAGAGTCCTGGTCATCGCCATGTTAAAAGAATCTTCCAAGGTTGCTAGCTCCTGGTTGAGAAATACCTGGAGATCTGGGCAGGGATGGCCTTGCCACTAGGCAAACTAGGCGATTGCCTATGGTGCCAGGTTTCTGGGGGGTGCCAAATTGGGTGCTCCCCATGTGACTTGGCAACGTTATCAGTGCAGGGGAGGGTGTCAGAAGTTAGCCTTGCCTACCGTGCCAGGCCATCTAGGGTCAGTCCTGGATTTGGGTGTAGAGCCTGGGGAGGGTATGGACTTCCAGTATAACTTCCTAGAGTTCACCTTCCAAAGGAGCCATTTTCTCCAGGGGAACTGGTCTCTGTAGTCCAAACATTCTGGGAAATCAGCATGCCCCATCTGGGAGCTGGTATCCCTATGTGACCAGCAGGAGATGTGGGGGATGGGACTCATACGGTTTCCAGATCCAGGTTGGGAAACTCCTGGAGATTTGTGGATGGAGCCTGGGGAGGACAGGGGGCCTCAGACAATACAATGGCATAGAGTCTGCCCTGCAAAGCATCCATTTTCTTCAGGGGAACTGATCTCTGTAGTCTGGAGATGAGCTGTAATTGAAGGGGATCATGACACTTTAAAAATGCCCAGCTTTATTGATGCATAAGCTTTTGCAGAGCTCTAGCTGATGAAAACTTGTGCTTCAATAAACCTGTTAGTCAGGGCTTTTTTATAGAAAATGCCCAGCAGAAACTCATTTGCATATTATGCCACACCCACTGACATCATTGGTTTTACACAGGGGTTTTTCATAGAAAAAGCCCAGCAGGAGCTCATTTGCATATTAAGCCATACCTCCGATGCCAAGGCAGCTGGAACTGTGTTCCTGTACGTTCCTGCTCAAAAAAGCTCTGCTTTTAGTCTTCTAAAGCAGGGGTCCCCAATAATAATAATAATAATAATAATAATAAATTTTATTTGTACCCCGCCCTCCCCCGCCAAAGCAGGCTCAGGGCGGCTAACAATACGGTGACCAATGGTGCACCAACAGTAAAACAGTTACATTAGAAACATTAAATTAAACATTGAATTAACCTTAAAAGCCTGAATTAAAACAATTAACTAAAACATATTAAACGCTATCCTTGACACTCTTCTAGTTGATGCTGATGGCGGATTTTCAGTTATTCATAAGCTAATTTAAAAAGGGTGGTCTTGCAGGCCCTGCGGAACTGATCAAGGTTCCGCAGGGCCCGCACCTCCTCTGGGAGTTGGTTCCAGAGATGTGGGGCTGCGGCCGAAAAGGCCCGAGAGCGAGTGTTCTGTAGTTTAATTTGTCTTGGCCCAGGGGTAGTCAGTCTGTTCTTTCCTACTGACCTCAGTGCTCTCTGGGGTTCATACGGGGAGAGACGGTCCTTCAGGTAGGCTGGTCCTCGGCCATATAGGGCTTTAAAGGTGATAACCAGCACTTTGTACTGGACCCGGTATACAATCGGTAACCAGTGCAGTTCGCGTAGCCCCGGCCGTACATGTTCCCATCTTGGGAGACTAAGTAACAGCCTGGCCGCCGCGTTCTGCACTAGCTGTAACTTCCGGGTCCGGCACAACCCCTGGGCCGTGGACCGGTCCCGGTCCGTGGCCTGTTAGCAACCGGGCCATGAGTTGTATAATTATTTCATTATATGTTACGTAATAATAATAATATCCTGCCCTCCACTCCAAGTCTCAGAGTGGTTCACAATCTCCTTGACCTATCTCCCCCACAACAGACACCTTGTGAGATGGGAGGGGCTGAGAGTGCTCTGACAGCAGCTGCCCTTTCAAAGACAACCCCTGCCAGAGTTATGGCTGACCCAAGGCCATTCCAGCAGCTGCAAGTGGAGGAGAGGGGAATCAAACCAGAAAAGAGTTCACACACTTAGCCACTACACACACTTAGTTCACACACTATAAAAATAAAGTGCACAATTGTATCATCCCAAAACCATCATGCCCCCCCCCCCCCAACCCGGTCTGTAGAAAAATTGTCTTCCACAAAACCGGTCCCTGGTGCCAAAAAGTTTGGGGACTGCTGTTCTAAAGTTCCACATGACTCCTTTTCTTGTTTAACATCAGAAAGAAGGAACTCAGTAACCTCCTTCACCCTTTAAGGCGTTGGGGTGAGTATTCTTGCACCCTTCACATAGAATGCGGATTTGGGAGCAAGGACTAAATTGCTTCCCTCCCACAGATGTTTTCTTGGGCAAATTACTTCATTAAGCATGGCTTCAGTGTTCACCTCCTATGGATGAGAGAAGGGTGTTTCCAGTGCTGATAACCATCAGAGTTCCATAATGATTGTGTGCAGGATCAAAAGGCAGGCTAGGTTATTTGACTCATTGTACATAGGTTACAGGAGAAGGCCCGGAGACAGATTACCCCAGTGCACTGTGGAGGATAGAACTGAAGTGTTGGTAAACAGGTAGATTTCGAATAGTGGAACATTCTTTGCTAGACAAACATGTTTTCCCCCTTCCATCCAGGCCTTGAATTCAGCAGGAGTTCACAGGAGTGCAGCTCCTGAACCTTTCTGAGGGCTCCCCCTCCTCCTCCCCACCTACCTTGTCCATTGAATAGGAGGTGCAGTCAGGGCTTTTTTTTTTGTCGTAGGAACTCCTTTGCATATTAGGCCACACCCCTCTGATGTAGCCAATCTTCCTGGAGCTTACAGTAGGCCCTGTACTAAGAGCCCTGTAAGCTGCAGGAGGATTGGATACATCAGGGGGATGTGGACTAATATGCAAAGAAGTTCCTGCTACAAAAAAACCCCTGGTTGCAATTGCATAACAATCTCTGGATTAGGAGAGTGGGCAGCCAGCCAGCCACCAGTGGCTTTGCCATGTCCCCAGCAGCTCTCATTAACCCCTGGAGAAGCCCACACCAGCCTTTCTCCACTTTGTATGTGATTTTGGGTGGAGGCTGGCTTGCTGGCCTTTTGACTGTGGGGGAGGGTGGCCAAGGAGAGCCTCAGGCGAGCGAGGCCTGCTTGGGATGGCGGGATCTCTAGCCAGCCCAAGCAGGCCTCACTCGCCCAAGGCTGTGTCCTTTCTTGCACCAGGTTGCTTTTGGCTGGTGGGGGGATATACTAATGAGTTATGCTAATGAGCTCCACCACCTATTTTTTTACAAAGCGACCCCTGCCCTCCATCCCTCCTTCTGTTAAGCATTCATGCAAAGACCTTCTTCAGATTTTTGATACCAGAAAAATCTGACCCACTTTAGCCATCATTTGCTGCTGTTTCGCACAGAAAAATTCAGTTGCAAAGTGCAGCAGAAGTGGATTGAAAGTGCATTTTTCAGTGTATGCTTAAATATATCAATCTGGGCATCTCAATGAGGAAAGTGCTACCGTACTTGAAAAAGTAATCCGCGCTTGCCATATGCAATTACAATATTATGCCACAGATGTACATTAAGTACCGTAGAATTAGCATAACGCCTGTAGTGCAAACCTGAGGAGAGTGCTTGTTCTCCACCTGTCTCACAACCAAATCCCTGCTGAATTCCTCCAAAGCGAGAAAAGCCACAAGCCAGAGAGGAAAACTGAAACCTGTCCTTTGCTGCCAATCCCCTGGTGGGGGCAGGGGATCCCCTGGTTTGGAGCCCCCCCCCCCGCTTTAGGATCATCAGAAAGGGGGGGGGAGGAAATGTCTGCTGGACACTCCATTATTCCCTATGGAGACCGATTCCCCATAGGGTATAATGAAAAATTGATCTATGTGTATCTAGGGCTCGGAGGGGGGGGGCTGTTTTATTTTGAGGTAGAGGCACCAAATTTGGAGCATAGCATCCAATGCCTCTCTTCAAAACACCTGCCAAGTTTCAAAAAGGTTGGACTGGGGGGTCCAATTCTATGAGCCCCCAAATAAGGTGCCTTTATCCTTCATTATTCCAAATGGAGGGAAGGCATTTAAAAGGAGCGCAGTCCTTTTAAATGTGATGGCTAGAACTTCCTTCGCAGTTCAATTGTGCTTGTTACACCCTTGCTCCTGACTCCATCCCCAAAGTCTCCTGGCTCCACCCCTAAAGTTCCCAGATATTTCTTAAGTCGGACTTGGCAACCCTAGCTGGGAAACAGGAGAAGACATAAATCCATTTTTTGTTGTGTAATGCCACCAGTAGTAATCATGGCCGTTAGATGTGTGTGTTTCTGGGAGACAACCACAAGCGGTAGAACAGTTCAGCTTTCCCCTCTCAAGCACGCAGCTGCATGTTAAATTTTTCACCTCACCCCCTTTCTCAGGACTTGTCACAACCCAGGGTGGATCGTGCTGTATCACACTCCCCCTTCTAATTTCCAGAGCAAAACATGTCAGAATCTGCACTGTTCATGTGCAAATTAAAACAAAACAAAAACAGCACTGTTTGAAATTACAAATATTATTAAACCTTTCAGCAGGAAATTACTGCTGGCAACTTCCTTCTTTATTAAAATGCCTCTGGGCATATTTCCCATTTTGGAAAGCTCTGGGACCTTGTTATTTATTTCTGTGTCGCTTCTTTTTACCACTTACAGATGAAATGGCTTCTGTTCATCTCATTTGCACTCCAGGGTTTTATATTTACCAGAGTTGTGCGTAACTGAACTGGACTTTTAAAACCCGCTTTTTGAGACCACAGACAAATTAGAGGCTTTTGAGAAAGGATAGTGAGTGCCATAACAAAATTATTTCCCTGGCTTGAGGCCAACAGCCAAGCTTCTACCATTGGATGCTGCCATCACAAAATGGCTGTCATGAGGGCAGGGCCTATCACAACATGGCTGCCACTGGATGGAGCTACCAAGGGGTGGAATTCTAGCAGGAGCTCCTTTGCATATTAGGCCACACCCCCAATGCAACCAATCCTCCTGGAGCTTTAGGACTCTTATTCCAGGGCCTACTGTAACATTCAGGAGGACTGGCTACATCAGGGGTGTGTGGCCTAATATGCAAAGGAGCTCCTGCTAGAATTCCACCCCTGGAGCTATCACTAAATGGTTATCACAACGGGAAGGGCTTTGATGAGGAGTCAGTGTTTGGTTTCAGAAGGAAGGAAAGAGAGAGAGAGAAAGAGAAAATTTCTGCATGGCCACAGATAAAGGTTGCCATTGCCAGCCCAGAGGCACAAGAAATGCTTCAGGTATACCCAGGGCGCTTTTTGTGTAGAAAAAGCCCAGCAGGAACTTATTTGCATATTAGGCCACACCCCCTGGCATCACCATCTTTCCACACGACTTTTTTGCAGAAAAAGCCCAGCAGTAACTAATTTGCATATTAGATCACACCCCCTGACACCAAACCAGCCAAGACTGCGTTCCTGTGCGTTCCTGCTTTTAAAAAAAGAGAGAGAGAGAGAGAGGCCTGGGTATACAGTATAGCCAAGCTAAGAGCATACAGCTGTAGTATGGCTCCCTGGAATTACCTCAGTGCTTTGCTAGCCAACCAGATGGTAGGGTTGCCAGCCTCCAGGTGGCACCTGGCAAGCTCCTGTTAATACAAATGATCTCTAGATAACAGAGATCAGCTCCCCTGGAGAAAGTGGCTGCTTTGGAGGGTGGACTCTGTGGCATTATGCCCTGCTCACCAGGTTCCACCCTCAAAATCTAGGTATTTCCCAACCCAGAGCTGGTGACTAAAGGCAGTCTAAAAATCACCTTTCTTTCCCCCCCACCCATTACATTAAAGAACCTTTGGGTTCTCTCCTATCTATGGGTATGCAGGCCTGTTCCTTTGGGGAATCACGTAGCATTTTCGGGAAGTTTCTTTAACAAAGCAGCCAGTGTTTGATGCTATTGTTTCCTTCCTTTGCATTTGAATGCATGTATTGCTTCTTGATACTTTTCAAGGTTATGAAAAAAAATAAAAATGGTAAGTCCTGGATTTGCTGGGGCAATTGAATTGGTAAGCGACAGAAGCAAAAGAAGACTTTCAAACCAAGCCTTTCAGAGACAGCTGTTTCAAAGCACTGGCACATGTTACTCATCTTGTATTATAGCTTTTGTTAAAGCCATTTAAACCCCAGGTTTCACACCATCCGAACCTGATTTATAACAAGGAGCTGTCGCTCGGAAGAGTGACGTAGATCCAGAAGCCAAATGCACGCCTTCCGATCAGCCTATTACTCATTTTTAGGTTCTGTGTGTTCTCATTGGTGCAGAATTATGTCACTTTTCAATCGATTATTCTATTGTAGATGCAACATGATGTTCCCAAGGAAGAGGTATGGAGTTCAGTTTACTCGAACATGCCCCTCAGGCCACGCAATAAGCCACGTCTGAATGTAATAAAAGTTTCAAAATCAATTTATTATATGGTGGGGGGGGTGTAGCTGTTCAAAGAAAAAAGTAAAAATCCAGGGCTTTTTTTGTAGCAGGAGCTCCTTTGTATATTAGGCCACACATCTTCTGATGTAGCCAATCCTCCAAGAGATTACAGTAGGCCCTGTACGAAGGGGTGTGTGGCCTAATATACAAAGGAGCTCCTGCTACAAAAAAACCCTCTGAAAAAATCTCACTCAAAAAACAAAAAAAAAATCTCACTCAAAAACAAGCATGAAATGTTGGGACTGAACCTGGGTCCCTCTTATGCAAAGAAGACACTTGTGTCCGATGTGGCATTTTTATTTGTGAGTCCAAATGGGTTGCCAAATCCCCCACGGCCTCTGGCGTTGTGCACTGGCGGCTCTAGGCATTTATGGGAAAACTCTATGGTTTTCCTGGATGCTCTAGCAATTTGGAAGGGAAACAGTCTATGGTACCTATGGTACTTCTGAGTGATGTCATCGCGCCAGCGACGTCAGGGGAGGTTCCCCCCACCAGCCCAATGTGGGCTGACGGGTTGGGAGCCTCCACGGCAGGAGAATCTCTGCCCAGCCCAGGGGCTTGGCAGCCTGCCTTCCTTCCTTCCTTCCTTCCTTCCTTCCTTCCTTCCTTCCTTCCTTCCTTCCTTCCTTCCTTCCTTCCTTCCTTCCTTCCTTCCTTCCTTCCTTCCTTCCTTCCTTGTCTTTCAGCTCTCAAACATCTGATGTTCACGTCAAGTTTGGCCACTCCTGTGCTAGAACTGTTAGGGAATTCTGTTTGAAATTCTGTTTCTTTATCTCAAACAGTGCGATGGCTCACTGGATCAAATAATCATTGAGAGGCATTTAACATGAAACAAAAACATATTTATTTCTACAGGTAAAGGGTACTGGGAGATAAAACAATAAACTCTAAGAACTACATGCTAACACATTGAGAACCACATGCTTAATGGAAGACCCCTTCCTCCTCCTCCTTGACCTCTCTGCCTGAACAAAGGAAGTCACCTGACTAACTGACCAAACAGACGAAACAGATTTTCCTGCTTCTAGACCTTGATTGACATCAGTCAGTATCTTCTTCCTAGGTCATGCAGACAATAGGGAATCAGGCACAGTGTTAACCCTATAATGACTGGAACTTCAGAACATTGCAAAGGACATACAAAACAGATACATATTTCCAACAAGAACAATGTTTGAGTCCAGTGGCACTTTTAAGACCATAGAATCATAGAGTTGGAAGGGATCTCTAGGATCATCTAGTCCAACCCCCTGCACAATGCAGGAAACTCACAAATACTTCCTCCTAAATTCACAGGATCTTCATTGCTGTCAGATAGCCATCTAGCCTCTGTTTAAAAACCTCCAAGGAAGGAGAGCCCACCACCTCAGGAAGCCTGTTCCACTGAGGAATCGCTCTAATGGTCAGGAAGTTCTTCCTAATGTTGAACCGGAAACTCTTTTGATTTAATTTCAACCCATTGGTTCTGGTCCTACTTTCTGGGGCCGCAGAAAACAATTCCACACCATCCTCTATACGACAGCCCTTCAAGTACTTGAAGATGGTGATCATATCACCTCTCAGCTGCCTCCTCTCCAGGCTAAACATGCCCAGCTCCTTCAACCTTTCCTCATAGGACTTGGTCTCCAGACCCCTTACCATTTTTGTTGCCTTCCTCTGGACTCGTTCCAGCTTGTCTCTATCCTTCTTAAAATGTGGTGCCCAAAACTGAACACAATACTCCTGGTGAGGTCTTAACAGAGCAGAGTAAAGCAATACCATCACATCATGTGATCTGGACACTATACTTCTGCTGATACAGCCCAAAATTGCATTTGCCTTTTTAGCCACTGCGTCACACTGTTGACTCATGTTCAGCGTATGATTCACTAAGACCCCTAGATCCTTTTCGCACATACTACTGCTAAGAGAAGTCTCCCCCATCCTATAACCATGCATTGGATTTTTCCTACCTAAATGCAGAACTTTACATTAATCCCTGTTAAAATTCATTTTATTGATTTTAGCCCAGTTTTCCAGCCTGTCAAGGTCATCCTGTATCCTGTTTCTGTCTTCTTTCGGGTTTGTAACCCCTCCCAATTTAGTATCATCTGCAGATTTAATAAGCATTCCCTCTATTCTTTCATCCAAATAACTGATAAAGATATTGAACAAAACAGGTCCCAGGAAAGATCCTTGAGGCACTCCACTTGTCACTGCTCTCCAAGAGGATGAGGAACCATTCACAAGCACTCTTTGGGTGCAATCTGTCAACCAGTGACAGATCCACTTAACAGTAACAGGATCCAAACCACATTTTACCAACTTGTCAACAAGGATAGTATGTGGAACTTTATCAAAAGCCTTACTGAAATCAAGATAAATGATGTCTACAGCACTCCCCTGATCCAGCAAGGTTGTCACTTTCTCAAAAAAAGAGATCAGGTTAGTCTGACATTACTTGTTCTTGAGAAAACCATGCTGGCTCTTAGTAATCACATCCATTCTTTCTAAATGTTCCAGGACCAACTGTTTGATGATTTGTTCTAAAACTTTTCCAGGTATAGACGTTAAGCTGATGGGTCGGTAGTTACCCAGATCGTCTTTTTCCCCCTTCTTGAAGATGGAGACAACATTTGCCTGCCTCCAATCTTCCGGCACCTCTCCTGTTCTCCAAGAATTCTCAAAAATAACAGCCATAGGCTCAGAAATTACATCCGCAAGCTCTTTTAGAACCCTTGGATGCAATTCATCTGGCCCTGAGGACTTAGTTTCATTTAAAGAAACTAGGTGTTTATGTACTACCCCTATGCTGATCCTAGGTTGGAACGTCATAAGAAGAAGATGATATTGGATTTATATCCCGCCCTCCACTCCGAAGAGTCTCAGAGCGGCTCACAATCTCCTTTACCTTCCTCCCCCACAACAAACACCCTGTGAGGTGGGTGGGGCTGGAGAGGACTCTCATAGCAGCTGCCCTTTCAAGGACAACTTCTGCCAGAGCTATGGCTGACCCAAGGCCATGCCAGCAGGTGCAAGTGGAGGAGTGGGGAATCAAACCCGGTTCTCCCAGATAAGAGTCCACACACTTAACCACTACACCAAACTGGCTCTCATACCCTCCTTATATGTTCTGTTTTTGCCATGTTGAGCACCGTTTCCCTCAGAAGATAATTTTAATTCTGTCATGTGTATACAGAATTAAACTGATTGGTCTTAAAGGTGCCACTGGACTCAAACTTTGTTCTATTGCTATCAGACCAAACTCAAACTTTGTTCTATCGCTTCAGACCAACACAGTTACCCAGCTGGATCTATTTAATAACATGGCAATTTTAGGCCTTGTTACTCTCACGTAAGACAGGTTGCAGTTAATAACTGACTCATGCACAACCGTGACTACAGGACTGCACCCTCAGTCATAAAAACCCATTATGTCCCAATGGCATCATGTTTTTATGTGTGACTGCATTTCAGAGATTAATTTAATCCGTTGCTGACATAGCAAAGCTTTGATGTCCCGGAATGGGAGGAACCCACTGCTGATCACGAGCACGTATCCTGCCCAGCCAGGATAAAACCAAGACCACCCTGTAGTCAAGGGAACTTCCAGAACTCATTGAGTGGTAAACTGCTAATTGGACACATTCTGCAAGACAGCCTCTTTTCCCTGGCTCCTGTCCATAGGAAAGTACTGTACTATTTGATCTTTTATTTTTTTAATTAAATATATATTTATTTTATTTCTGATAGTAAGGGTAAAAGTAAAGGTAGTCCCCTGTGCAAACACCCGTCGTTTCTGACTCGGGGTGGGGGGGACGTCATATCACGACGTTTTCACGGCAGGATTTTTTGCAGGGTGGCTTGCCATTGCCTTCCCCAGTCCTCTATACTCCACTCCCCCCCCCCAGCAAGCTGGGTACTCATTTGACCGACCTCAGAAGGATGGACGGCTGAGTCAACCTTGAGGCGGTTACCTGAACCCAGCTTCCACCAAGGTCATGAGCAGAGAGCTCGGACTGCAGTAATTTAGAAAATTATTGTGTAAACATTGTCAGTCTGCTCTCAAGGCAGTTAACAGTGCAACTCTAAACAGAGTAACATTCTTCTAAACCCATGGATTTAGGAGGGTGTAGATCCATTTAGGATTGTACCAGTAGCCTGTTTGTTGTGGTGGTTAAGAGGTCAGACTCTGGGAGAACTGGATTTGATTCCCCATCTCTCCACATGTAATCATGAGTCAGTCACAGTTCTCTCAGAGCTATTCTCTCAAGAGAAGTTCTCAAAAGAGCTCTCTCAGCCCCACTTAGGGTGTCTGTTGTGGGGAGAGGAAGGGAAAGGAGATTGTAAACTGCTCTGAGACTCCAAGCGAAGGGTTGGGTATAAATTCAATCTCTTTGTCTTCAATCCTCAGCCTCTCCAGTTCAAAGGACCAGGTAGTAGGAGATGTGAAAGAGAGCCAATGTGGTGTAGTGGTGAAGAGTGGCAGATCACATCTGGGTTTGATTCCCCACTCTTCCACATGCAGCCAGGTGGGTGACCTTTGGTCAGTTCCAGTTCTCTCAGAGGCCTCTCAGCCCCACCCAGAGTCACAGAGTGTCTGTTGTGGGGAGAGAAAGTGAAGGAGATTAAAACTCAGAGTGAAGGACATGGTATAAATCCAATCTCCTTCTCCTCTTCCTCTTCTTCAGGGATGGCCAAACTTGCTTAACATAAGAGCCACATAGAATAAACATCAGATGTTTGAGAGCCACCAGACATGAGTGTCAGATGTTTGAGAGCCACAGTACAGGAAGGAAGGAAGATAGATAGATAGAGAGAAAGAGGTAGAAAGAAAGCAATTTTAAATGCATTCTCTAAGCTGCTGGTTGGCTTGACTTGGAGAAGTGATTTAAAGAGACAAATGCCTTCTCCTGGTTGGCCAACAGGGCGGTAAGGTCTTCAAGAACCACACAATATGTGTGAAAGAGCCACATTTTGGCCACCCCTGCTCTTCTTACTACTACTACTTCATGAAAGATGCATTTGATCTTGAGGGGACCAATCCTAAACAGGCCTAATCAGAACTAAGGCCAATATCATTCAACAGGGCTTACTCCCAAGAAAACAGGAGTGAGGAACAATCAGTACAGGTTGTGGACTGGAGTGAGTTGTAGGGATGATATCACTCCAGTCTGAGTTCACCTATGCTGGCTTTCAGCTTGTTACTGAGCACAAATCCAAGGTGCTGGTCTTGACTTTCCAAACCCTGTACGGTTTCAGGCCAGCACACCTGAAGGACCACTTAATATCCCTTATGAACCCATCAGGCTGCTATGGACGGTCATCTTCAGAGGCCCTGCTTTGAGTATCCCCACCTTCTGAAATTAGGCAGGTAGCAATCCAGGAATGGGCAGGGCTTTTTAAGTAGGGGAAAAAATTCAGCAGGAACTCATTTGCATATTAGGCCACACACCCCATTACCAAGCCAGCCAGAACTGCATTCCTGTGCATTCCTGCTAAAAAAAGCCCTGGGAACGGGCGTTCCCAATCATGCATTTTAACTGCTCTTTTAATTCTTTTTAAAGTTGTTTTAATTATGCATGTTTTTAATTTTTTTCTTTCTACAGTCTCACTTTTATTTGGATGTCCTATAGATACAGCTGAGTGCAGAGGCCCAGGGGGTACTGTTGTGGCCACCCAGCATGCGACGCAGCAAAAAGCCCCCTAAAAGCCAGCCGCATGGGGGAAGACGTTAAAGGCACCTAGCTGGCAGGAAGAAAAAGTGATTTGGCTTCCTGCTTCCAAGCCCTATCATGGCATCTGGCCCAGAAGACCACAATATGGGGAGGACAGGCAAGGAAGAGGATGAGAGTCTGAGGATCAGGAAGGAACACACACCATAGACAGGGAGGAGGAGACCCATGACATGAGACATGGCTGTTGAGGAAAGAAATCTTACTCAGGAGGTGACCTACTCCTTGGCACAGCTGATGATGGCCGAGATGTACAGGAAGATGCGGATAATGTCCGTGTAAGGCTTGAGGGCCGCAAAAATGTACTCTTCGGCTGCAAAAATGTGCTCTTCCCACACTGATGGCCAGCTGCTTTCCCCCCGAGATCATCTGGGCGTCCACAACCAAGGAAGTAAGTGAAGAGTAGGGTTCTGAGGGAGGGTATAGATGATCTCCAAGATGCCGTTCTGGATGAAGATGCACAGGATGACGAAGATCAACAACGCCATCAGGTAGACAGTGAGCACCCCGCCGGCAGGAGGTGGAATCACACTTGATCTGCAGAGAGAATATAATGACCGTAAAGCAGACGACTGTCATGATGCCCACCGTCATGATGATGTAGGGCAGCCAAGCTCCTCTTGGAATCAGTGGAATCACAAGGCTCCAGATGCTATGCTGAAAATTTGGTGCCTCTACCTCAAAAAACAGCCCCCACAGATACCCACAGATTGATCGTCTATTATACAGAATGCTCAGTGGACATTTCCCTCCCTGCCCCACCACATTAGCACATTAACTGTTGGATAGGATAGGATGAAACTGTAGGAAAGGTGTTTTGAATGAGCAAGCTGTGCTTAGACAAAGCTTTGAGTGAAACAGGAAAGTAGACTGGTTTTGCCTATCGCTTTACTGCTTTATTGCTGGGGCTGTTTAATGTTGGGATGATTCCATATACAGTTAACCTTGGCAACCTGTGATGTAATCATTGGATTGACTTTTCCACACTTCCTTGTTGAAGCAAGATTTATGCAGCAAATAAAATTGAGACATTTGAAAATGTGGACTTTTTATTGAACAATATTTCTTTAAATATTGCAGACGAATAAGGAGCCTGCTATACACAGTGCTTTGCTCTTGTTCTCCAGTTCCACATTCTGTGTGACGTGTTTTGGTTGTCCACCAGGAGATTGGCAACCCTAGATGAAAGACCTTGAGTTGAGCCACTGGACTGCAGCTGCCAGTCCGAGCGGTCAACCCTGACCTTGAAAGACCAGAGGTCTGACTTAGCATAAAACAGTGAGAAAGGCCCTGGCTAAAATGTCATGGGTACACTTGCCGCAAGCATATATCTAGGTGCACAGGTGTGCACCAGCTGTACCGGCACTTCTCTCCACCATTTCTCACAGAACCTGCTTTCTGAAAGCTCATTCTGTCCTGGAGAAACCTGTCCCCTTTTATCAATTGTGAATCTGGAATGAGTCCCCCAGCAAGGTCGGAGTTATCAATGCCATCCAAAAAAACCTTTCTTTTTTTTTTTGACTAGAGCTATTTATATCACCCGAATCTTAAAGAGTGTTTATCGCTCTTTCTTTGGGGGCACAGGCTGGCCTTGGCTTTTTAAAGGCTGGTCTGATTCGTCTGGCACAAATCGAAGGTTAAGGAAGGGGAAAGCTTTGAGCTGAAGGTCAGGGGGGGAAATCTGCTATAATCTGCTTGATGTGAAAGGAAAGCTTGTCAGAGACCAGTGCGTTTGCGTGTATAATTTTAGAGGAAAGGGGAACTATTTAAAGGAAAATCAGCACATGCACTGATAACAATTGGAGTGCAACGCACCTTAAACACAGCTTCCCCTGTTATCTCAGGATAAAATTGCAGGGCTCTGCTCAGCCCGAAGGATAACAAAGGCTAATCTTGTGACAGCCACCCTTCCCATTTCCCACTGGCAAGCGTTGAGCTATCTAAGATTCCCATACAATCGCTTCCCTTTTATTATAAATGAAGGCACTGCCGCCACAGCCGCTGATCTGGAAGCGACATGCAGCACAATCGCAGCCGTCAAGTCACAGGTGACTTAGGGCAACCCCTGAGGGTTTCGAGGCAAGAGACTAACGAAGCTGGTTTGCCATTGCCTGCCTCTGCGTAGCAGCTGAGGAGGGGACTCCCTCAGTGGTTTTCCATCCAAGTATTGCTTAGCTTCCACGATTGGGTTAGCCTGGGACAGGGGTGGCCAAATTTGCTTAATGTAAGAGCCATATAGAATAAAAGTCAGATGTGTGAGAGCTGCAAGACATGAACATTGGAGGGAGGGAGAAATTGAAAGAAAGCAACTTTAACTTTAAATGCATTCTCCAAGCTGCTAGCTGACTTGGCTTAGAGAAGTGACGTAAAGAGAGAAATGCCTTTTCCAGGGGTGGAATTCTAGCAGGGGCTCCTTTGCATATTAGGTCACACACCCCTGATGTAGCCAATCCTCCAAGAGCTTATGAGGCTCTTTTTTATAAACTCTCGGAGGATTGGCTACATCGGGTGTGTGGCCAAATATGCAAAGGAGCTCCTGCTAGAATTCCACCCCCGTCCTTTTCCAAGTCAGCCGACGGGGTGCAGGTGGGGGCTTAGAGAGACACACGATATGTATGGAAGAGCCACAGTTTGGCCACCCCCGGACTACTGAGATTGACTGATTTGTTGGTTTTAAGGTTGTAATGCTGTGTTTTAATCATATTACACTGATGTTTTTAACCTGTTGTAAATCGCCAGAACCCTGTGCTGTCAGGGACTGGGCGATTCAGAAATTTAAAATATAAATAAGAGGATTGTAACGTGTGCACCCTGCTGCCCAATTCCCCTCTGTATAATTCTCTAATTCATCAGTTCCAATACCGCAGGGCGACCTCACTGAATGCAGAGGTGGTGCTTAATTAAGACATTTTATCAAGAGCCAACACATCCCATAGCGCCTGGGCTAAAAATAGTGCTGATCAAAAGAGCCGACATGGGGAGCCCAGAGGGGGTGCCTTTGTGTTTGGCTCTCAGGTTTTGTTACTGCACTTGTAAATGTAAGAAACTCATCAACAGGGGTGGAATTTTAGCAGGAGCTCCTTTGCATATTAGGCCACCCCCCCCCCCACTGATGTAGCCAATCCTCCAGGAGCTTACAAGGCTCTTTTTTTGTAAGCTCTTGGAAGATTGGCTATATCAGGGGGTGTGACCTAATATGCAAAGGAGCTGCTAGAATTCTACCCCTGCTCATCAGGTTAGTTAGGTCAGATACTGAAAAATGAAGTCTGGTGAATGGATGCAGCATAGGCACTCAGCAGCTGTCTAGGATCCTTGCTTGTCACTGTTACACCTGAGAAATGCATCCTTTGCCATGAGGGAAGTTGGAAGGAAATGGGCTTGGCTGTTTCAACACAAAGCTTTTTGTCTACTTTGGCTTACAAACTGGAACTGTTATTTTTTAGTGGGGAGGAGCAGGATTTAGGGAAATGGCCATGACCTGGATAGCCTAGGCAAGCCCGATCTCATCAGATCTTGGAAGCTAAGCACGCGCTTGGATGGAAGACCTCCTTGGAATACCAGCAGTCAGGAGGGCAGGGGCAGGCTCTGTTCAGTCACCTCCCCGAATATCTTCCAGGCCCCCAGTAGGGGTCAGTCACCAGAGGTCACCAGGACTTCCAGGTTCTTCTCTGGCAAGTACTTGTATGAGAGACCTCCTTGGAATACCAGCAGTCAGGAGGGCAGGGGCAGGCTCTATTCAGCCACCTCCCTGAATATCCTCCAGGCTCCCAGAAAGGGTCAGTCACCAGAGGTCGCCAGGACTTCCAGGTTCTTCTCAGACAGGTACTTGGATGGGAGACCTCCTTCGAACACCACAGCTAAAACTGTTCTGCAGACACTGAGCAGGTGACGCATTTCCTGGCTAGGTGAGACAAAAGCTTTTTAATTATGCCATGATGATGGTTCTGGGTGACCAAGCTGCTCTTCACAGGAATGGCAAAGCAGACTGACCACGATTTTCTTTGCCTGGTGGTAGTTCTGGGCCAGTTTGGTGTTGTGGTTAAATGTGCAGACTTTTATCTGGGAAAACAGGGTTTGATTCCCCCCTCCTCCACAAGCAACTGCTGGAGTGACCTTGGGTCAGTCACAAGTTCTCTCAGAGCTGCTCTCTCAAGAGCAGGGGTCTTTTTGTAGAAAAACAGGTGGTGGAGCTTATTAGCATAATTCAGTAGCATATGCCTCCCCCAAGCCAAAAGCAACCGGATGCAAGAAAGGAGAGCCCTGGGTGAATGAGGCCTGCTTGGGCTGGTTAGAGATCGCTTGCCCAGGGCTCTCTTGCCCCACCCCCAGTCAAAAGGCCAGCAAGCCGCCCACCACCTAAAATCACATAAGAAGTGGAGAAAGGGTGGCACGGGCTTCTCCAGGGGTTAATGAGGGCTGCTGGGGTGTGTGGCAAAGCCCCTGGTGGCTGGCTGGCTGCCTGCTCTCCTAATCCAGGGATTGTTATGCAGCTGCACCTACTATTCAGTGGACAAGGTAGGTGGGGAGGAAGAGAGGGAGCCACAGAAAGGTTCAGGAGCTATGCTGAACCTGAGGCCTGCTCAAGAGCAATTCTTGAAAGAGCTCCCTCAGCCCCACCTGCCTCACAGAGTGTCTGTTTTGGGGAAGGGAAGGGAAAGAAGATTGTAAACCACTCTGAGTGAATGCTGGGGTATAAATCCAATCTCCTCTTCTTCTTCTTCCTATGATATGAAGAGGTCTGCAAGGCAGAACCCGCAGTCCCTCAAGTCTGGCTGTTGCCAGCTGTTGCCTGGAAACAGACCTAGGGGCCAAGCACAGATTCCAGTCCCCCCCCCCTCAGCACCCACACTTCAGGGAGCAGATATCCAGAAGGAGCACATCTGGCTCACCTCTGGATAGGCCAGCTTTCTACAGCTCAAGAAAACATCCTGACAATTTTGAGGTCATCAGCTGAAGTTACCAAAACAAACCCTTACCTTGTAATATTAACCCATCCTTAGCAGAATCTTGATGGGTGGGGGTGGGGGGAAATAATATGAAAGGAAGGAAGAATAAGTCTGAGAGCAGGGAAGTTGGGCATTACAGAGTTGCACCCTTCTAAGCAACTTGATTTCGAAGAAGAAGAAGAAGAAGAAGAAGAAGAAGAAGAAGAAGAAGAAGAAGAAGAAGAAGAAGAAGAAGAAGAAGAAGAAGAAGAAGAAGAAGAAGAAGAAGAAGAAGAAGAAGAAGAAGAAGAAGATGATGATGATGATGATGATGATGATGATGATGATGATGATGATGATGATGATGATATTGGCTTTATTCCCCGCCCTTTACTTGGAGTCTCAGAATGGCTTACTATCTCCTTTCCCTTCATCTCTCCACAACAGATACCCTGTGAGCAATATTCCCTCTAAGCTGTGGAGTCCTGTGAGCCAAAGTTCTACTTTGTGAGCTACTGGCATTAAAGCTGTGAGCTGCCGCATACATTAGTTTGCTCTGAGGCTGTTTTTCCGGAGCTAAGACAAAAGTGTGTGAGCCGGAGGCTAAAAAATTGTGAAGTAGCTCACATTAACTCAGCTTAGAGGGAACACTGCTCTTGAGAGAGAGAACAGCTCTGACAGAACTTGTGACTGACCCAAGGTCACTCAGCAGGTGCATGTGGAGGAGTGGGGAATCAAACCCGGTTCTCCAAATTAGAATCCACTGCTCTTAACCTCTACACCAAACTGACTCTCCTCTGCCATGTTGCTTAAGAGGACACTGAAAATTTGCTGGCCATAATCCAGAGTAGCCAGTGGACGCAAAGTGTCTAACTCCAGTGATCCTAGATGGATCTTGCAGGCCTTTTTTGTAGCAGGAACTCCTTTGCATATTAGGCTACACCCCCTGATGTAGCCAATCCTCCTGGAGCTTACAGTAGCCCTTGGACTAAGAGCCCTGTAAGTTCTCGGAGGATTGGCTGCATCAGGGGTGTGTGGCTCAATATGCAAAGGAATTCCTGCTACAAAAAAAGCCCTGGATCTCAGAATGTACATTAAGTCTCCCCCCGCCCGCCCACCCACCACACCCAACATAAAGAAAACCCTGTCCATATGCGTGAGAGTGCTCCACTGGCTCATAGTTGCTGTGTGTTCTTTTTATAGCGCGTTTCATCATACCATCTTACTTGCATTTCCATTTTTCCTCCTCCCAAGGCCTTCTCAGGCAATTTGAAGAAATGAGGCACTATTATTCACGGGTTGTTCTAAAATAAAAACCAACGATGTCCCATTAAGAGCTGCATCGACCCTTCAATCTGTTCTGCATGCAAGCAGAGCGTGTCAGCCTGACCAGACAGCCAGTCAGGGCTAAAATGATTGCAAACCTGGTTGGAAAAGCAATGCACATAAAAATCTGGACGGGTCTACAGAGAGCTGTATTTGGAAACTCTGTTAAACTTGCTTTGCATTAAATATTTCCATGGCAAGGGATAACAGTCTGATCAATAGACTGGAGTCCACTGGCTAGCCTGATCTCATCAGAGAGCCAGTTTGGTGTGGTGGTGAAGTGTGCGGACTTTTATCTGGGAGAACCGGGTTTGATTCCCCCCTCCTCCACTTGCACCTGCTGGAATGGCCTTTGGCCACCCATAGATCCGGCAGAGGTTGTCCTTGAAAGGGCAGCTGATGTGAGAGCTCTCAGCCCCACCTACCTCACAGGGTATCTGTTGTGGGGGGTGGGGAGGTAGAGGAGGTTGTGATCGCACTGAGATTCAGAGTATAGGGCGGTGTATCGATCCAATATCTTCTTCTATCTTGGAAGCTAAGCAGGACCAGCCCTGGCCAGTATCTGGATGGGAGACCACCAGGGAGGCAGGCAATGGCAAACCACGTCTGAAACATCTCTCACCTGTGAAAACTGAGGGGTGTCAAACATGCAGCCTGGGGGCCGAATCAGGCTCCTGGAGGGCTCCTATCAGACCCTCAAGCAACTCACTGTCTGCTTCTTTCTCCCTCTCTTGCTTCCTTCTGCATCACAGCTTGCTTTGTCAGGCTTGCTCAATCGCACAGGAGCTACAGAGCAAAGCTCCTCCCTTGGGGAGGAAGTGGGGGAAGGATAGCTAGCTTTGCCAGGCTCTCTCAATTGCACAACAGAGCTACTGAGCCAAACCTCTCTTCCTTCTGTTGGCTGAGGCTCAACAAGCCAGTGAGGTTGATTAGGCTGAGTGTGTGTTTATCTGTGTCCTTTATAAAGTTTATATCTCCTCTACCTGACATTACATTTTATGACACACATGGCCTGGCCCAACAAGGTATAGATCCAGCCCTCATAACAAATAAGTTCAACACCCCTATTCTACAGGGTTGCCATAACTCAGTTGAGACTTGATGGTCACAAGAAAGTACCTTAGAGACCAACAAAATTTCCAGGGTATAAGTTTTCAAGAGAGGAGGAGGAAAAGGAGCAGGAGGAGGAGAATGGATCTATACCTCGCCCTTCATTCAGAGTCTCAGAGCATCTCACAATATCTCCACAGCAGACATCCTGTGAAGAAGATGGGGCTGAGAGAGCTCTTTCTAGAACTGCTCTGAGAGAACTGTGACTGACCCAAGGTCACACCAGCAGGTGCATGTGAAGGAGTGGGGAATCAAACCCAGTTCTCCAGATTAGTGTCTGCACTCTTAACCCCTACACCTGTTTCGACGGGGAGGGTGGGATACAAATAGAATAAACGAAGAAGAAAAAGAAGAAGAAGAAGATTTATACCCCACCCTTCACTCAGAGTCTCAGAGCATTTTACAATCTCCTTTCCATTCCATTCCCCACAACAGACATCCTGTGAGGTACATGGGGCTGAGAGAGCTCTTTTTAGAACTGCTCTGAGAGAACTTGGACTGACCCAAGATCACACCAGCAGGTGCATGTGGAGGAATGGAGAGTCAAGCTTGGTTCTCCCACATTAGAATCCATGTTCTTAACCACTACACCAAACTGGCTCTCCTTCATCAGACATGAGTGGGAATGAAGATTTCGGAGTCTTTACCTACTAGTCAGAAAATGGGAGGGGTTTTGTGAAGAATGCTCGTAAAAGATGCCGAGGTGCCATGAGCCTAGCCTCCCAGCAAGGCTGTTGCAAAGACAAAATGTGGAAGGAAGAATTGCATGAGCCACCCAGAGATCCTTGGAAAACAGGGGGTGGGGAGACGGCATGCCGTGTTCCTTTCTTCCCAGTTCATCACAATGTATGCAAATAACATCAGGCATTACATTTCTCTTTCTCTTTGCCACAATTGATTGGGATGGGCTATGAGAAGGAAAATGCACCATTCAGTGATGTCACATCAAGCATTGTGTTATCTGCAGGTTTATAAGGAAGAGGAGGATGTGAGGAGAGAAAAGAAATGCTGTCCCTGCTTCCTGTAATAACCGGCCCTACTCTCAGACTTTTTTTCTTTCTTTCTTTCTTTCTTTCTTTCTTTCTTTCTTTCTTTCTTTCTTTCTTTCTTTCTTTCTTTCTTTCTTTCTTTCTTTCTTTCTTTCTTTCTTTCTTTCTTTCTTTCTTTCTTTCTTTCTTCCTTCCTTCCTTCCTTCCTTCCTTCCTTCCTTCCTTTCCTATTCTATTTACCAATTAAAAATAGCGGATCACACCACAATCAGTATGCCAACCGTGTATTCACTAAATCGAAAGGTTCCTGCAAATGCTGAAATGGATAATGGGCCACCAGATCTGGGTTGAATATTTGCAAAAGCCCCCCCCCCCCCCTCGCCGCCCAGCAAACTGGCTTGCTCTTTGTCAGAACATGGGCAGAAAGGAAACTAAAATCTCTGTCTGTTTAGACATCAGGTGATCTATCTAAATCCCCGCAGAGGGGCTTTGCGAACACAAAAAACACATAAATACACCCTCCAGATGGGATTCATGATAGGTTAGAACAGCTGACAGGCATTAGGCTCTCATCTGTTTGGAGATGTCAGGCTCGAGAAAGGCCCCTTCCAGATGTGCCACTGGAGTTCAGCTTTCAAGTCAGGTGTCTCTAATTCCTCTGTGACCCCCTCCCCAGGTGTTGGGTCCTTACTGCGCTCCAAGAGCCAGGCAAAGACACGCCCGTTCTGGTTTTACGGCTGCTGGTCCCAGCGAAACATAGCTGCCTTCTGGCTGATCCAGCTGGGTGCAGTTCTGCTCTGCCTCCCTGGTTCTGTGGGAACTCTTTTTTATCATCTGCTAGTGAATTATAACAGGCTTTAAAAAAAAAAACATTAATGAGGAACTCTCTGGAGATTTCCAGTGTTCCTTGCCTCTGGGTCTCAGAGTTGGTTTCTGCCTTTTCCTTGACTGGTGCACTAATCTGCTCTCTTCTCCTCCTCCTACAACAAGCATAATTCTTCACTTCCTCCCACCCGCCTACACACAGGAATTGAGCCCTTTGCCCACTGGGAATCCACAAAGGATCCACAGTGTTCTCACGTGTTCTTAAAAAGAGAGTTTTGGGGGACTGCCGGTCTCTGGGTCAGAACATGCACTTGGAAGAAAGGTGACATTTCAAAAGAGTCTCTCTTTTAGCTTCTTGAGTGGGCGAACAGAGGCCTGAGAGTTAAGGGCAGAGGTGGCCAAACTGTGGTTCTGGAGCCACTGCCACATGTGGCTCTTTCGCACATATTGTGTGGCTCCCAAAGCCCCCACAGCCCCATTGGCCAGCTAGTAGAAGGAATTTAAATAAATGGAGGGAGGGAGGAGGGAGAGGTGGAAAGAAAGCGACTTTAAATACATTCTCCAAGTCTCTGAATGGCTTGGCTTGGAGAAGTGATTTAAAGACAGAAATGCCTTCTCCAAGCCAGCCAACAAGGCAGAGGGGCTTCAAGAGCCACATAATATGTGTGAAAGAGCCATTGGATCTGGCCAATGGCCCATCCAGTCCAACAGTTCTGAGCCACAGTTTGGCCACCTGTGCGTTTTCCTGAGTCAAAGAATTGATGTATTCTAAGTATTGTCTATTTAAGGTATCAAGTGAGGTAGAATCTTTTGTGATGCTTGCGATCCAAAATCCTTTAAGTAGAGATGCCAGGGACTGAACTTGGGCCTGTCTGGATCTACAGTATGTGCTCTTCCACACATGGCCTCTCTCCCATGAATAATTGCAGTTTATAATTTTCATGTCCAATCGGGGGTCATTTTGTAGAAAAATAGGTGGCAGATCTCATTAGCACAACTCATTAGCATATGCCTCCCCCAGCCAAAAACAAACTGATGCAAGAAGGGAGAGCCCCGGGGGAGCGAGGCCTGCTTGGTCTGGCTAGATATCCAGCCAGCCCAAGCAGGCCTCACTCGCCTGGGGCTCTCTTGAGCCACCACCCCCAGTCAAAAGGCCAGCAAGCCACCCACCACCCAAAATCACATAAGAAGTGAAGAAAGGCTGGTGCAGGCTTCTCCAGGGGTTAATGAGGGCTGCTGGGGGCATGGCAAAGCTCCTGGTGGCTGGCTGGCTTCTGCTTTCCTAATCCAGGGATTGTTATCCAGCTGCACCTAGTAGTTAATGGACCAGGTAGATGGGGAGGAAGAGGGGGAACTCTCAGAAAGGTTCAGAAAGACTGTGCTCCTGTGAGCTCCTGCTGAATTTGAGGCCTGTGCCCAACATAGCCCCCCCCTCTCCATTGCACTTAGATTAGGACACCAAGAAGATATAAAACCAGACTTACAACTGCGCTAGGTATGTCTATTGATCCATCTCTCTGTCTACAAATCTACCTGCTGTTACAGTGCTGTGCCGAAACACGTTATGAGACTTGCCTCCTGTTGAGGAGTTATTAGGGATATATATAATATTTGGTCTTAAATAAAAGCAGTTATATAATTCTACACACATTCTTGTATTTGATTGTCCTGGAAAGTTTAGTAAGCAGACAGAAGTCTATAAAATACATCTGGAGATGGGGAGAACAAGCTGACCTGTTCCAGTCCTCCCAAGCTATTATAATACCTCTGGGAACTGTGGCTACCTAGAGGGAATAGACCATTATTTTAAGAACAGAAGAGAAGTCATGTTGTGTAGTGTATGGCGCTAGCCGGGATGGCCACAATACCCTATCACATTGTTACGTTATTACGCAAAGGCGTTAGTCTTCTCCCAGCGTGGCTAGGCAGCGGAGGCGACTGGGGATGCCCTAGGCGACTCCGCGCAGCGCACAAGCACCCGCCTATCACCATCAGTGGCGGGAAGTTTAACTGGCCAGGATTGGACTGGCCAGCCTGGGAGGTTGTCCCAGGTAATGTACATAAACGGGACCCGGCTCGCGTGTTCTCTCTCTCGTGTGATGTACCTGCAATAAAGTATGTTGCCCTACGCATGTCTCCTTATTCGGTACATTACAGTGGCGATGAAGGTGGGATTCTAGCCCGGGAAACAGCAGGGCTACATCGGAGACTTCAAGGCAACCGCTGGCCACGACCGCCACCGCAGCCACCATGGTTAACCAGAGCAGAACCACCGGTCACGTCGAGGCGTTCAACCCCACGAACCCCGAAGGCTGGGAGTCCTACTTGGAACGGGTTGACTGCTACCTGAGGGCCAATCGAATCACAGAGGACAGCATGAAGAGGGACGTTCTCCTGAGCCACCAACGGCCAGGCAGAGCGCATGGTGCGCACCACTAAAGAAGCCCTGGGTCGGATCATGCAGGGCGACTGGGACCACTGGCTGGCCGCCTTCCTGTTTGATAACAGGGTCATCCCCAACCCGGTCACAGGGGTTAGCCCTGCGGAGCTCCTCATGGGGCTCAAGCTCACGACAAGGTTAGACAGGATGCACCCCGACAGACCCCCAGACATCTGAGGGTCCCCTGAGATCAGGGACGCGGCCAGGGGCTTCTTTGCGGGGGAGCCGGTGTTTGCCCGAAACTACGCGAAGGGCCCAGAATGGCTTGCGGGCCAAGTGCTGCGCGTACTCGGGTCCCGCCACTATGATGTGTCAACCGAGGGGGGCCAGATCCTAAGGCAGCACATCGACCAAATGCGCCGCCGCACCCTGCCGGAGATCCCGACAGAAGCGGGGGAAGCAAGGGCCGGGGAGAACCCAGCAAGGGTTCTGCCAGAGGCGGCAGCGCCAAGACCGATCACACCCACACACGAACCCCCAGGGCTGGCAGAACCAGCACGTCCAACAGAGGCAGACCATCAACCAGCAGCAATGCCACTCCCCGGAGAGACTCCCGCAACGGAAGCAGCGCCGGCACCTACTCCACAAGCCGCCCCCAGGCGATCAACCCGGGAGCGCCGGGCTCCCGCCTACCTACGGGACTATGTACATCAACTAGGGGGGGAGGAGTGTAGTGTATGGCGCTAGCCGGGATGGCCACAATACCCTATCATGTTGTTACGTTATTACGCAAAGGCGTTAGTCTTCTCCCAGCGTGGCTAGGCAGCGGAGGCGACTGGGGATGCCCCAGGCGACTCCGTGCAGCGCACAAGCACCCGCCTATCACCATCAGTGGCGGGAAGTTTAACTGGCCAGGATTGGACTGGCCAGCCTGGGAGGTTGTCCCAGGTAATGTACATAAGCGGGACCCAGCCCGCGTGTTCTCTCTCTCATGTGATGTACCTGCAATAAAGTATGTTGCCCTACGCACGTCTCCTGATTCGGTACATTACATGTTGGATCAGGCCAGTGGCCCATCCAGTCCAACACTCTGTGTCACATAAGAGAAGCCATGTTGGATCAGGCCAATGGCCCATCCAGTCCAACACTCTGTGTCACATAAGAACATAAGAGAAGCCATGTTGGATCAGGCCAGTGGCCCATCCAGTCCAACACTCTGTGTCACATAAGAACAGAAGAGAAGCCATGTTGGATCAGGCCAATGGCCCCTCCAGTCCAACACTCTGTGTCACATAAGAACAGAAGAGAAGCCATGTTGGATCAGGCCAATGGCCCATCCAGTCCAACACTCTGTGTCACATAAGAACAGAAGAGAAGCCATGTTGGATCAGGCCAATGGCCCATCCAGTCCAACACTCTGTGTCACACAGTGGCCCAAACCCAGGTGCCATCAGGAGGTCCACCAGCAGGGCCAGAACTGTTGCCCTCCAAGTGCCAAGAATACAGAGCATCACTGCCCCAGACATAAGAACATGAGAAGCCATGTTGGATCAGGGTAGTGGCCCATCCAGTTCAACACGTTGTGTCATGCAGTGGTGAAAACTCAGGGGCCATCAGGAGATCCATCAGCAGGGCCAGAACTCCAGAAGCCCTCCCACTGTTGCTCCCCAAGCACCAAGAAGACAAAGTATCACAGCCCCAGACATAGCGTTCCATCTATACCTAGAGGCTATGATGGGCCTCTGCTCCATATCTTCATCTAGCGCTAGATCTTAACAGGAATGGGAAACAAAATGAGGCTCTGCTCTTTCCAGAGCACTTCCTGGCAGGAAATGGGAGATTAACCCTGAGATCCCTGCGATTTTGCAAGCCTCTGGGGTGATCTCTCAAGAGGACGGATGTCTAACTGTAATCCCCACTTTCTGCATTAGCAGCTTCTTCTTCCATTGGGAAATGAGAGGTTGACCCTCACCCATAGGTGCACACTCTGTCAGACAGGTCTCTGACACCCCCACCCCTGACACTGGCTCTGGGGAAAATCTACAATGTCTGCCTCTAATTATTCAATTTATACCCCACTTTTCTCCAAAATGGGGGACCCAAAGTGGCTTGCATCATTCTTCTCCATTTTATCTTCACAACAACTCTGCGAGGTTGGCTAGGTTGCGAGCAGGTGACCTGCCCAAGATCAAGCTCCTATAGAGCAAAGTCGGGATTTGATGCTGGGACTCCCAGAACCTCATCCCATAGGGATGCCAGCCTCCAGGTGGTACCTGGAGATCCTCCAGAATTGCAGCTCCCAGGGCTGGATTAACAATTAGGCCAAGTGGGCATTGGCCTATGGGCCCCATGCCTTTAGGGGTCCCAGGCTGGCTCTCCCCCTCCCCATTTTCCCCTGCTTGCAGCCTTCCCAGCCTGCATGCAGAGCTAACAATTGAGCTGTTCTTTGCCTGACTTGCCTCGTGCAGCTGCTGCTGGCATTGTCACCAAGTTTGTCTGTTTCTGCCTCTCTCCTGCACTTTAGTAAAAGGGGCTTTTAAGAAGGTGCCTTCAGGCTACAGCAGAGGCCATGAGCAGTGGGGCAGGTGCTGAGACTCTGAGATAATTTGCGAGGGGCATCCCAAGATTTCGACTGCCTAGGGGCCTCCACAGGGTTTAATCCGGCATTGGCAGCTCCTCTCCAGACTATGGAGCTCAGTTCCCCTGGAGAGAATGGATGCTTTGGAGGGTGGGCTCTCTGGCATTGTACCCCACTGAGGTCCCTGCCCTCCCCAGGCTCCACCCTGCAAATCTCTGGGATTTTCCCAACCTGGATCTGGCAGCCTTACTCCCTTATCTCCGCTGGTGGCCAGGGAGAACTAGCAACTCTCTAATCTTATAATATAGTGGGTTCAGGGCAACCCAGCAGGAACTCATTTGCATATTAGGCCACACCCCCTGTCACCAAGCCAGCCAGAACTGTGTTCCTGTGCGTTCCTCCTAAAAATAAAAGCCCTGAGTGGGTTCAATGCAAGGAAGAGACACGACTGCAGTGATCATAGCTCTTTATTGAGTTACAGCATTTAACTCTATGGTACAATAGCATGAGGAAAGTCCCACACCGGGGGGCTTAAAGGTACTTTGCAACCTTAGCTGTAGCCAATCCTCCAAGAGTTTACAGGGCTCTTAATACAGGGACTACTGTAAACTCCAGGGAGTTGTGGCCTAATATGCAAAGGAGTTCCTAGTACAAAAAAAAAGCCCTGGGCTCTAGACATTTGTGTATTGGCAGTGGGTACCAGCTTCTTTGGTATTTGGTGTAATGGTTAAGAGCAGCAGACTGTAATCCGGAGATCTGAGTTTGATTCCCTGCTCCTCCACATGCAGCCAGCTGGGTGACCTTGGGTCAGTCACAGTTGTCTCAGAGCTATTCTCTCACAAGCAGTTCTCTCAGAGCTTTCTCAGCCCCACCGGCTCACAGGGTGCCCATTATGGGGAGGGAAAGGGAAGGAGATTGTCAGTGAAGGGCGGGGTATAAATCCAACTCTTCTTCTTTGCAAGGTGACCCATCTCCCTTCCCAGCAGCTTCACTGGAGCCCCCAAGTGAGTCTCCCACCACCCTGAGCGATATCAGTACATTTTGAAACAAATAGCTGTACAGAACACAGGCCTCAAAGAAATAAAACGTTTATTTCTCCCGAAGCCATCTTCCTGGCATCTCGTGCATGGGCCCACTTACGATGATCAAAAGCTTTCTGATTTGTACGCATTGTCTTTAACGTTTCAAAGCGCACCTGCAGACAACCCCAAGGAAGTGTCTTTAATTTCTGATGTGTGCCTAATAAAAGCAGATGATTAACTCCAGCCTTCAAGGACAACGGGAGATGGCTCAGTGATTGTGGAGTGCCTTTCCAGCGTGTGGGGCAGGATCAGAATGTGTGGTGATGAGGAAACCGTAAGAAGCATGCCAGCATGGTGCAGAAATCAGCAGTGCAACTGGAAACATAGGGGTAGCCTTCTTTTCTTTTCTTTTGGTATTTTTGTATTGTGTGGCGTGGGTGTGCCTGTAAGTCATGGCGACTTCTGGTGACCGACCCCTACTGGGGGCCTGGAGGATATTCAGAGAGGTGGCTGAACAGAGCCTGCCCCCGCCCTCCTGACTGCTGGTATTCCAAGGAGGTCTCTCATCCAAGTACTTGCCAGAGAAGAACCTGGAAGTTCTGGAGACCTCTAGTGACTGACCCCTACTGGGGGCCTGGAGGATATTCAGAGAGATGGCTGAACAGAGCCTGCCCCTGCCCTCCCGACTGCTGGTATTCCAAGGAGGTCTCTTATCCAAGTACTTGCCAGAGAAGAACCTGGTAGTCATGGGGACCTCTGGTGACTGACCCCTACTGGGGGCCTGGATTAACAAATAGGCAGAGTAGGCCTTTAGGGGCCCCGGGTTGGTTTGTTTCTCTCTGCCTCTCCCCCGCAGCTTGTCAAAGGGGCTTTTGAGAAGGTGCCTGCAGGGATATTAGGAGATAATCTGTGAGGGGGGCCCTGAGATTTCAACTGCCTAGGGACCTCTCCAGGGTTTAATCTGGCACTGCCTACTGGGGGCCGGGAGGATATTCAGAGAGGTGGCTGAATAGAGCCTGCCCATGTCCTCCCGACTTGATATTCCAAGGAGGTCTGACAGAACACCTCTGTTGCGCGTGCCCTGCACAACTGCACTAGAAGAAAAAGAAGTCTGCAGATTTATACCTCGCCCTTCTCTCTGAATCAGTCTCAAAGTGGCTTACAATCTCCTTTATCTTCTCCCCCCACAACAGACACCCTCTGAGGTGGGTGGGACTGAGAGGGCTCTCACAGCAGCTGCCCTTTCAAGGAAAATCTCTGCCAGAGCTATGGCTGACCCAAGGCCATTCCAGCAGCTGCAAGTGGAGGAGTGGGGAATCAAACCCTGTTCTCCCAGATAAGAGTCTCCACATTTAACCACTACACCAAACTTGGTCCCGCAGGGCATGGATATCAGAGAGTTCTACCAGGCTGGAGCCAGGACCAAAAAGACCCTGGCTTTGGTTGAGGACAGCTGGACAGCTTTGGGGCCAGGGATCACCAGCAGTTGTTAGCCTTCTGAGCTCAAAGCTCTTTGGGAGACATACTGCGAGAGGCGGTCCAGTAGACACAAAGTTAGAACAAAGTTTGAGTCCAGTGGCAAAAAGTTTGAGTACAAAGCTCTGGGTGAGAGACAGACAATTCTTCAAAGGGGCTGAGCTATCCTGTTTGTAGATGCCTCTGCGGGGGAGAGAGAGGACCTGAGGCATGAGGTGGTCATGACTGTAGATATTAAAGAAGACAAGAAGGGTAGAGAGTGTGATGCCCAGAGAGATTGTAGAGGGTGGCAGGCATTCTTCATGAATGGAGGAGGCACAGGGCTCTTTTTGTAGCAGGAACTTTTTTGCTTATTAGGTCACACCCCCCTGATGCAGCCAATCCTCCAAGAGCTTACAGGGTCTACTGTAGGCTCCAGGAGGATTGGCTACATCCGGAGGTGAGGCCTAATAGGCAAAGGAGTTCCTGCTACAAGAAAAGCCCGGACATTGTTGATGTCATTTCCACCTAACCTCAGAAGTGAGGTCACCAGCACAGTAGAATTTTGCCTATCTATATGGTTTTTACAGGCCTGACCTAGGAAGCTCAGGCTAGCCCAATCTTGTCAGATCTCAGAAACTCATCAGGGTCAGCTTTGAACATTATGATGGATTGAAGTCCTTTTCTGTTGTCCCCCCACCCCCCGCTGCTTATTTGAGCACCAACAGGGATTGGGGGAGTGCTGGGGGGAGATTCCCCACCAGAACCAGTGAAATGGCAATCTGAGGACAAGTTCTTTTCACATAAAGGGCTGGCATTGCCCTATATTAACTCAGGCTTCTCTGGAAAACATCCCACACATTTAGGGTTGCCAAGTCCAATTCAAGAAATATCTAGGGACTTTGGGGGTGAAGCCAGGAGACTTTGGGCATGGAGCCAGAAGTAAGGTTGTGACAAGTATCACTGAACTCCAAAGGGAGTTCTGGACATCACATTTAGAGGGACTGCACACCTTTTAAATGCCTTCTCTCCATTGGAAAAAATGAAGGATAGGGGCATCTACTTTGGGGGGTCATAAAATTGGACCCTCTGGTCCAATCTTTTTGAAACACGGAGGGTGTTTTGAAGAGAGGCATCAGATACTATGCTGAAAATTTGGGGCCTCTACCTCAAAAAAACAGCTCCCTTAGAGCCCCAGATACCCGCAGATCAATTCTCCATTATACCCTATGGGAATCGGTCTTCCTAGGGAATAATGGAGTGCCCAGCAGACATTTCCCTCCCCCCTCCCACTCTCTGATGACCCCAAAGTGGGGGGAGGGCCTTCAAACTGGGGGATCCCCTGGCCCCATCTGGGGATTGGCAACCCACACACATTCCTGTAGATGCACAGCTAAAGGGGAAAGATCCACAGCAGTGGGGAAATTGCTTTCCAGAAAGCTTGCCTTCCATTGATCCGCTCAGTGGGGGACTCCCAGTAAGCTTTCAAGGAGCCGCAGGTTTCTCCGGAACACAGTTTGAAAACAGCCGCAGGAACGATCCATTTTGTAAATATCTAAAGTAGCCAGGCTTAGAATCATTGAGAGGACACCGTTGTGCGTCTCGAAAAGTCACTTCTCAACTATGAAAATTCATGTTATAGAAAAAGAATGAAAACTGAGAGCCGTATGTTTGCTGGTTTAAAAAAATCCCTTGAGGCACAAAAACAAGGGCTTGTCTACATCTTGGCGCTGGTGTTCATAACCCCAGTTGACGGCTTCATTAGGTCAATTTCTTTTTAAAATCCTTGTCCTGGAAACACTGGCAGTGTTGAAGAGTCAATTAGACCCATTTATTCTGGGTCTATTTTTCCATCTGTGGTCATTTGTTATTGTTCAGTCGCACAGTCAAGTCCGACTCTTTGCGACCCCATGGACAAAGTCACGTCAGGCCTTCCTCCTCTTCCACCATCCTCCGAAGTCTGCTCAAATTCGTGTAGTTACATCAGTAATGCTGTCCAGCCATCTCATCTTTTGCCGTTCCCCTCTTCTTTTGCCTTCT
This sequence comes from Heteronotia binoei, assembly GCF_032191835.1. Lineage (NCBI taxonomy): Eukaryota > Metazoa > Chordata > Lepidosauria > Squamata > Gekkonidae > Heteronotia > Heteronotia binoei. The sequence goes on along the minus strand of NC_083242.1, from coordinate 14,728,398 downwards.
GTCTTTCCCAGCATCAGGATCTTCTCCAGTGCGTGCTCCCTTCTCATTTGGTGGCCAAAGTATTGGAGCTTCAGCATGTCTGCCCCTGTGCTTATGAGAAAGTGGAAACCGGGGCTTTTTTGTAGAAAAAGCCCAGCAGAGACTCATTTGCATATTAGGCCACACCATCTGATGTCAAGCCAGCCGGAACTGCATTCCTGCTAAAAAAAAAAAGCCCTGGTGGAAACAATCAATCATACGTACTTTGTTTGTTTGTGGGTACTGTCAAGAAATACGAGTTATATATATCCAAGCTATATTGGAGAGATTTTCGAGTCTTCCAGATTCAGATTTAAGCATTATGCTTTTATTGGACTTAAAGTTATGCTCTCATGCACCAAATTCTTGGCTGCAGCTTATAGTATCTGTTAAAAATATGCAAAGAAGTGATATAAATGACCCTTGAGCTATGTGCATTTAATTTTAGAATGATAAAGATCTTCCTCTCCTCAAAATATTTGTATTTGTAAAGCTTCCCTTTAACTGCTTCTCTATCAGTGCCTGTGTTGTTACTGTATGGTTTATACAATTATGTTTTTAACTGATTTATGCTGGTTACATACTGAAATAAATTATAATTTGATTTTATTCTGGGTCACGCAGCTGCACAGCCCAAGCACATTGGCTATGTCACGTGTCCCCAGTCATTTTGACCTTTTGGGCAACTTTGTAATTCCAACAATGCAAAATGGCTGCTGTAAAATGGTCGCTGCAGAAGGTGGAGCCAGTGACAAAATGGTTGCCTCAGCTTGCCTTAAAGTATGGAATGAAAATCCTTGCGCTGTAGTGGCATCTGCTGTCGAAGTAATGTTTTTAAAAACCTGCACTGTCAATCAAATCTCCAGTGCTAATCAGAAGCCTGGCTGGCCAAAAGCCCCCCTGCCCCCACCCACTTTCTAAAATAACTCCCTGGGCACCAGAAAAGGTGGCAGCAGGGTGGGGATTCCTGAGATACGTGATGACATCCCTGTTTCCAGGAAGAAGGGCTGGATTCTAAAAACAATGATCCCAACTCAGAATTCCCAACTCATTGGGATTGATTCCAATGATCATTGGGGTTGCAGAGAGACCAGGGGTGGAATTCTAGCAGGAGCTGCTTTGCATATTAGGCCACACCCCCTCTGATGTAACCAATCCTCCAAGAACTTACAGGACTCTTAGTCCAGGGCTTGCTGTAAGCCCCAGGAGGACTGGCTGCATCAGGGGTGTGTGGTAGGCTTCCCAACCCCCCCGCCTTGCTGGGGGACCCACGAATTTGCAGCCTCCTCCCTCACTCTCCAAAAATCCAGAAGCGGGGGGGGGGTGAGGGGGGAAACAGCAAGTCCGAGTCCTTCTCCGAGCCCATCTCGGTGCAGCAGCTACGGTGTGAAGCGGACAAGAGGCGGCAGTGCAGCAGCATCGCCTGCTCCACCTCTGAGGTAAAATGAGAGAAGGGGAGGGTGGAGGCAGGGGGAAAAGTGAGCCACAGAACGGGAAAAGTGCGAGCAGCTGTCTGCTCAACCGACGTTGCAAGTGGGGGAAGGGAGGCTGGGCCTGTCCTCCTCACCATCGCATTTGACCCAGCAGGAGCACTTTTAAGATCAGCAAAGTTTTTTTTCTCTCTTCATCTGTGAGTGAGCGAGCGAGTGCGTGCTGGAGGTGAAGGGGAGCTATAAATGCCATCCTTTCTCACTCTCTTTGGGATTGTTTTCCCCAGCAGCACTGCACCTTTAAGATCAAGGAGGCTTCCCCCCCTCCTTGAGTTTTTCTGTGTGTTGGGGGTGAAGACTGTGCCTGCTTCTCCGCCCCCTTTCCTCAGTATCATGTTTGACCCAGCAGCACTTTACCATCAACAAATGTCCCCCCTTCCTGTGTGTGTGTGTTTGTGTGAGAGAAAGAGATTGAGAGTTTGTTGCAGGTAGGGAAGGGAGGCTGGGTCTGTCCTCCTCAGCATCACATTTGGAGAGGAGTGAGTGGGGAGAGACACAGTAAATCAGTTTTGCTAACTATTTGGAAACCAAAGAAGAGAACTACCTGGGGATCCTAAGTTTAAAAGGGTAAAGTCTAACCTAGAGTGCTAGACTAGGGTCTGGGAGACCTGGATTTGAATCCCCACTCTGCCAAGGAAACTTGCTGGGTAACATTGGAATATTCTCAACCTCTGATGGAAGAAGCTTTGGGTTCCCATAGAAGGTAGGATATAAATTAAGATTGCCAACCTCCAGGTGGTGGCTGGAGATCCGCTACTCAACAAATGTTTGAGTAGCAGAAAGCAATGTAAAGAGATAAATTTAAATTTGGAAGGAGGAAGTGACATCACAGGAAGGGAAGGCGTTTGGGTTCAGAGTGCTGAAAGTGACACCATCGAAAGAAGTGGAGCGTGGAAGTGACATCACTTGATCTTTGATCTGGAAGTGACATCACAGGATATGAAATCACAAAGGTGATGTCATATCCTGCTCTTGGCTCCACCGCCAAAGTCCCCAGATATTTGCTGAGTTGGACTTGGCAACCCTAGTGTGTGGCCTAATATGCAAAGGAGCTCCTGCTGGAATTCCACCCTGCAGAGAGCCATGACTTCTTTGGGGAGTGGGGGAACAGGTTTTCCATTTCAGCAAGTTGTGACAGAGAAGGCTGTCTTTGTGGTCACAGGGCAAGTACAACTGCCTGAATTTGAGAGTGTGCAAAGACTGCTCTAAGTTGTGACCCTTCGTGAATCACTGTTTGCTAATGCATTTTGTGCTGTACAAAGTTTTCCCAAAACATGATTCTCTCCCTCCATTCCCAGCTAGGCTTAGTTCTAACTTCTAATAATAATTAACATTTGGGGATCATTAGTGCAATACAAAATAATGTTAGGAAGGTCACTTATCCAGATTGCAGACAATTTTGCCACTGCTAAACTATAGGACTGGGTGTTGCTGAAAATGGCTGGTTGCAGATCTGGTTTTTAAGCTCCCTGTCCCCTGATTATTTCTGCTCTGATTGTGTTCCACACGCTGCCGACTTATGTAGACAAATAATGAATCAATGTTGTCTCATCATATTGCCTGCTTGTCATTTTGAGTGTGCCTTTTAGGATTTGTGCTAAGCTCCGGGAACCCGAATTTTATCAATGACTGGCATGGAGAAATTAAAACTGTTGCCATGGTCTCTGTGTTGCTTAGCATCCACTTCAGCGGCCCTTGGCTCTCGATCTTTTGGAACCCAAATTTTGAAGGAAAGTGCTTTGTTGGACTTCAGCAGAGTGCCTCTGAGGACATTATCTGATAATGTTGGCTTCTGTCACACAAAGGTCTGAGGCATCTAATGTGATTTCTGTTTTATTCTTGAGAACATGTTTTTGTTATTTGAGTGTCTTTGCTGGTAGCTGCTTGCACTGCAAATATGGGCCAAATGGAAGCAAGGTTCCAAGTGCTTTCACATGAGACATTCGTTAAAACCATAAGGACTTCAAGAAATACAGTGTCATGAAGGATTCAGGTGGGTTAGGGTTGCCAAATCCCCAGCGTTGTACCATAGAGTTTTCCCTCCCAAATGGCTAGAGTGTCTGGGAAAACCATAGAGTTTTCCAGGAAACGCCTAGAGTGGCTGCCACGCGACGTCGCCGACATGATGATGTCACTTCCCCCTGCTGGCTCAATGAGAACCTCCCAGGCAGGGGAGCCCCACCTAGACCGGGGGCTTGGCAGCCATAAGGTGGGTAGCCATGTTAGTCTGAAGCGGCGGAACAAAATTTGAGTCCAGTGGCACCTTTAAGACCATCAAAGTTTTATTCTAGGAACCCTGACCTGAATAGTCCAGGCAAGACCCATCTCGTCAGATCTCAAGAAGCCAAGCAGGGTTAACTGTGGTTAGTACTCGGATGGGAGACTGTCCTTGAAATACCCAAGCAGAGGCAGGCTTTATTCCGCCACCTATCAATATCCTCCAGGCCCCCAGTAGGGGTCAGTCACCAGAGGTCACCATGACTTCTAGGTTCTTCTCTGGCAAGGATGGGAGACCTCCCGGGAATACCAGCAGTCAGGAGGGCAGGGGCAGGCTTTATTCAGCCACTTATCAATATCCTCCAAGTCCCCAGTAGGGGTCAGTCACCAGAGGTTGACATGACTTAAAAGATGTGTGGTCCCTTTAAATGTGATGGCCAGAATTCCCTTTAGAGTTCAGTTATGCTTGTCACAATCTGGCTCCACCCCCAAAGTCCGCAGATATTTCTTGAATTGGACTTGGCAACCCTAGTGGAGTCAGGTGGGGCATGGCTTCTGATTGACAACTGAAGATTTGACTTGCTGTGCAGATTTTTAAAAATGTGGCTCCGGCAGCAGCTGCCACCACTGTGTTAGTGAAGTTAAGCTGTAGCGATCCTTTTGTGGCTGGCTCCACCGCCTACTCCACCCATTTTGTGGCAGCCATTTTGCTGCTTTGCCCACCGTGCTGTGTTGGAATTCCAAATGTGCCTGCAGGCTCTAAAACAGAGGTGTGTCAAACTCCTTTGTTATGAGGGCTGGATCAGACATGAATGTCATTTCGTTGGGCTGGGGCAGGCCACATGCAATGTGTTGTGTATGCGGACCAAAGTGAAGACTGATATGGGAGTTTCTGCCGGGCTCATTGGAGCCATAAGGACTGAGCTTGGGGACTCGGGAACAATCATGGGCCCTCTGCTGGTTTGAATGGTCCAATAACATGTTTACGTGGGAACCTCGAGTTGTATATAGTTGGCCCCGTTAGCCAGTCTTAGAGTGCTGCCCTATACTATGCTGTACATAATAAAAAGCTATGTTCTCTACCATCTCGCCTTGTCATTGCATTGAATCCACTATATGATTATAAAATGCCAGGTACTGGAGATGTTTTACCACTGGCTGTGACCCATACCTCTCCTCAGAAGAACTAGGAGCCAAGCCAGCCTTCCTTGCCCCTTGCCAACTCTGGGTTGGGCAGTCTCTGGAGATCTGGGGGAAGACCCTAGGGAGGGCCTGCATTTGGGGAAGGAAGGAACCTCATAGGGGGTACTGTACTCTAATTTAGGCCCCTCTGGTCCACATTTGGACTGGTTTTCCCCCAGTCACTTGTGGGTCGGATAAAAGCCCCGGACAGGCCACTTCTAACCCCCTAGGCCATATGTTTATGCCTGCTCTAAAAAGTTGGACCCTTGCCTTCTATTATCTGATCACTGCATTATTAGTGTCGCAGGAACAGCAGGCTGAGGAGGAAAATATTTGTTAAGTAAGGGGAATAAACAGCACAATCACAGGATAGGGAGAAGATGTATAAGGGCTGCCAGTCTCTTTCGGTTTCCTTCTACAGTCAAGAGGGTTTTAAGCAATGTTCCCTCTAAGATGAAAAGACCCGAGAGCAAAAATTCTACCTTGCAAGCTACTGGTATTAAAATTGTGAGCTACTGCATAAATTGGCTTGCTCTAGGACCATTTTTCCTGAGCTGAGACAAAAATGTGTGAGCTGGAAGCTAAAAATCTGTGAGCTAGCTCATGCTAACTCAGCTTAGAGGGAACAATGGTTTTGAGAATGGAATCTAATTTGTCGCTAACCTTTTTCTTCTTGGCTGCTGAATCTATTAAGCCAGGGGAGGCCAACGGTAGCTCTACAGATTTTTTTTTGCCTACAACTCCCATCAGACCTAGCCATTGGCCATGCTGGCTGGGGCTGATGGGAGTTGTAGGCAAAAAACATCTGAAGAGCAATCATTGGCACCCCTGTTTTAAGCCACTTCACACTTAGTCAGGCTTTTGGTCCCTCTGGCTCACCAACAGTTCTCTAAGGTCTCCGACAGGTAAAGACCCTTCTCAGACCTGTAGTCCTTTACCTGGAGACTAGAGCCCTTCTGCATATAAGAGATGTACTCTTTCACCAACCCACAGCCCACCCCCCCGCAATGGATGCCGAAGGGCTGAGGGGGAGGTCTGACATCCCAGCCTAGTTTCAATAAGACATGTCTATCATAGTTGAGGGATTTAATTTAATTTTTTGGGATTTATATCCCACCCTATCCCGCAAGATTCCCTCATTATACAGCAAGTCTGGAAACTGACAGCTTTTGGCATTGTATTTGATAGGAACCAGGGCCTATCACGGAGTTTTGCTTCAGGGCATCTGGAACAACTCCCTTAGCTGATGTGAAGACACGCGCCGCAGGAATTATCTTTAGTATCGGATGGGCTTTCTCAACCTTATTTTCCCAGCTCTTAAAATTGTATACAAGAAAACTCTGGTTCAGCTTCTGTTAAAAGTGTATGAATCTATTTCTAAGCAGATCTCCTAGCAGCCTTTAAGTGTTGCTAATAAAAATGCATAAAATGTCAATAGCATCCAGGTGCATCGGATGGCAATCTGATCTCATCCTTAATTGGCATTCAGAAAGCCGCAGTGTTGCATTGCACGGGAGAAGTCAGCCCTCTGCTGGGCTCCCTTAGAACGGCTACACAATGAGCTCTTTCAGCTGCCCTCTGATAACGTCACTTTGTTGTTGTTGTTTAGTCGCATAGTCGAGTCCGACTCTTTGCGACCCCATGGACAAAGTCACATCAGGCCCTCCTGTCTTCCACCATCCTCTGGTCTGCTCAAATTTGTGTTTATTACTTCAGTAACGCTGTCCAGCCATCTCCTCTTCTGCCGTCCCCTTCTTCTTTTTCTTCTGTCTTTCCCAGCATCAGGATCTTCTCCAGCCAGTGCTCCCTTCTCATTTGGTGGCCCAAGCACTTCAGCTTCAGCTTCAGCATCTGACCTTCCGGGGAACAGTCAGGGTTGATTTCCCTTAGGACTGGTTTGATCTTCTTTCAGTCCAAGGGACTCTCAAGATTCTTCTCCAGCACCACATCTCAAAAGTATCTATTCTTCTGCACTCAGCCTTCCTTATGGTCTAGCTCTCACAGCCATACATTACTACTGGGAATACCATTGTTTATATGGATCATGTCACTAGATTTTTGCAAATTGATTGAGAGCTGGTCCTGGACTGTAGCAATAAACTTGAACTTGAGCACTAGAATTTTTTTTCATGCACTGCATCTTGGGGTATTTCCGAATTATTAATGCATGAGTTTCCCCACCACCCCCCATTAAGGAATCCGTTTTCCCACTATTGCAAGCAGATAGACGCATTCTATTGTAAGAGGAGTTTTTATATCAGGTTGACCAAACTGTGGCTCAGGAGCCACATCTTGCTCTTTCACACATATTGTAAGGCTCTCAAAGCCCCCACTGTCACATTGGCTGGCTTGGAGAAGACATTTCTCTCTTTAAATCACTTCTCCAAGCCAAGCCAGCCGGCAGCTTGGAGAATGCATTTAAAGTTGCTTTCTTCCCACCTCTCCCTCCCCCAAAATCTCTTTTCCCCCCCTTCCTTCCTCCCTCCCTTCAAAACATCTGACATTCATGTCTTGCGGCTCTCAGTCATCCAGGGGTGGAATTCTAGCAGGAAGTCCTTTGCATATTAGGTCATACAACCCTGATGTAGCCAATCCTCCAAGAGCTTACAAAAAAGAGCCTTGTAAGCTCTTGAAGGATTGGTTACATCAGGGGGTGTGGCCTAATATGCAAAGTAGCTCCTGCTAGGATTCTACCCCTGCAGACATCTGACATTTATTCTATCTGGCTCTTAAGCTTGGCCACCCAAAACTTTGACAAATGGAGCTATATTTTTCCAGAGCTTATTATGCGTCTTTTCAAAAGGCTGCACCCTACGAAAAATTATTACATTAGATCAGCGTTCTTTCCTGGTGCCAAGTGTTTTTAGAAAGTGAATGGGCCCAGGTGAGGCTCCTGCCCAGCAGGACTTCTAATTGGCAAAGGAGTTCTAATTGGCTGTGCAGATTGAAACAATGTTGCTTTGGCAGCAGCTACCACTGCTAAGATTGCCAACCCCAAAGTGAGACCTGGAAATCTCCTGCTATTACATTTGATCTCCAGGTGACCAAGATTACTTCCTCTGGAGAAAATGGCATTGTATCTGTTGAAGCCCCTCCCTATCTGGGGGAACTGACTCCTCCTTGAAGCTGCTGGGTAAGCCATAGCTCTCGTAGGAGTTGTCCTTGAAAGGGCAGCTTCTGTGAGAGCTCTCTCAGCCCCACCCACCCCACAGGGTGTCTGTTGGGGGGGGAGGTAGAGGAGATTGTGACCACTCTGAGATTCAGAGTATAGGGCGGGATATAACAACCACAACAATGAATCCAATATCATCATCATCTTCTCCTCCTCCTCATCTACAGATTTCCTAGTTGCAGGACTTTGAAACCTGCGCTGTGATCGCTTTCAATGCACTTTCCAACTGGATTTTACTGTGCAAACTGGCAAAATCCAGTTGGAAAGCGCGCTGAAAGTGGATTGAAAGTGCATTATTTGGTGTGATTGCAGCCATGGAGAACCAATTTAAGAAGCCCCCCCACCCACCCCGTGCAGTCTTGACGTGGTACAGTCCATTGTACCGTCTCATTCTGGTGTTGTCATTTAGGCCCCAGAGCTCTTAAGTCTTCCGCATGCCAACCGTTGCTACGGCCTGTTCGCCGTTGCTAAGAGTCAGGTCCTAACAGGACAAAAATTCCGAGCTATATAAAAAGTGACTGTTGGGGGGGGGGAAACACTAGCAAGAAGAGAAGGGGGAGAAAATACATGTATTACGGAAAGAAGTTGCTCCGCCGGTTGGAAGAATTTGGTCCGTGGCGAGAAGTTTGCAACAGCCCTGGCAGGACCTTGAAAGCGCGGGCCGGACAAGTTCCACAGAAGCGGCAGTCAGCGGGGACGATAGAGATGGGGAAAGGCTGGATTCACAGGCCGCGTTTAAAAACGTAACACCATGATTCCCCTCTGTAGAAGAAGCAACTAAAAATACATACATGTAAATATATATTTAAAATTTAGGGCGAGAATTGGGGACGCTCTGGCCGTTAGCATCTCTATGATGGTCCTCCTTTTCCCCTCCTGGGCTGCTACACTTTTGATAGGACAGAGAAATGAATGGGAAAGGAGTTCGGCTTTGAACCGGAAGTGTTGGTGAGGATTGCACCTACCCGTTTGCTCTGGACAGGAGCAGGTTCTGGGGAGGCATTTTAAAAATCATAATAATTTCCCCCTTTTTTGCAGTTCTTCATGTTGCCCGCCGGCTGTGCAAGTAGGTAAGTATTGCAGGGACAGGCTGGGCAGAGCTCAGCCCTGGAACTTGTTTGCAAGGGTGGGGGGAAAGCTCCTTGAGTGAAAATAGGGATTAATTGGTATAGCTCCTGAATTTAAAGTGGGCATTGCGGTATCGCTCCGAATGTCCATCTAGTCCAGCCTCTTGTCTCCTGCAGGAGTAGGGTTGCCAGCTTCCAGGTGGGGTCTGGAGACCTCCCACTTCGACAACTGATCTCCAGCTGGCAGAGATCAGCTCTCCTGTAGCAAATGGCTGCTTTGAAGGGTGGACTCTAGGGCATTGGACCATGCTGAGGCAGGCTCCTCCCCTCCCCAAACCCCACCCTCTCCTGGCTCCACCCCCAAAGTTTCCAGGTATTTTTAAACACAGATCTGGCAACCCTACCAGGAAGCCTCCAAACAGAGACCAAAAAAGCCACCGTTCTGCTCATTATATGTTACTGATAGGCAAAAATACATTGCTTCTGGATACAGAGGTTCTTTTTGGGTGTTCTGGTCAAGAAGAGCTGCCTGCTGGATCAGGTCAAAAGTTGCACCTTGTCCAGTGACCTTTGTCCCACCGTTGCTGTGCAGATGTTGCTGGGAAGCTCATGAATGCGGTGCAAAGGCAACTGGACTTCCTTGTTGCTGCCAGCTCCAGCTGGGCTACAAACTACCAAAGCCTCCCTTTTCTGTCCCTCCTGCCTTTCTCACAGCCTCTGATATTTAGTGGCATATTGCCTTTGCATGTGGAGGTTCTGTTAACCAGTTCTGGCAAGTAAGAGCAGTCTGGCAAATAAGAGCCAGTTTGGTATAGTGGTTAACAATGTTCCCTGTAATTTGCAGAGTCTTGTGAGCAAAAATTCTACTTTGCAGGCTACTGACATTAAAGTTGTGAGCTACTGTATAAATTAGTGTGCTCTGGGGGTCATCCTTCCTCAGCTAAAACAAAAATGTGTGAGCTGGAGGCTTAAAATCTGTGAGCTAGCTCATGCTAACTCAGCTTAGAGGGTACACTGGTGGTTAAGTGTGCAGACTCTTATCTGGGAGAACCGGGTTTGATTCCCCACTCCTTCACATGCAGCTGCTGGAATGGCCTTGAGTCAGCCATAGCTCTGGCAGAGGTTGTCCTTGAAAGGGCAGCTGCTGTGAGAGTCTTCTCAGCCCCACCCACCTCACAGGGTGTCTTGTGTGGGGAGAAGATATAGGAGATTGTAAGCCTCTCTGAGTCTCTGATTCAGAGAGAAGGGCAGGGTATAAATCTGCAGTCTTCTTGCCAGATTGAGCCAGAAGGTACCCTCGCCTTGCATCTTGTTTCTTGTAGTGGTCAAACAAGACGCTGCCTGGAAGGAGAACACAGAGGCCAAAGCCTCCCCCTTGGTGTTACCGCTAGCTGGCTGATGTTCAAAGGTACCCTGTTCCTAATTATGAAGAAGAGAAGAGATTGGGTTTATACCCTGCCCTTCATTACCCGAAGGAGTCTCAGAGTGGCTTACAATCTCTTTTCCCTTCCTCTCCCCACAACAGACACCCTGTGAGGTAGGTGGGGCTGAGAGAGCTCTGACAGAAACTGCTCTTGAGCAGAACAGCTCTGCGAGAACGTGTGACTGACTCAAGGTCACATAAAGCAAGTGCATGTGAAGGAGTGGGGAATCAAACCCATTTCTTCCAGATAAGAGTCCACACACTTCACCAGTACACCAAAGTGGCTCTCTTGATGGAGATTCCGTTAAGGTAGTGTGGGTCATAAGATCTTATCATAGAATTGGAAGGGACCTCCAAGGTCATCTAGTCCAACCTCCTGTCAATGCAGGCAATTCATAACTACCTCCCCCCCCAATGACCCCTGCTCCATCCCCAGAAGCTTATGTTATTGCTCAGATGTAGGTGACACAAAAGCAACAGATATTCCTGGCATGTGCTAGCCAGAGCTGGGCTAACGGATGTTCTCTGTGAAGGACTGGTTGTCTCTTTGCAGAGACTGTTTGATGCTTGAGAGCATTCAAAAGTATGGCATGATCTCCTACAAACTGCCTCTTTGTGCTGCAGCAGATACAACCTGTTTCAGGTTGTGTGCAGAGCTGCGTGTTTGGCTACCCAGCATTTGAAGAAGAAGAATTGCAGATTTATACCCTGCCCTTCTCTCTGAATCAGAGACTCAGAGTGGCTCACAATCTCCTATATCTTCTCCCCCTGTGAGGTGGGTGGGGCTGAGAGGGCTCTCACAGCAGCTGCCATTTCAAGGACAGCCTCTGCCAGAGCTATGGCTAACCCAAGACCATTCCAGCAGCTGCATGTGGAGAAGTGGGGAATTAAACCCGGTTCTCCCAGATAAGAGTCTGCGCACTTAACCACTACACCAAACTGGAGGAAGGTGCTACGCAAGGGAGGATGGTGTTTTGATTCCAACTCACCTGCATCGAAAGGTGTTCTGTTCCTGTTTGCTACTGGAATTTAACCTGTTGTTTTAACCAGAGCTAGTAAAAGAAGGGAAGATGCGATAGGCAAAGTTTTCTTGTGGCATTCTCTTGGTAGTGAACGGACCACAATCACAAATGTTTGGGTCCCTGTTTAAGGGAAATGGTTTTGCAGCTATTTTATATTTTGTCAGTGGAGATCGGGGCCACGGAGGCAAAAGGAACAGAAGAAAAACAACGAACTCACTCTGTATACAAACTAATTTTCTTTTAATCCACAAAATACAATTTATAGTCTTGAATAACGAATCAATGATACAGCAAAAAGACCATCCAATGCACTGTACAACTACTGTCCAAAAAACATATTGGAATTTTAACTGTAGTCCAACAATAAAAAAGAACCGGTCCAATTTCGTTTTGGATATGAACTATCCTTCTTCAGGGGACCGTCTTCCAAATTCTTAGATTCAGTAGAGTGCCATATTTCATTTCCTGGCTTTCCAAGTTTCTATTTCATTTTAATTCATTTTTCTGGAACGCCACTGCCCATTACAATCCATCAGCAAATGCAAATTGGACTGGTTCTTTTTTATCGTTGGACTACAGTTAAAATGCCACTATGTTTTTTGGACAGTAGTTGCGCAGTGCATTGGATGGTCTTTTTGCTGTATCATCGATTTGTTATTCAAGACTATAAATTGTATTTTGTGGATAAAAAAAAAGGTAAAGGTGGTTCCCTGTGCAAGCATCAGTCGTTTCCGATTGGGGTGGCGTTGCTTTCACAGTGTTTTCACGGCAGACTTTTTACGGGGTGGTTTACCCTTGCCTTCCCCAGTCATCTACGCTTTCCCCCCAGCAAGCTGGGTACTCATTTGACCGACCTTGGAAGGATGGAAGGCTGAGTCAACCTCGAGCTGGCTACCTGAACCCAGCTTCTGCCGGGATCGAACTCAGATCATGAGCAGAGAGCTTGGACTGCAGTACTGCAGCTTTACCACTCTGTGCCACAGGGCTCTGTATTTTGTGGATTACATAGAGAATTATTTTGTACACAGAGAGAGTTCGTTGTTTTTCTTCATTTTATATTTTGTGGCAACGGTGAGTTTCGTTGGCTTTCAGGCCAACCCTTCTGCCAACTGCTGAACCTTGAGTGAAAAGACTGGACGAACAGCATCTATTAGAGGTGACGTGAGCAAGAGGCTGGATCTTGTAGCACAGGGGTGGCCAAACTGTGACTTGGGAGCCACATGCGGCTCTTTCACACATATTGTGTGGCTCTTGAAGCCCCCACTGCCCCATTGGCTGGCTTGGAGAAGGCATTTGTCTCTTTAAACCGCTTCTCCAAGCCAAGCCAGCTGACTGTTTGGAGAATGCATTCAAAGTTAAAGTTGCCTGCTTTCCACCTCTCCCTCCCTCCTCCCTCCCCATCTATTTTCCTTCCTTCCTTCCTTCCTTCCTTCCTTCCTTCCTTCCTTCCTTCCTTCCTTCCTTCCTTCCTTCCTTCCTTCCTTCCTTCCTTCCTTCCTTCCTTCCTTCCTTCCTTCCTTCCTTCCTTCCTCCCTCCCTCCCTCCCTGTCTTGTGGCTCTCAAGCATCTGACATTCATGTCTTGCGGCTCTCAAACATCTGATGTTTATTCTATGAGGCTCTTGCATTAAGCAAGTTTGGCCATCCCTGTCGTAGCATGATGGAAAGGAAGAGCAACCAATTCTTATGTTGTTTCCAGGTTGGTTTCCCAGCTCACTCAGGCCTTGGAAGAATGCACAGAGAAACAGCAGCAGCTGCAGCAGGACCTCGCACAATGCCGTGCTGTTCTTGGAGACTGGTGAGTTGCGAGGAGGGGAAAAAGGACTTGGAGTATTTGCAGCTGGTGGATGGAAAGAAACACTCCTCCCCCCTCCTTTTTGGAGCAAAGTAGGAAAGGGAAAATATAAATACTTAAGAGTCTTGCAGTATAAAGAGTAGCGCTGTCCTATGAACATCATTGACCATGAGTGCTGTTTCAAAGCACTTTCGTACATATTATTTATCAATCTTAACAGCCTTGTAAGGTAGGCTAGAATGGTGGGGCATTGAGGCTGAAGCCTGCAGTCTGCTAAATTGTTTTGGAAGCAAAAATTTGAACCCAGATCACCAGGGAGGGGCTGTGGCTTAGTGGTAGAGCATCTGCTTGGCATGCAGAAGGTCCTATGTTTGATCCCGGGCATCTCTAGTTAGAATAATCAGGAAGTAAAATTTTATCTCTTGAACATATGTCAAGCCTCCATCTCTAAGTTACAAATTAGATTTCTTGTACACGCAACCACGGCTGCGAGGATTGTGTATGCAAGACATTGGAAGACACCACTGATACCCAAGAAAGAAGCATTTGTGCAAAAATTACTTGAAACAGCAGAAATGGACTTCCTCTCAGGAAAATTGACTGAAGGGAATATAAGCCAGTGCAAAGAAGTATGGCAACCTATGTATATGATTGGTTGGATAAGGAGGATTAGATGAAACGAGGGGAGAGGGGTTATGTAAAAAGAGGATTTGTATATACATAGGATGAAATGTGGTTAATAACAGATTAAAATTCTCACCCTCCAGTTTTTTGTTTACTGTAGTTTTGTATTTTGTATTGCTAAATGGTTTTCTGTTCTTTTTTGTTGTTGTTTTTCTTTTATGTTGTAAATATTAATTAGAAATAAACAAATTGTATGAAGAGAAAAAAATAAAATAAAATGATCAGGAAGGCGGTGATGGGAAAGACCTCTGCCTTAGACCCTGAAGAGCTGCTGCCAGCCTGAGTAGACAATATTGACATAGGTGGACCAGTGGCCTGATTCGCTCTAAGGCAACTTCATGTTCATTCATAGAACTGTAGAGTTGCAGGGGACCTTCAGGGTCATCTAGTCCAACCCACTGAACAATGCAGGAAATTCACAGATCCCTCCCTCCCTTTGCTTATTTCCTTACCCTCTATGACACACCAGCTTGTTGCATTTCATGTTCTCATTTTCAAGGTGAGGCTACCATTAATTCCTCTGTAAATTGCTGGAAATGTTTAGTTTCATTTTCTCTCTGCTAGGAACTCGCAAACTCCTGACGGCCCCACAACCAAGGACTGCAGCGGCGATCAGCAAGGTAAAGAGAAGCCTCTTTCTTGACCAGTGGCCTCCGCTGCGATACCAAGAGCAGCGTGCGATGCCTCTAGAAGGAGCGTTCAGTTGACGCTTGAGGGGGAAGCTATTTCATGTAACATCTCTATATGGCCAAACAGGGGTGGCCAAACTGTGGCTCTTTCACACGTATTGTGTAGTTCTCGAAGCCCCCATTGCCCCAATTGGCTGGCCTGGAGAAGGCATTTCTCTCTTTAAATCACTTTGCCAAGCCAACCAGCTGCTTAAAAATGCATTTAAAGTTAAAGTTGCTTTCTTTCCGCCTCTTTCTCCCATCTATTTGCTTTCTTTCCACCTTTCTTTCAATTTTTTCTTCCTTCCTCCCTCCCTCTCTCCCTCCCTTGCAGCTTTCAAACAACTGACACGCGTGTCTTGCTGCTCTCAAACATCTGATGTTTATTTTATGTGGCTCTTATATTAAACAAGTTTGACTACCCCTGCTAGGTACCATTATTTGCAAATATCCTTCAGCTTTATCTCTGCACCATTTAAAGAACAGCCAGATGACCCCACCTTGGATAACCTGAGCTAGCCCAATTTCATCAGATCTTGGAAGCTAAGCAGGGTCTGCCCTGGTTAGTATTTGGATGCGAGACCCCCAAGGAATACCAAGGTTGCTGTACTGAGTCAGTTTGGTGTAGTGGTTAAGTGTGCGGACTTTTATCTGGGAGAACCAGGTTTGATTCCCCGCTGCGCCACTTGCACCTGCTGGAATGGCCTTGGGTCTGCCATAGCTCTGGCAGAGGTTGTCCTTGAAAGGGCAGCTTGAGTGAGAGCTCTCTCAGCCCCATCCATCTCACAGGGTGTCTGTTGTAGGGGAAGAAGATAAAGGAGATTGTAAGCCGCTCTGAGTCTCTGATTCGGAGAGAAGGGTGGGGTATAAATCTGCAGTCGTCTTCTACACAGGGGCAGGGAGTGGCATATGAAGAACATAAGAAGCGGCCTTTTTCTGAATCAGACCCTTGGTCCATCAAAGTCAGCATACTTGCAGGGAATGACAAACTGTCTTGGAACATCTCTTGTCTCTAAGTCATCTGTGATTGGACGGGGGGGGGGGGGGGCGGGGAAAGGCTCTAAAAAAACCACCTGAAGTCAGGATGACATTTGTACTGATTACCTCCTGCATTTTCAGAGAAGGAGCCCTCGGCTGAGGAGCTTCAGGAACTGGAGCTGCTTAATAAAGCCCTGGAGAAAGCTTTAAAAATCCGAACAAGATTCCTGAGCCAGGTTCCTCTGCGTGAGGCTAAGGATGACACCAAAGCGTCAGAGAAGAAACCTGTCGCCCACGTTGCGGTCAAGCAGCAAGGGGTGAATTGCAAGGAGAGCGTCTCCAAGTCGGTCAAAATGATGCCTGTTGGCCAAAAGCCCGCATCCCCCCGAAAGCCCCCGGCGTATGTGCTGAAAGCGCCCTACCGGACTGATCCAATCGTGAAAAGGCCATGGGGGAAAGCGTCATCCAGGCTGAGTGGCAGGGTCTCAAAAGGCTCTGTGAAGAAGTCACCCCGAGGTGCTGCCTCTCCAAAAGCCAAGGTGCCTATAAAAGTAACTCAAGTGGAATGCAGAAAGATCTCTGTGGCAGAAAGTCCCAGAATGCCCCCTGGCAAGTCCAATTCCCTTCAGGATGCAATGCAAAATTCTTTGCTCCAGGGCTCTACCGGTGGGGGAGACTTTGCAAATGCCAGACCATCCTGCCTTGGAACGGAGCAGTGCCTTTCAACAGAAAGCACCCCAAGGGTGCTCACAGAACAGACATCCACCCTCCAGGAAAAGGGGTAGGGTCCTGTTCAATAAAAGTTGATACTTTCCTTTCATAAGCTGGAAGCAAATTCTGCTTCGTTCTTATCTGCCTTGTATTTGGAAATGGTGGTCACAATCCCAGATCTCCTTTCTGCTCCAAAAGTGTTGTACTTTGAGTCAAACTAGAACCTGGGAGAGGAGCCCCATGACTCAGAGTGGTAAGCCGCGGTATTGTAGTCCAAGCTTTGCTCACCGCCTGAGTTCAGTCCCGGTGGAAGCTGAGTTCAGGTAGCCAGCTTGTGGTTGACTCAGCCTTCCTTCCTTCCAAGGTTGGTAAAATGAGTCCCCAGCTTGCTGGGGGGGGGGGGGGGGCATGTAGATGACTGGGGAAGGCAATGGCAAATCACCTTGTTAAAAGTCTGCTGTGAAAACGTCGTGATGCGACATCACCCCAGAGTTGGAAACAAACGATGCTTGCACAGGGGACTACTTTTAGCTTTTGGGAACCTGGGATCTCCAGGTTGGACTTCCTGCTTAGATACAAAAATGAGCAAGGGTAACTTGGGGCCAGTCATATATTCTTAGATTTCGACAATTTGCAGGGTTGTGGTGACAATAAAATGGAAGAGGAGAGAATATTGTAGGCCATTTTGGATCCACACTCGGGAGCTGGGTGGAGTTTTGCTTGTTTGTTTTGGCCATCCAGTCTCTGCTGACTGGTGACCACTCATGAGGTTTTCAAGGCCAGAGATGTTCAGAGGTGGTTTGCCATTGCCTGCCTCACTACACAGAGTCCCCCATCCGAGTACTTAAACAGGACTGGCCCTACTCCTCTTCCAAGAGCCAATGAAATCAGGCACGCCTGGGCTACCCAGATCAGGGCAAGGGACATATAAACAAAGTAAAGTCTAAGCATCGGATTTAGGCTGTATGAACCCTAATTTGGTTTTGTAATGTTTTTCTGAAATCCATCCTGAAGTCATTTTTAGATCCTTTCTATGGATTCCCCTCCCCAGAAGGTTTTTCACTTCAATCTTGAGCTCTGGATGTACTGAAAAGAGGTGGATGGTTATGAAATACAAGCGTGCTTTGCCTTACAACTTTGCTTGATCTAGAGCAGCGGCCCCCAACCTTTTTGGCACCAGGGACCGGTTTGATGGAAAATTTTTCCACGGACCAGGGAGGGGAGGGGATGGTTTTGGGATGATACAGTGTGCACTTTATTTTGGTGTGGTGGTTAAGTATGTGGACTCTTATCTGGGAGAACTGGGTTCGATTTCCCACTCTTCCACTTGCAGCTGCTGGAATGGCCTTGGGTCAGCCATATCTCTCGCAGGAGTTGTCCTTGGAAGAGCAGCTGCTGTGAGAGCCCTCTCAGCCCCACCCACCTCAGAGGGTGTCTGTTGTGGGGGAGAAGATATAGGAGACTGTGAGCCACTCTGAGATTCGGCGTGGAGGGCAGGCTATAAATCCAATGTTGTCTTCTTCTTACTATTACTACATTGTAATATATAATGAAATAATTATACAACTCACGGCCCGGTTGCTAACAGGCCACAGACTGCTACTGGTCCACGTCCTGGGGGTTGGGGACCTCTGATCTATAGACCAGGGGTGGCCAAACTTACTTGACATAAGAGCCACATAGGATAAACGTAAGATGTTATAGAGCCGCAAGACACGAACGTCTGATGTTTGAAAGCTGCAAGGAAGGAAGGAAATAAGATGGGAGGGAGGTACAGGCGGAAAGAAAGCAACTTTAAATGCATTCTCCAAGCTGCCAGCTGGCTTGACTTGGAGAAGTGACTTAGAGACTAATGGGCGGTGGGGGCTTTGAGAGTCACACAATATGTATGAAAGAGCCACATGTAGCTCCCGAGCTGCAGTTTGGCCACCCCTGGTATAGGCATAAAAGAAAACAAACCTGTGGCTTTTTGCTTGCCAAATTGCCCCCATCCATATATAAGCATTGATTTGCCAGCATGGTGCAGTGGTTAAGAGTGGCGGACTCTGATCTGGAGAACCAGGTTTGATTCCCCATTCCTCCTCCACATGCAGCTGACTGGGTGACCTTGGGTCAGTCCCAGTTCTCTCTGAGCCGTTCGGCTCAAGAGCAGTTCTCTCAGAGCTCTCTCAGCCCCAAGCACCTCACAGGGTGTCTGTTGCGGAGACAGGAAGGGAAGGAGATTGTAAACTGCTCTGAGACTCTGAGTGAAGGGTAGGGTATACATCCAATCTCTCCTCCTCCTCATGCAGACCAGGTGTTCAGTTAGTCACACAGAGCTCTGGAGTAGAACTATATTCTGGTGGCCAGTATTGGGTGTGCTCACAGGAGCCTGCCGGTCATGGGAGAGGCTTTTGGCTCAGCAGCATGCAAGAGGATCTCAGGTTCAATCCTCTGCATCTCCAGTGAGATGCATCTCCAGGCACCAGATATTGGGACAGGCTTCCTGCAGCCTAAGGCCCTGGAGCCTGGATGTCTGTTGGGTCAGAGAATGCCAGCCTAGATAAAATGAACAGTCTGACACAGCTTCACACATTCATATGGTATTCCCTTTGTTCTAATTCAGGCGTGTTGGGTGTGTGTGTTGATGGATTGGATGTGACATTATAATCATGCCTTCATAGCAAGAAGGGAGCCAATTTCCTTTGATTTTCAAATGCATGTTAAGTAAGCCGTGGACCTATTCCTTGGTTGTTCATTGGACTTGCGTTGTAGTAATGTGGGGAAAACAATGTAATGTTTGATATAATCTGCACTTGAGCAAGAAGATATAAATTTGCCATAAAAAACCACAAGCAAACATGTAAGCAGTGTTCCCTCTAAGCTGAGTTAGTGTGAGCAAGCTCAGTTTTTTAGCCTCCGGATCACACATTTTTGTCCGAGCTCAGGAAAAAATGGCCCCAGAGGAAACTAGTTGATGCAGTAGTAGCTCACTACTTAAATGCCAGGAGCTCACAAAGTAGAATTTTTGCTCACAAGACTCTACAGCTTAGAGAGAGCACTGTTTGTAAGCATTCTGTTTAATAACCTTCACGATATTATTTTTGTACCTAGTTTATTTATACCATGGTCCCTTATTATACACGGGCATTAACACAAGCCTACTCTTCCTTGCAGGTCTTTGTTGAAACTGCCCCATCCGTACAGAAAAGCCTGTTCCAAACTTGCCAGGTAACCTTATGAGAGCTGCGGAGGCCAACCGAGAACTTTCTCAAAAGTGGATGGGAAAAGGGTAGAGGGAGAAATCACCCACTTCTCTCTAGGAATTTATAGGGCGCTGTACACGGAGGAGCTATTTGGAAAGTGAGATTGCCATAGAAGGTCATGTGAGAGGTTGGGTGGCCTGGAGAATTTTTGGGGGAGGGGGGTTTGGTGTTTTGTATTGTGTGTGTGTGTGTGTGTGTGTACGCACCTGGAAGTCATGGGGACCACTGGAGACTGACCCCTACTGAGGGCCTGGAGAGTATTCAGAGAGGTGGCTGAATAAAGCCTGCCCCTGCCCTCCTGACTGCTGGTATTCCAAGGAGGTCTCCCATCCAAGTACTTGCCAGAGAAGAGCCTGGAAGTCAGGGTGCGACCTCTGGTGACTGACCCCTACTGGAGACCTGGAGGACATTCATAGAGGTGGCTGAATAAAGCCTGCCCCTGCCCTCCTGACTGCTGGTATTCCAAGGAGGTCTCCCATCCAAGCACTTGCCAGAGAAGAACCTGGAAGTCCTGGCGACCTTTGGTGACTGACCCCTACTGGGGGCCTGGAGGATATGCAGAGAGGCGGCTGAATAGAGCCTGCCCCTGCCCTCCTGACTGCTGGTATTCCAAGGAGGTCTCCCATCCAAGCACTTGCCAGAGAAGAACCTGGAAGTCCTGGTGACCTCTAGTGACTGACCCCTACTGGGAGCCTGGAGGATATTCAGGGAGGTGGCTGAATAGAGCCTGTCCCTGCCCTCCTGACTGCTGGTATTCCAAGGAGGTCTCCCATCCAAGGACTTGCCAGGGAAGAACCTGGAAGTCCTGGTGACCTCTAGTGACTGACCTCTACTGGGGGCCTGGAGAATATTCGGAGAGGTGGCTGAATAGAGTCTGCCCCTGCCCTCCTGACTGCTGGTATTCCAAGGAGGTCTCCCATCCAAGGACTTGCCAGAGAAGAGCCTGGAAGTCCTGGTGACCTCTGGTGACTGACCCCTACTGGAGACCTGGAGGATATTCAGAGAGGTGGCTGAATAAAGCCTGCCCCTGCCCTCCTGACTGCTGGTATTCCAAGGAGGTCTCCCCTCCAAGTACCTGCCAGAGTTGACCCTGCTTAGCCTTCTGAGATCTGATGAGATCGGTCTTGCCTTGGCTACCCAGATTAGGCCACAAAACACAAGTGCGCAAATAGTAGGTTTTGTTCTGTTCCACCAGTCAGACGCCATGAGTCTACGGTTGATACAAAGTACAACAGTTCTTGTACTGATTTGGAACTTGCTTAAAATGAACTGCATGCATTTCTTTATTCTAATGTTTCCTGTTATCTTTGAACTGTATGCATTTCTTTATTCTAACATTCCCTGCTGTCTTCATAGCTTGTTTACTGGTAATTTATGGTTCCGGACTTATGTTACCTTCATTCTTGATGTGAGCATTCTGACCCATCTCCACTCTTCCTGTTCTTTCTTCCCCACTGCTCTTTCTCTCCTCCGCGCACAGGCTGTGGGAAGACAGCTACCTTTGCCAGATGAGCCCAGAAGCGGCCACTGCGCGGGATTGCTTTGTGGAGAAGCTGCAAGCGACTGTATCCTTTGTGGGAGCCTCAGACAAAGCGAAATGCGACTGCAGGTGTGAGGAGATGAAAGGGGAAAAAGCCCTTTCATTGGCTGGAACTGGGCTAATGTGGATAGGGACACATCCTGCGCTTCCAGAACGATTCTGTTTCTATTTTTGTAAGCCAGTTTGGTGTAGTTAGGAGCTTGGTGGACTCTAATCTGGAGAACTGTATTTGATTCCCCACCTCTTCACATGGAGCTGCCTGTTTGGTGGCCTTGGGTCAGTCACAGCTCTCTCAGCCCCACCTGCTTCAATAGGTGTCTGTTGTGGAGAGAGGAAGGGAAAGGAGATTGTAACACAGATTGAGACTCTTGAGTGAAGGGTGGGGTGAAAATCCGATTCTTCATTGTCTTCTTTGTCATCTTCTTGTATTCTGTCTTGAAGAATTGCTTTTTTGTATATTCTCTCTTGAAGAATTGTTGTGTTTTTTCCTCCCCAACATGATGAACATGGTAATACAGCCTCTAACATGAAGGTGAAAAGACTCCCACAAATTCAAATTACAGTCCCTAGAAACGAAAACCTCTTTAGGGACATATCTCAGGAGTCCCCGATCTTTTTGAGCCTGCGGGTGGTGCATTTAGGATCCTGACACAGACTGGTGGGTGCAGCAACAAAATGGCTGCCAAAAGATGGCTGCTGCAGGAGGCAGAGACAGCCGCAAAATGGCTGCCGCATGGCTCAGATCTTTGTGCTGTGGCGGCAGCTGCTGCCAAGGCAACATTTAAAAAAAAAATTGCACATCCAATCAAATCTCCAGTAGTCAGTCAGAGGCCTTGCTAGGCATGAGCCCTACCTGGCCCCACCCACTTCGTAAAACACTTGGCAGGCATCAGAAAAGGCGTCAGCAGGCACATGGCACCCAAAGGTGCAATGTTGGGGACCCCTTGTATTGATCCTCCCTACCTTCTCACTAGCAGACGTGGGTGTTTCTGTCTTTTGTCACCCGTTCCTTTGTCCTCTGCTTCTCCCCTGGAGCTGAGAATGCATTCATATGTTTGTGTACAGGTATGCTTCAGGAATGAAGCTTTTAAATCCATGGCTGCGCTTTTCTTTTGGGTGTTAACCAGTACTAGTGCCAATCGCACACACAGAGTTGGGCAACATTCTCGACTGTGTTTTAAATCCTGTTCCTGACACTCTCGCCTGTATTTTTAGCAATGCTGGTAAAGCACCTCGTGGGCTTGGCTTAATGCCAAAAGACCAGTTTAAAGGGGGATGGGGACAGGACAAGCACACATGCTAGTGTGTGGAAGTGGTGCCGAAGGTTTGTCCTGGAGCATCACAACTCTGCAACCTCTCTCCTAGCAGAAGGTGGTAGGGCGGGGGTGTGTGTGTGTGTGAGAGAGATGAAGACTGCAAAACCGTTAACATTTGAACTTGCGTGTTAGGCAGATTGGCTGTGGTTGTTGTTCCTCAGAGATGTGAAATTTTGACGTCTGGTTGATCTCCGCCCAGTCAGATTGAGAGATTGCCCTTTCCGTGGCCTCTGCAAAGTGGAAATGGAGAGACTGAGTCTCGTTACTGAGCCAGAATGAGCAGATCCAGAGGACTGCAACCCTCTTTCCTCAGCCCCTACCCACCATCTTTTTCCTTAAGTTTGTGGCCAGTTCTGCTCGCCTTCACCATCTTTCAGCCTGGTGGAAGCAGAAAAGGAACTGACATCTCTACGTGGTGTCTACTCCCTTCTGAGCCAGAGCGTGGCGACTGAGACGCCGGGTGAGAAGTGGATTGTGGGTAGCTGAAAACGAGACCCCTGTCGCCGACTTCTTTTTGCACAGAACAGAGTTTTAGTCTGGTAGCACCTTTAGGATGAACCAAGTTTTATTCTGCAGATGAGCTTCCATGTGCGTGAAGAAGTGTGCCTGCACACAGAAGCTTATATCCAGAATTAAACTTGGCTTAAAGGTGCCGCTGGACTCAAACTTTGTTTTGCTGCTTCAGACCAACATGGCTGTCCCACATGAATCCTTATTTTGCACAGCTGGGGAGTACAGTTGCTTCCTTATTTGTAGTCCTGGTTAGGTGGTCTGTAAAAAAAAAAAAAAAACGGTAAAGGAAAGGTCCCCTGTGCAAACACCAGACGTTTCTGACTCTAGGATGACGTTTCTTTCACAAGGTTTTCACGGCAGACTTTTTTTTATGGTTGGTTTGCCTTCCCCAGTCATCTACACTTCCACCCCCCCCCCCCCCCAGCAATCTGGGTATTCATTTTACTGACCTCGGAAGGATGGAAGGCTGAGTCAACCTGGAACTGGCTACCTGAACCCAACTTCCGCTGGGATTGAACTCAGGTTGTGGGCAGAGTTTTGGACTGCAGTACTGCAGCTTTACCACTCTGCACCACGGGCCTCTTACAAGCTCTTACACCTTACAGGTGGTCTGTAAGAGTCTGTAATTCAGGACCCCTCTGTGTATCATGTGTCAACAAATCCCAAAGTGCGCTTGACACAGAGTCACACTCAGTCCTGTCGCTTTGATTATCTTGCAGGATACACATCCCGCACAGTGGCCCTTGGAGCTCAGTTCCAGTCGTTATTAATGCTTCAAGACCTGCAGGTCTGGTTATAAGCATACAAAAGGATTAGACAGTATAGAGAACATAGATACAGAATATGGAAAACATAGATATAAAATTTTACATTAGGAAGTGATACCCTTAAGTGCCATAGAGAAAAAAAATTGCAACTGCCAGTTTCACATTGGGAGCAATCTCTGCCAATAATCTCACCACAACTTCTTGTTTTGTGGCAGAACTCCATTTTTGGATACAGACTGGAATCCATTTATCTCAAGTCACATGGCACTTATTGCAATCTATAACGAAGTGCCAAATTGTGTCCAAGTTACCAGATTTACAGTCACATAGCCGCATCTCCTTAGGTCTATCTCTGGTCCAGCCATGGCTTTTTTTGTAGCAGGAACTCCTTTGCTTATTAGGCCACACCCCCTGATGTAGCCAATCCTCCAAGAGCTTACAGTAGGCCCAGTAAGAAGAGCCCTGTAAGCTCTTGGAGGATTGGCTACATCAGGGTTGTGTGGCCTAATAGGCAAAGGAGCTCCTGCTATAAAAAAAGCCCTTGGTATCAGGGCCATTTGGTTTGGCTAGCTACATGGCACCTCATGTAGGAATTAGTTTCTTAAAATGGGGTGGTGGTGGATGAGAGGGATATTGTAGGCGGCACACCTGTGCAGTTTGGCCTTTGAAGGAAGCTCAAGAGCCACGGTGCTCAGTGGTTCTGTGTGGCTTCAGTTCTTCCATTTCTGCTTCTCTTGTAGCTTCTCTTGGGGAAAACCCCACTTGGGAGCGAGAGTATGAAAGTCTTCTGGCTTTGGAGGGCCTCCAACCTCTGGTTTCCCAGTGCCTGGGGAAGGCATGCCAGCTGCAGGAAGGTAAGATTCTGCTTGAAGGGCAAGACTTGAACTCATTCAACATGGATGAAAACAGCTAGGCGTGGGTATAACAAGAAGGCAGGGGGGAGGCGCTCTGCATGCATGACCTGCTTGCGTATCTTGGGCTGTCAAGGGAAGCACTTGATGTGTCTGAGGATTCTACCTGGATAAGACCAAGATGGGTTAGACCAGGGGTGGTCAAACTTGCTTAATGTAAGAGCCACATAGAATAAATGCCTAATGTTTGAGATCTGGAAGACAGGAAGGAGGGAAGGAAGGAAGGAAAATAGATGGGGGGAGAGAGAGAGGTGGAAAGAAAGCAACTTTAAATGCCTTTCTTCAGGCTGCCAGCTGGCTTGGCATGGCAAAGTGATTTAAAGAGACAAATGCCTTCTCCAAGCCAGCCAACGGAGCAGTAGGAGCTTCAGGAGCCAGACAATATGTGACTCCCGAGCCACAGTTTGGTGCCCCTGGGCTAGAATATAATATTTTGATCCTGTTTGGCTGCCTGGTGGTTCTAGCGAAAGAGAAAACGATCAGCATCACTTCAGCTACAGCTGATTGCCCAGTTATTGTGTGGCTGTTGGCTTCAAGCCAGCATCTTTCTAAAAGAAAAGTCACTACAGCAGCCAGTATTCCCAGGCGGTCTCCCATCTAAATACTAACCAGGCCTGCCCCTGCTTAGCTTCCAAGATGGGGCGTGTTCAGGGTGGTATGGCCACAGGCTCTTAAAAGAAAGGTCTCTTTGGGACCCACAACTATGTACCAAGCATCTGGGGGTGGATGAGTTTGAGCTTGTGGAACTTGGTTGCTGTGGCCCGTGGCCCTCTGCTGTGCATGAGAATCTGAACTGGAGCAAACAGATTTGTATTTTTAACATTATTTTTTTGCAGGTGTGCTGGTTCTGTCTGTGCCCCATATGAACATATGAAGCTGCCTTCTACTGAATCAGACCCTGGGTCCATCAAAGTCTGGCAGCGGCTCTCCAGGGTCTCAAGCAGAGGTTTTTCACGCCTACTTGCCTGGACCCTTTTTAGTTGGAGATGCCGGGGATTGAACCTGGGACCTTCTGCTTACCAAGCGGATGCTCTACCACTGAGCCAATGTCCCTCCCCCAGTGCTCCTAGTCCTTCATCTTGTTTCCTAAGGCCATAGAGGTCAATGCTTGCCCCTGAAGCTGCCTCCTAGCCCTGGTATGGCAGAGAGTGATTGCCTCTGAGCATGTAGTCATTCAGGCCTAATGGCCATTGGTGGACCTCTCCTCTGCGTATTTGCCTAATCCCCTTTTAAAGCCAGCTCAGCTAGTGGCTATCACTGCATCCTGTGGCAGTGAGTTCCACAAGATAATTTTATCCCTCGCTTCCTCCAGGACCTCAAGATGGGATCCCCAGTTCAGGACTTTTTAGTTGGAGATGCCGGGGATTGAACCTGGGACCTTCTGCTTACCAAGCGGATGCTCTACCACTGAGCCAATGTCCCTCCCCCAGTGCTCCTAGTCCTTCATCTTGTTTCCTAAGGCCATAGAGGTCAATGCTTGCCCCTGAAGCTGCCTCCTAGCCCTGGTATGGCAGAGAGTGATTGCCTCTGAGCATGTAGTCATTCAGGCCTAATGGCCATTGGTGGACCTCTCCTCTGCGTATTTGCCTAATCCCCTTTTAAAGCCAGCTCAGCTAGTGGCTATCACTGCATCCTGTGGCAGTGAGTTCCACAAGATAATTTTATCCCTCGCTTCCTCCAGGACCTCAAGATGGGATCCCCAGTTCAGGACTTATTCATTTGTGGGTGGGGGTATGTGTTTTGGGGACATTTTCCTGCGTTCCCATCAGTTTTTCATCTTTTGCGCTTGGCTAAGGATTGTGCTTCTGTCCTCTCGGCAGCCGTGGAGTCCCACATGCGGTTTTTCCCGGCGGATTCCGCTCGCCACAAGGCACGCCCCTCCCCTGCGGAGGATCCCTTTCTCTGGCGGCGAAGGAGCTGTGGGGCAAAGGTGTTTGGGCCCCCATCCCTGCTTTATTACTCCAGCCTGGAGGAGCTGCAGCAGCTGGAAGCCTTGAGGCTGCAGGTGGCCATGCTGAGCCAGCAGATTGACCTGCAGAAGGTAACCTGTCCAAGGGAGTGTTCAGTGGGAAGTTTGACTGGGCGAATCTTAAGCCTGTGTACTCTTTAACAACAGGAGACCAGCCCTGACCTGGATAGTCCAGGTAAGCCCGATCTCTAAGCAGGGTTGATTCTGGTTAGTACTTGGATGAGAGACCTTGAAATACCAGAAATCGAGAGGGCATGGGCAGGCTGTATCAAGGAACTTCTATGAATGCCCTCTAAGCCCCAGTGTGGGTCACCAGAAGTCACCATGACTTCCAAGCATGCATGCACATAAACACACAAAAATACAACCCCCTCCCAATAAATATAAATTTATCCATCTAATAATTGACACCATCCTATCTGATAGACAGAAATTGTTATTGTATATAGCCAAAGGCCATCACAATAAGAGATTAAGAACATGGTGATAAAAAAAGTCTAGCTAAAAACAGCATCTAAAAGAATTCATTATAAGATACCAGCTTATAAGAGATCCAGTTTGGTGTAGTGGTTAAGTGTGCAGACTCTTATCTGGGAGAACCAGGTTTGATGCCCCACTCCTCCACTTACAGCTGCTGGAATGGCCTTGAGTCAGCCGTAGCTCCTATGGAGTTGTCCTTGAAAGGGCAGCTTCTGGGAGAGCTCTCTCAGCCCCACCCACTCACAGGGTGTCTGTTATGTGTGGGGGAAGGTAATGGAGATTGTGACCGCTTTGAGACTCTGAGATTCAGAGCATAGGGAGAGATATAAATCCAATATCATCAACATCTTCTGAAAAAAGTTAATATCAATTTAAGAAATAGAGTACATTTAAACTTGGCCATAATAGAACTAGTTAATTATAAGTATTTGTTTACAATAAACAATAAATAAAATTGTAAACATCAAAATAGATCCAGTTGGTCATAAAAAGGAGTTATTTACTGGGACAGCAGTCTTAGCTTTGTCCATCCATCCTATCTAGCAGCCAGGACAAAAAAAAAAGAAGCAACAACCCCCCCCCCCCCAGCTTTGATCAGGCCCCTGAGGCTCTTTTCTCCTCTCTCCCCCCCCTCCTGTCCTTACCCTTTGAAGCTCCCAGGCTCTTTGAAGCTTCCAGGCTGAGTCCCAGGTTCTTCCTGCCTTTCTTTGCTGGCTGCTGCAAGGAAAACATGGGGTGGATTTTAAGATCCATTCCACATTTTCCTTGCAGCTTTGTCTGTACTCTGCAATGGTTTCAAATGGAGTGGGGATGGTTACATTTTCAGCTTTTCTATAGCTAGCTGAAACTCAAGCTTCCTGGAGTTGTGTCCTTGCAAACAAGGGTCAATGCTTTCGGCCAGCTTATCTCTCCTGAATGGATCTAATTTAGTGAGTACTTTAATGTGGGAACTCACAGCCAAAGGGAGATATTATACCGGAAAGGCTTTGCCAATCTGAGTAGACTGGTGGGGAGAAGTTTACAATGCCATTTGTTTTCAGAGTCAGATGTTTTATTTTAAAAGTTGCATTGCCAAATTCCACTAGTCCCCCACCTTTCCAACTTAAACCACTGGAAGAGTTTTAAGCATGTTTGTATTTTAAGTTTTAAAAATTATCTTTGTCTGTGTCCATTATAAAGTTTATATCTTCACTAACTGGCATATTTATGACACTCATGGCCCAGCCCCACAAAGTCCCATTTGTGTCAGATGAGTTTGACACCCCTGCTATAGACTCTAAGTAGCAAACGGGTCAGTATCAGATAACCAAAAACCAGCTAATCAAAATCAGAGGAAAATTTTTGTCCTATTAACAGGTTATCAAGAAATTTAGATCCAACTTCTGTGTTCATATACTAACCCATCATCCACTGTATTTTAATGTCTTCCTTTTTTTCTAATGGCAAACTGTAATGAATGTTATAACCTCTTGAGAAACCATGCCCTCTATTTAAACTAACAAAGCCAGAATGTTACCTAGTTTTATGGCACTTCGCACCTACAACAGCAGTCTGCTTTTTATCACCCTCCAGTGTTGTTTCAGCCCTGCTTTGTTCTAACACTAACAAGCACAGATCCCTATTTGTGATTCTTTTAATTGGCTAAAAACATTCCCATGATTCTACGTACCAACTCACTGCCCACTTATATTAAGAATTGCTGCTTGGCATTCCCATTTTGTCTGATGAAGTCTGCTTAAGACCATACGAAAGCTTACATTCTGTATAAAACTTAGTTGGTCTTAAAGGTACACTTGTCTACTGCTTTGTTCTATAGGACAAAGTCATATGTAACACAAAAATACCCAAGCCCCCAACAGCAGAAGACCAGCTCTACTGGATCAGACTGATGGATCCACCTAGTCCTTCATCCTGTTTTGCCGACGAACAGGGCATAGAGCCCAATGCCAGCCCCTGATTCTGCCTCCTAGTCCCAGAGAGCGACTGCCGTCGAAAATGTAGTTATCCAGGTCTAATAGCCATTGGTGGACCCTCCCCTCCATGTATTTGCCTAACTCCCTTTTAAAGCCAGCTCAGCTAACGGTTATCACTACTTCTTGTGGCAATGAGTTCCACAAGTTAAAAGAGGTAATTTATTCTGTCCCCCTTGGGTTGCTGTATAGGTTGCCATATTGCCCATAGGGGCAGAGAAGAAGGCTAATTTAAGAACACTGAGCAGGCAAGAATTAAATTAGGGACTTGGTTTTTGTTCTGTTAGGTGGTACACCATGCCCCAGCGACCAGCCCAGGCAGGGAAGTGTAAGGTGGCAAGCTGTAGACGTCTCGCTGAACACTGTGGGGTTTTTCCCCCCTTACACTCTTGTCTTGTGCACATTGTTTTGTCTGCTTCCAATTTTTCTGCCTCTGCATAATGCTAGACATTTCCCCCCAGTTTGCTTGAGCTTTCCATAGCATGTTTTTCCAACAAAGCACACCACTATCCTTGCAAATGTTGATTGCACATTGTTTGAAAATCACTGGAAGTGAGTTGGAGCGCAAGGGTGAAACTGGGTTTCTAAAGGCCTTGTCTGGACACAGGGATTGCTTTTAAATTAATCCACATGGCCTCTGTTCCACATGCTGGAGGCAGTTGAGAAGTCGCGGTCCAGCCTGCAGATCTGTTGACGTATTTGCCACCCTGCTGCAAACTTTCCATGCTGGACGTTTGTGATGGAAATGGCAAAAGAAAAAAACAAATCTGAGTTGTGAAGTGCTGCGTAGGAATGGCTGGCTCACACTGCATAACAAATGCTTCATTTTAAATCTACTTTTCAGCATTGGAGTAATATTTCAAGGTTTTGCAGCACGTGCTGTGATCACCACTGGCCCCAGTTTGTAGCAGTTAAGAGTGCGGACTCCAATCTGGAGAACTGGGTTTGATTCCCCACTTCTCCACAGGCAGCTGCTGGTGTGACCTTGGGTCAATCACAAGATCTCTTAGATCTGTTCCTTTCAAGAGCAGTTTCTGTCCGAGTCCTCTCAGCCCCACCTACCTCACAGGGGGTCTGTTGTGTGGAAGGGGAAGGGAAGATGATTATAAGCCACTCTGAGACTCCTCTGGGTAGTGAAGGGTGGGGTATAAAACCAGTTCTTCTACTTGCTGTATTGTGTGGCTTTGTGCTACTGAGATTTCCCTTCAAGACATTGACGAAGACGACGTTGGATTTAAATTCCGCCCTCACCATCTTCTTTATCTTCCTTCCCCACAATAAACACCGTGTGAGGTGAGTGGGGCTAAGAGAACTCTGACACCAGCTGCCCTTTCAAGGACAACCTCTGCCAAAGCTATGGCTGACCCAAGACCATTCCAGCAGGTGCAAGTGGAGGACTGGGGAATCAAACCCGGTTCTCCCAGATAAGAGTCTGCGCAGTTAACTGCTACATCAAATTGACTCTTGGAAACCAAAGGCTGTGTGTTACTCCTATATTTGTCTTTGTGCTCATTTGCATACTCTTTAGTTGGGCTATACCCCTGACCTCAACCTTCCAAACGTACCCTTATGTCAGGTGGAGTGTATTTATTTATTTTTTACCTTAGATTTATATCTCACCCACCCCGCAAGCTGACTCAGGGCTGATCCTACTTAGTGTCCAAGATCTGACAAGATGGAGCTAGCCTGGGGCATCCGAGTCAGGCTCTCAGACTGTGTTGTAATCGGTGGCTTCTCACTCCTGCCTCTTCAGCTTTTTGGGGCCGTCTCCTTGTCCGGCTCCTTCTGATGCAGGTGGTTTTCCTAGCACCGAACTCTGCTTTCTTTTTTCCCAGGCCCTGGAAGGCGAGCTCCTCCCCCTTCTTGAACCCGGACTCGCTCTGCAAGGCTCCCACGCTTCCCTGTACCGGGCTATTTACACACTGTTGTGCGAGGGGGGCGAGCGCTTCCCTGCCCTTGTAAACGAGGAGGACCTGTGCAGTGGCCTGGAACCCTGAACAAATGGCACACCGAGCAACACTGTGAGTTCCCCACACTCCTTTCTTCTCTCCTGTGAATGAACAGGGCTCCTGTTATGCTGATTAATGCCTTTCCTGTATGTACACGAAATAAAATTATATTTTTTCAGATCTTTTGTTGTTTTCCTGTCTCATCCAAAACCTCTCAAACCAGCACCTGCCTACCCCCTTTCCCATTGAAGAACCAGAGAATTGAGGGCCAGTTTGGTGTAGTGGTTAAGTGCACACTCTAGTCTGGGAGAACCAAGTTTGATTCCCTGCTCTTCCATATGCAGCCAGCTGGGTGAATTGGGGTGAGTCACAAGTTCTGTCAGAGCTGTTCTTTAAAGAGTAGTTCTTTCAGAGCTCTCTCAGCCCCACCTACCTCACAGGGTGTCTGTTGTGGGGAGAGGAAGGGAAAGGAGATTGTAAACCACTCTGAGACTACAAGTGAAGGGCGGGGTATAAATCCAGTTGTATTCTTAGAGCAAGTTTAGTGCAGTGGTTATGAGCACAAACGCTAATCTGGAGAAGCAGGTTTAAGTCCCCGCTTCTCCACATGCAGTTGCTGGGTGACCTTGGGCCAGTCACAGTTCTCTCAGAGCTCTACTTCACAGGGTTTCTGTTGGGGGAGGAAGGGAAGGAGATTGTAAGCTGCTCTGAGACTACGAGTGAAGGGCAGGGTATAAATCCAATCTTTTGAGAGCCAGTTTGGTGTAGTGGTTCTGAGAGCCAGTTTGGTGTAGTGGTTAAGTATGCGGATTCTCATCTAGGAGAACAGGGTTTGATTCCCCACTCCTCCACTTGCAGCTGCTGGAATGGCCTTGGGTCAGCCATTGCTATCACAGGAGTTGTCCATGAAAGGGCAGCTGCTGTGAGAGCCCTCTCAGCCCCACCCACCTCACAGGGTGTCTGTTGTGGGGGAAGAAGATATAGGAGATAGTAAGCCACTCTGAGAGAAGGGCGGGGTATAAATCTGCAGTCTTCTTCTTCTTCTACCTTGACTCTCAATAACTGGATAAACTGGTGTTGATGTGTCAACTCCAAGCCAAAGAGGAAGTGTAAAAATGAAATCTCTTGATTTGTGCCTTTATAGAGATCTGGCTGTAAACACAGGGCCTTGGCTGGACTCCTTGGGATCCCAGACCAAACCTAGGGAGTGGTTAAGACACACACGGAGTGTCAAATGTTAGGCTCCGTCATGAGGAAAGGAGTGCGTGTGAGATGCTGTTCAGGTCGCTGACTCTGCTCCATTAGAGATGACTGGAAACCCCTTCAACCAAAGATCTGGCAAGATCTATTTGAAGAGCCAAAGTGGAGAGCCAGTTTGGTGTAGTGGTTAAGTGTGCGGACTCTTATCTGGGAGAACCGGGTTTGATTCCCCACTCCTCTACTTGCAGCTGCTGGAATGGCCTTGGGTCAACCATAGCTCTGGCAGAGGTTGTCCTTGAAAGGGCAGCTGCTGTGAGAGCCCTTTCAGCCCCACCCACCTCACAGGGTGTCTGTTGTGGGGGGAGAAGATACAGGAGATTGTAAGCTGCTCTGAGTCTCTGATACAGAGAGAAGAGTGCGGTATAAATCTGCAGCCATCTTCTCCTCCTCCTCCCAAGAACTGGATAAATTGGTCATGATGTGTCAACATCTATCCACAAACGTGCACTCCAAGCCAATGAGAGAGAGTAAGAATGAAATCTCGACTTGTGCCTTTATAGAGATCTGGCTGTAAGCACAGGTCCTTGGCCTTGGGTCAGCCATAGCTCTCACAGGAGTTGTCCTTGAAAGGGCAGCTGCTGCAAGAGCTCTCTCAGCCCCACCTACCTCACAGGGTGTCTGTTGTGGGGGAGGAAGATAAAGGAGATTGTGAGCTGCTCTGAGATTCGGAGTGGAAGGTGGGATATAAATCCAATATCATCATCATCATCATATGTTAAAACAGACAATCTGAAGAAGTGTGCTTGCACACAAAAGCTTTCTCCCAGAATTAAACTTTGTTGCTCTTCAAGGTGGCACTGGACTCAAACTTCGTGCTATTGCTTCAAACCGACACAGTTAACCACTTGGATCTATCTGAAGAAGTGTGCCTGCATCTGAAAGCTTATACTGAGAATTAAACTTTGTTGGTCTTCAAGGGGCCACTGGACTCAAACTTTGGTCTCTATCTGAAGAAGCATGCATGCACACTAAAGCTTATACCTTGAATGAAACTTAGTTGGTCTTCACAGTGCCACTGGACCTAAACTTTGTGCTATTGCTTCAGAGCAACACAGTTAACCACCTATATCTACCTGAAGACATGTGCATGCACACGAAAACCTATACTCAGAATTAAACTTGATAGGCGCTAAAGGTGCCACTGGATTCAAACTTTGTTCTGCCACTCCACACCAACACAGCTGAATCTAAATGCTGGCTGTTACACTTGTTTCCATGCCCACTCTAGGCTGTTCCAGAAGACAAGACTTACTCCAGAGAAAGCTGATGACCATGGCCTAGCTAATGGCGTACGGATGATCCTAAGGAAAAATCTGTTGTGAGTCAGCTCCCATTCTAAATTTCAGACTGACGCTCGAACGTTCGTTGAGTGGTTCACAAAGTCAGCTATTCAGGCTTAGAAAGTAAAACTCGTATCATTTAGTTTATTAAAAAAAACACTAAAGAAAGGTCATGCTTTGTAGAGGCGTGATTCACATAATTCGATTTCCTTTTTTGGCCCCTTTGCAGCCGTAAAGGAATTTTCAACCCTGCAACATCTATTCTGCTGCAGGGCTGTGATAAAAAGTCTGATTAGAACACGTTATTCACAGCAAGGGTTGCGGCTCTGTGCTAGGCTAAGGGCTGATGAAATGGCGGGGCTTGAATCAGGGTCACCTGTTCTCTGTTATTTTTTAATTTGCAGTCCCCAGGAGCAGGGAGTGTGACTGTAGCAACGGCAATCACAGGAATTTTCCAGGGAGCAAGGTTCAAGGCCAGCGGTGAATGGTTTTGTTTAAAGTCAAGGTGCCAACTTCAAAGTGTTTAAAACGTTTCAGTCCCCTGTCAGAACAGCAAACGCGCCCTGGCCTTTTTCTTTGGAAAGGTGGTTGCTCTTTACACAGCAAGCCATGTTAACAGCTAGGTTTCTAATCTTTTTCGGAAGCGTTTCAGCATCCTGGGCCCTGCCTCTGCAGTCTGTGGGCAGTGCGCAGTTAAGACGACATTGGATTTATATTCCACCCTCTACCCTGAATCTCAGAGCACCTCACAATCTCCTTTATCTTCCTCCCCCACAACAGACACCCTGTGAGGTGGGTGGGGCTGAGAGGGCTCTCACAGCAGCTGCCCTTTCAAGGACAACCTCTGCCAGAGCTATGGCTGACCCAAGGCCATGGTAGCAGGTGCAAATTGGAGGAGTGGGGAATCAAACCCCGTTCTCTCACAGCAGCTGCCCTTTCAAGGACAACCTCTGCCAGAGCTATGGCTGACCCAAGGCCATTCCAGGAGCTGGAAGTGGAGTAGTGGGGAATCAAACTTGGTTCTCCCAGAAGAGTCTGCACACTTCACCACTACACCAAATTGGCCCTCAAGTAGACATCTTTCCGGTGGGCAGAGGTGGAATTCTAGCAGGAGCTCCTTTGCATATTAGGCCACACACCCCTGATGTAGCCAATCCTCTGAGCTTACCAGGCTCTTTTTTTGTAAGCTCTTGGAGGATTGGCTACTTCAGGGGGCTGTGGCCTAATATGCAAAGGAGTCCCTGCTAGACTTCCACCCCTGCTGGTGGGGATGAAGAAAAAGCAAACTTCTCGCAACTTCTTCACTTCAGGCTGATGGCTGCGGCCAGCCTGGTCTCTTTGTTGCCTGGTGGTGTTCTTGGGAGTGCGAGTGATCTTGCAGTGGTCCTTGAACCTCTGGCAAGAGACAGATGTCTCAGTACTCTATTCCCCACTCCTACAGTCCTCGGGCAACTGATAGCAGAGATGGGCTGTCTTTTAAGGGCAGTCTTATCTGCTGTTCCCCGATTATCTCATTAAAGAGAGACGGAAAAGAAGAGACTCAGTTTATACCAGGGGTGGCCAAACTTGCTTAACGTAAGAGTCACATAGTATAAACGTCAGATGTCTGAGAGCCACAAGACGTGAACATCAGATGAGAGAAGGAGGGAGGCAAATAGATGGGGGAAGGGAAAGAAAACAACTTTAAACGCATTCTCCAAGCTGCCAGCTGCCTTGGCTTGGAGAAGTGATTCAAAGAGACAAATGCCTTCTTCAAGCCAGCCAATGGGGCAGTGGAGTCTTTGAGAGCCCCACAATATGTGTGAAAGAGCCACATGTGGCTCCCAAGTCACAGTTTGGCCACACCACAGTTTGGCCCTTCCTTGGGAGTCTCAGAGCAGCTTACAATCTCCTTCCCTTCCTCTCCCCACAACAGACCCCCCTGCAAGGTGGGTGGGACTGAGAGAGGTCTGAGAGAACTGTTCTTGAGAGGAACAGCTCTGACAGGACTTGTGACTGATCCAAGGTCACACCAGCAGCTGCTTGTGGAGAATCAAACCCAGTTCTCCCAGATTAGAGTCTACACTGTTAACCACTGCACCAAACTGGCTCTCTCTAAAGAACCAGAGTTCACCAGGACAGAGCTTAGAAACCAGCATTCTAAACTGTTGTATAAATGCCAAGTGAGATAACCGTTTCATGGGCAAATCTGCCCCCAGAGTACACGGCTGGTCGTTCCAGACCCAAAGAGTACAGACTAGGCATTTTCTAAGTGCTTACATTTCAATCTCTTTCAATAGCGGTGGTTTTTGGTGTTTCCCTGAAGACCAATTAGGCGCACTGAGTTTTTCCAAGCAATGGGAAGGCAGGGAAGTGTTCTGAATAAGTTAAATAAATAGCATCCACATTTGCTTCCTTGGAAAGAACCATCTGAGCTGACAAGATTGTCTTCCAGGCAAATGGCCTCTGATAGAGGGAGCGCAGCTAGGAATTGAATTAAGAAAGCTGCAATTATGGGCTTAAAGGAAATTAATTAGGAGTCAGTGAGGCTGCCCACTGAAGATGGGCCTCATTCTCAGCAGGCCTGCCTTCCAGAATTGGCCACCACTGAGAGAAGGGGTGGCAGGATTGATTTAGAAACAGAGCAAGGCTTGGTGCTCTGTGTTCAAAGGCCACTGAGTTCAAACACCACTAGAATGTTCTGGAAAAAGAAGAAGGAGCAGGAGGAGGATGGATTTATAACCTACCCTCCACTCAGTCTCAGAGTGGCTCACAATCTCTTTTACCTTCCTCCCCCAAAACAGACACCCTGTGAGGTAGGTGCGGTTGAGAGAGCTATGGCTGACCCAAGGCCATTCCAGCAGCTGCATGTGGAGTAGTGGGGAATCAAACCCGGTTCTCCCAGATAAGAGTCCACACACTTCACAACTGCACCAGACTGGCTCTCTTTAGTACATAGGATGGATTCTTGTAGGCTACGAATGTGTCCCTCTGGCTCAGGTGAAGGGGGCACTGCAGAAAAGTGACCAGGAACCAGGATGAATGATTCCTGAGGGGGTCTGGAACGTCTATAGTTAAAGCAATCCTTTTCTGTAGAGCTTTGGAGTTACTTGTGAGCAGGGCTTTTTTGTAGCAGGAACTCCTTTGCATATTAGGCTACGCCCTTCTAATGTAGTATGTCCTCCAGGAGCTTATAGAGCTCTTAGTACAGGGCCTACTGTAAGCTCTTGGAGGATTGGCTACATCAGCGGTGTGTGGCCTAATATGCAAAGGAGTTCCTACTACCAAAAAAGCCCTGCTTGTGGGTTGGATTTTTTTGTCGACATGATGGTGACTGGTGGCTTTGGATTTTCGTGTAGGAGCAGGTGTGATCTTTTTTTTTTTGGTCTTCCCAACCTTACAGTTCATGAGGATGTTTGGAGAGTGTTGTGTAAGCGCTGTTATAAACTGGATTTCTTTCTCACAGCCTTCTTCACGAGTCCTTTGTACTGAAAAGCAGAATAAAAACTCATCAAACTCATCCAGAATTTCCAAAGCACACCTTTGATTCTGGAAGTTCCCTTTGTCTGCCTAAATTCAAAACATGTCCCCTTAAAAGATCATATGCTCCAAGGATCAGGGAAGCCCTCATCTTTGGGGCCTTGGAGACTCTTCTCTGGGAGAATCTGGTTTGATTCCCCCACCTCCACATGCACCTGCTGGAGTTACCTTGGGTTAGCCACAAGTTCTTTCAGAGCTGTTTTGCTTAAGAGCAGTTTCTGTCAGAGCTCTCTCAGCCCCACCTCCCTCACAGGGCATCTGTTGTGCAGAGGGAAAGGGAAAGGAGATTGTAAACTGAGACATCTTTGGGTAGTGAAGGGCAGAGTATAAATCCAATCTCCTCCTCTTCTCCTTCTCCTCCTCCTTCTCACAACTACCTTCTGAAACTACTGAGCTAGAGGGGCCACTGGCCTCAGTCCCACTCTGGAAACTTCCCAAGTTCTCCTTTCCCTCCTTGGTGAACCAAAAAATGTAGCTCTTAGTATTTTCCCCTGCCACCTTCTCCATCCTTGAACTGCCTGGAAGATGCTCATAGTTCTTCGAGGCAACAAAATAAGAAGGGACAGAGGCCATGGAGCCAAAAATAGATGGGAAAGTGTCACCTAGCAACTTGTCACTATTCAAGATTCCTTTTTCTCGGGGAAGACTAAGGTGACATTTGGATGCTATTTTCAGAGGCCCGCTTCCTGTGTGATTAGAAGGCCTTTGTGTTCTCTTCCTCCCCCTTTGAAGCCTTAATACGAGATCCCGAGGAAAGGCCCCCTCAGCCTTTTGACAGGTGAGCTGTGGAGCTGTCATCTACTTCTTCTGCCTTTTTTTACTCAGCGTTGAGGCAATTTAGGAAAGAGACGGAGCCTGGTATCTATGCAACAAATGGCCCTTGCGTTCCTTTAGGAAGCGCCTCTGTGGTTTGTGGCACTGTGGTGAGAAAAACAGGCTAGAGCAGAAACTCCTCTGTGCTTTGTGGGGAATGACTGATATATAGAAATTACCAGGAAGATACAAAGAAGAGAGGCTGTGGCTTGGGGGCAGAGCCTTTGTTTGGCGTGCAGAAGGTCCCAGGTTCAGTCCCCAGCCTCTTCCGTTTAAAAAAAATCAGGTATGAGGTGATGTGGAAATCTTCTTTGATCTTCTTCGTGGTCTCTGTGCAGTCCCACACATGGGTCTTGCCGCAGGCAACGGATCCGTACCTCGGAGTCTCTAATAGCTCGCCTATAGCGCTTTTTGGCGTGCTTCCCTCCTGCTCTGGGGAGCAGGCACCGACTGTGCATGCCTGGAGCGGGGGGGAGGCGCCCTTCCCACTCAATTTCTTCCTTTCCACCACCCGGACAACACCTACCTTGTTGCGCTCCTCTCTTTGGCTTGTCTTTTCCTGTCGGTATCGTATTCCTCTTTAAATTCTTTAAATCCTTCTTCATTCTTTACCCTTTTTCGTCCCCAAAAATAATAAAAAAAAGAGAAATACCAATCTCTGCGCTTACTTTCTTCTCTACCCCCCCTCCCCTTCCTCCCTCCCCTGTCCGGAGCGTATGGAAGGGAAAATTACCTTTACGAAGCGTCGGAAGTGTGGGTCTAAGATCCCTACTTCTGATGGGCACTCGTATTGCCTTTTTTGTCTCGGGGAATCGCATAGAGTGGATACCTGCCCCCATTGCGCCAGCTTTGGAAAACAGGCGCGAAAAAACCGAGCGGCCAGACTCCAGAGCTTCTTACTAGCGAAATCTCTTCGGCCTATGCCCACCTTGGATTCGCCGCCTCCCCCACAATGAGCGGGAGATTCAGCTGCTTTTCACATTACAAAAAAGCATAAGTCCGACAAGAGACCGTCTAAACATTCTGAGGGCCATAAGGCTTCGAAGAAGTCTCGGCATTTGGGCTCGCCGAAGTTGGATCCTAAATCGCGTCATCCGGATTCGCCGAAATCACGTAATCTGGCCGTGTCGGCCTCGCCTCCGAAGAAGCCCCGCGATCCGATCCCATCTACTTCAGCCTCGGCTTCTACCCCGATGGCTTCGGCCCCGATCATCCCAGCTGAGCTTTCGGCGCCGTCCGACATCATATCGGATATGCCGCAGCTGACGCCACATTCTCCGCCTACTGTGGAGGTTATTCCGATCGGATCCCGCTCTCCCTCGATCCACAGCGAGGTCCTGTATGACATCCTGGAGTCCGATCCTTCTCCGAAATTGACCCGTTCGAGATTCAAGCCTGGATCTTTTTGGGACATTGCAGTCTCTCCATTATATCGAGAGACTTCTACGCAGGTCTCTACCCAACGGGTTCGGTCTCGTTCTCCGATTCGGCGCCGTCGTTCCCCGTCGCCATACCAGGATTATTAACTAAGTCGTTATGACTACTCCTCTCCTTCCCGGTCACCGTCTCCTCATTCACATAGGATCTGCCAACGTTACTCACGCTCCCTGTCAGAGCAGAGTCCCCACAGATCCCGTTACCATGATGCCGACCCTGGCCGTGATGTATCGACCCCTCGAATCCATAACCTCCGTGATTCTCCCCATTACCACTCCCAAGCCTTTGATCGTGCATCACCCCGATACCAGTACCGTCATGCATCCCCATACTACCCTTATGAGGACCCGGATTATGTCTCCCATCGAACCCGTGAGACCCATCGACACCGTGAACCAGCCCGTACCCATGACTTACCAGAATATGTCTCCCCTCGAACCCGTGAGACCTACCAACCCCGTGAATCCTCTCGAACCCGAGACCTATCTAAGCAGCCTTCGATACCCTGCACATCTGCCACAGTATCCTCAGCCCCAACTACATCGTCCCATCCTACGAAGTCTACCCCTCTGAAGCTTCCTAAAGATCAGTCATCCTCTGCTCCCACCAAGCCTCACGTGTCGCCCCCACCCGAAGAATCTCAATCCGAGATGGGCACTTCGGATCCCTCAGATTCGGAAGACCTCCCCTGTCTCTCCTGCCTCAGATTCCATCCAGCCTACCCGACTTTCCCCGTCTGATAGTTCCAAAGCATACCTTAATCTAATTACCACCATGGCTGAAGCCCTTAATATTCCTGTACCTTCTGATTTCCCTAAAGTCTCTGATATTGTCCATGACCTCGTTCAAGTAGATTTCCCATCCAGTTCTATTTTACCCATGTTACCTGTTCACCTTGAGGGCTTACGCGAGTCCTGGGACAAACCGGCTTCAATTCCACCCACCTCCAAGCGCCTTGACTCCCTTTATAGGGTGCACGCACCTGAATCCAAGTTTTTAGCCTTCCACCCAGCTCCTAACTCAATTATCGTTCATTCAGCCACTAAGTCCAAACCATCCCGACACCCAATTCCACCTGATCGTGAGGGCAGAAAGTTGGACACTTTGGCTCGCAAGATTTATAGCCAAATTCAACAATTTATAGCCAAATTCAACAATTATCTGGCATACTTTGCAGCATATACGTACAACCTGGCTAACCAAATTACACCTCATATTCCATCCTTGCCTGATACTTCCCAGAAGGTTGTTTCCAACTTGGTCTCTGAGTTATCACGAGTTTCGAAACAGCAAATCAACTCACTGAGACATGCTGTATCCTGTTCATCAAAGGTTTTTGCCTCTTCGGTGGCCCTACGCCGTCATGCTTGGCTTTGATCAACTAATCTGCAACCTGATATTAAGCAGAAGATCGAAGATCTGCCTTTTGATGGCCTTGGCCTATTCCATGCCTCAACAGATGAGGTCCTTACATCCATCGATGACGGTCGTAAGAGAGCTAAGCGCCTGGGTGTTTCCCAGCCGACCTCTCAGCAATTCAACAGGCCCAAACCGTGGAGACCACCTTTCCAATGTCATCAGCGCTCCCCCAGGCAACCTGACTATTGGAGGAAGAAACCTCCACAACACAAGCAGCCCTTCCAGCAAAGGCCTCGCTCTCAACCTACAAAGAAACCTGCACAACAATCCAAGCAGTCTCTTTGACTTTCCTCTCCTATCCATTCCACAAATGGACCCTCTTTATTGCACACGTCTTCTCCCATTCTACCCAGCCTGGACCGCAATCACCACGGACTCCTGGGTGCTCACCATCATTCGCCTAGGCTATGCAATCGAGTTCATTTCACCACCTCACCGCCATTACTTTATCGTTACTCCGCCCTCCCCTTACCTCCAACAGGAGATTCTGGACCTGCTCCAGAAAAATGCCATAGAACCTGTTCCTCTTCAATACTGCGGGACGGGGTTCTACTCGAGATATTTCCTGGTGCCCAAGAGGGATGGAGGCAAGCGTCCTATTCTAGATCTTCAGAAGCTGAACAAACATATAGCATACAGGAAATTCAGAATGATCTCTCTGCAATCCATTCTTCCTCTGATTCCCAAAGGTTCCTGGATGGCTTCCTTGGATCTCCAGGATGCTTATTTCCATGTGACCATCCGGCCTCAGCATCGGAAATACCTTCAATTCACCATAGGTCAACATCACTTTCAGTACCAATCCCTGCCATTCGGACTCTCCACTGCACCCAGAGTGTTCACCAAGTACATGGCAGTGGTGGCAGCTGCCCTGCGTCTCCGAAACATCCCTGTGTTCCCGTACATAGACGATTGGCTCCTGATTGCACCAACACAGCACCAACTGAAGAGGAACCTCGATACAACCCTCTCTCTGCTAGCCTCCCTGGGCCTCTGTGTGAATATCACCAAATCACACCTCACACCGACCCAGGACTTGCAGTTCATAGGTGCATGTCTATGTACGTCCCCTCATCTTGCCTTCCTCCCAGAGGACCGTGTGCAAACCATCATTTCTCTAGCCAACCTAGTTCGGCAAACCCCCCTCCAGTCTGCCTTCAACATTCAACAACTCCTGGGCCTCATGGCTGCAACCACATCCTTTTCTCCGCTTTGCAAGGCTGCGTATGCGACACCTTCAACTCTGGTTTGTTCGTGCCTACCATCCACATGTGCAGCCACAGAGAACTCTTCTCACTGTCCCTCAGAGGGCTCTGCACTCCCTTGCTTGGTGGACAGTACCACACAACCTGCTTTCCGAGATGCCGTTCCTTCTTCCTCCTCCGTCGGTTATCGTAACCACAGACGCCTCCAAGTGGGGATGGGGAGTCCACTTAGAGGACAAGACTGTCAGAGGGCTTTGGACTCCGTCCGAGAGGGCCATGCACATAAACTGCCTAGAACTGATTGCTGTACACAGGGCCCTCCATTCGTTCCTTCTGTCAGTCAAAGGTCGACACGTCCAGATCTCACAGACAATATGGCTACAGTGTTCTATGTAAACAAACAGGGCGGCACCTTCGGCTGTGCCGCATAGCCATATTGCTCTGGGAATGGTGTGTCAAACACAACATCTACCTGACTGCCATTCACCTCCCAGGTGTAGAGAATGTTCTGGCTGACTCTCTCAGCAGGGTTCGGATAGACGACTACGAGTGGTCCCTCAATCAGGTCTATCTCCATCGCATCTTTCTGTGCTTCGGAGTGCCCAAGATAGATGTTTTTGCCTCGAAGGACAATGCAAAATGCCCTCACTTTTACACCAGAAGGGGCA
This sequence comes from Heteronotia binoei, assembly GCF_032191835.1. Lineage (NCBI taxonomy): Eukaryota > Metazoa > Chordata > Lepidosauria > Squamata > Gekkonidae > Heteronotia > Heteronotia binoei. The sequence goes on along the minus strand of NC_083242.1, from coordinate 14,685,711 downwards.
ACGATGCTTTCCTGCACACTTGGAGAGGCCCGTTGCACTACCTGTTTCCTCCGACCCCCCTTATAATGCGGTCGTTACTCAAGATTGCACGAGACGGCACAGACTGTATTCTCATTTCTCCATGGTGGCCATGGCAACCGTGGTTCACGAGACTTCTTCAAATGTCTTGTCACACTTACCGCCGCCTTCCTTTAGCAGGCGATCTCCTGACTCAAGCCAACGGCCAAGTGCTGCACCACAACCCACAGATTCTGGCCCTTACAGCGTGGAGAATCCGTCCACCTCCCTATCTGCAGGAGTAGCTGAGGTTATCCTAAACGCAAGGAAGCCGTCCACCAGGCGCTCCTATCACTGCAAATGGAAGCGTTTCTGTTCCTTTGCATCATCCCAGCATCTACAACCAGAGTCTATGCCTCTGCAATTAGTCCTAGAATATCTACTGTCCCTACAAAGATCAGGACTCTGCTACTCCTCATTAAAAGTTCATCTTTCTGCCATCTCGGCCTTCCACGATCCTGTTGATGGCCAGACGGTCTTTTCGCATAAGTTATCCAAATCCTTTTTAAAGGGCATGTTGCACCTTCATCCTCCTATCAAACCTTTTGTTCCAGTTTGGAGTTTGTCGTTAGTGCTTTCACACCCTATGAAACCCCCATTTGAACCCATGGCCACAGTGCATCTCAATCTGCTGTCCTGGAAGACCGCTCTATTAGTTGCCCTTACCTCCGGTAAGCGGGCCAGTGATCTATGTGCCTTCTGCCATGACACTCCTTACACGGTCTTTCATAAGGATAAGGTGGTCCTTCGACTGGTCCCTTCCTTCCTCCCAAAAGTTGTATCCCACTTTCATTTATCAACATCAACATCATTACCAACGTTCTTCCCTGATCCAAAAGATCCTGGACAAAGAGCTCTGCATGCCCTCGACGTCAGAAGAGCTTTGTCCTTCTACCTCTCTCGTACACAACAGTTCCTTAAGGACCCTAACCTATTTGTGGCCTACAGCAACCCTCACAGAGGGCACAAAATTTCTACCCAGAGACTATCTAAGTGGGCATCTAGTGCCATCAAGTTGTGTTACGAACTGGCTAAGCATCCCTTACCCGAAGGCCTTAAGGCTCACTCTACCAGAACTGTCTCGACGTCTTCGGCTTTCCTGCAGGGCATCTCCCTAGAGGACATCTGTGCTGCCACATCCTGGTCCTCACCATCCACGTTCGTCTCCCATTATGCCTTGGATGTTTGTGCGAGACGGGATGCTTCCTTCGGCCAAGCGGTCCTCAGGTCCATCTTCCATTGAAGTGACTGGTGAGTGCATCCGCTTCTATCTATCAGCTATATGATGTGAGTATGTATGGGATGTATAACATAATTATGTGATGTGACTAACATTTCTTTTCTTGCCAGCATCCTCCTCCGTGACCATTTAGCTGGCTAGTTACCCATGTGTGGGACTGCACAGAGACCACGAAGAAGATAAACAGGTTGCTTACCTGTAACTGATGATCTTCGAGTGGTCATCTGTGCAGTCACACACGCCCACCCAGCCTTCCCCGCTGCTGGCCTCCTTTGCCTGTTATTTAACTCTATAGAGTGTCAGTGGCGGCTGGAAGAAACTGAGTGGGAAGGGCGCCTCCCCCCCGCTCCAGGCATGCGCAGTCGGTGCCTGCTCCCCAGAGCGGGAGGGAAGCGCGCCAAAAAGCGCTATAGGCGAGCTATTAGAGACTCTGAGGTACGGATCCGTTGCCTGCGGCAAGACCCATGTGTGTGACTGCACAGATGACCACTTGAAGATCATCAGTTACAGGTAAGCAACCTGTTTATTCCGCAGGTTTGATTTCCCACTCTTCCACTTGCAGCTGCTGGAATGGCCTTGGGTCAGCCATAGCTCTTGTAGGAGTTGTCCTTGAAAGGGCAGCTTCTGGGAGAGCTTTCTCAGCCCCACCTACCTCACAGGGTGTCTGTTGTGTGTGTGTGAGGTGGGGGGGAAGGTAAAGGAGATTGTGAGCTGCTCTGAGTATAGGGTGGGATATAAGTCCAATCTCCTCCTCTTCCTTCTCCTTCAGATCCTGGAGAGCTGCTGCCTGTCTGGGTAGGTAACTCCAGCCTTGTGGTCTGATTCAGTATCAGGCAGATTCCTGTGTCTGAAACAGAAGTCAGGGCGTCACAGGCAGCAAATGGGGCACTCAGCATTTCTGGGGCACTGGGCAAAAGTCCAGGATGGGGCCTCAGAATCACTGTCATCCCCACCAGGCCCCTCCCACAGGCAAAAATCCTTTGAAATGAAAACCTTTTTTTTTAAAGATAGAAGAAGCCTAGAGCTGTCCTTCTCATTAAAATCGTCTGCCTAGGCCAGGGAGGTGGTGAGCTCCGCCCCACTGGCAGTCTTTAAGCAGCGTCTGGATGAACAGTTGTCAGGGATGCAGCCAATTACAGTTCTCTCAGAGCAGTTGTCTAAAGAGTAGTTTTCTCGGAGCTCTCTCAGCCCTGCCTACATCACAGGGTACCTGTATTTATTGTATTGTATTGTATTGAACTAATATGTTGTAAGCTGCCCTGAGCCTGTTTTGGCGGGGAGGGCAGGATATAAATAAAAAGTATTATTATTATTACCTGCTGTGAGGAGAGGAAGGGAAGGAGATTATAAGCTGCTCTGAGACTCTGAATGAAGGGTGGAGTATAAATGCAACTCTTCTTCTTCTTGAAATAATATAAATAAATAAAATTATCACCTTTGTATACCAGGCCTGAGGTGAGTGCAATGAGTAACAAAACCCATACAGGACGGTCCTGAGAATGAAGTCCTACTGAATTCAATGAGGCTTGCTCCCAAGAGACTGCGCTGCGGATTAAGGCTCTTGGTGTGTTCCAGTTTGTTTTATGGGCATCCTCTGGCATCCTTCAAATGAAAAACAGCCAGTGGTTATACCTGAAAGCACATCAAGCACTGGAACTCACACCTGCTGACGTGAAGCATTCAGCCAGAAAGCACAGCTGCTGCTGCTGCTGCTGCTAAAGCTGTAGGACACATCAGCTGGTCGCTCAAAGATTATGTTCTTGTAGTCTGCTGTCTGGAGGCTTGAACATGTGGCCTCACTATATCCTCACATCACCCGGTCGATCCCATTTTGCAGGGCAGGCAATGAAGATGGGAGCCAAGCACCCAAGGGTGCACAAAGATGCCATGGCACACACTGCGTCTTTAAAGCCCAACTCTCCCTCCACCGATCTGGTTGCCTCTGGCGATAAAGCACATGAACCAGAGCATTTTTTGAGCAGGAACGCACAGGGATGGAGTTCTGGGTGGCTTGGTGTCCGGGGGTGTGGCCTAATATGCAGGCGAGTTCCTGCTGGGCTTTTTCTGCAAAAAAAAAAAATCCCTATGCGAAACAATGGTGGCTTCAGGGGGTGTGACCTATTATGGAAATAAGTTCCTGTTGGGCTTTTTCTACCCAAAAAAGCCCTGACATTAAGAGAAAAGTCCATCCATGTACTGCCAGGGCTTATGTTTTTAGTTGTTTGCCTAAGTCTGTGCAGAATCTTCTGTTTGCAGACCAGGCGCGATAACAGCCAGCTGCAAAGCATTAGATCTTGGCTGGTGATTAGTGGCTCTTCTGGGATAGTAAAAGGAGGTGATTTTTCTTCCTTGTCTGGCTTGCTTGCTGAGGCCTTAGGGTCAGTGGAGTGAATCTTTTGGAACCCTGGAAGACTCTGCCAGGTAGTCCCTGAGGGGAGCTCTCTGTGAAGCTCTGGACTTTTAACTCTCTACGATTGGCTTGTTGCCAAGGTAATCTAGTTAGGGCTGCCAATCCCCAGGTGGGGGCAGGGGATCCCCCTGTTTGGAGCCCCTCCCCCCCACTTCAGGTTCATCAGAAAGCAGGAGGGGGGAGGGAAAAGTCTGCTGGGCACTCTATTTTTCCCTATGAAGACCAATTCCCATCGAAAATAATGAAGAATTGATCCATGGGTATCTGGGGTTCTGGGGGAGCTGTTATTTAAGTTAGAGGCACCAAATATTCAGCATAGCATCCAATGCCTCTCCTCAAAATACCCTCCAATTTTCTAAAGGATTGGAGCAGGGGGTCCAATTCTGTGAACCCCAAAAGAAGATGCCCCTATCCTTCAGTATTTCTAATGGAGGGAAGCTATTTAAAAAGGTGTGAGGTCCCTTTAAATGTGATGGCCGGAACTCCCTTTGGAATTCAATGATGCTTGTCACACCTTTGCTCCTGGCTCCACCCCCAAAGTCTCCTGGTTCCACCCCCAAAGCCCCCAGACATTTCTTGAATTGGACTTGGCAACCATAAATCTAGTTCGTTTTTAAAAACTTTTTAAATTTTTCTTTGCACTGTGTGTGGCGGGATGCCTCTGTAGCCAGAATAAATTTTGTTTGAACTTTTGCTCTGGTGTTTGTGTCGGTGGCTTGCAGGAGGGACCAGTTGCCTTTCAGCCTTATCCAAGAGTGCTCCTGAGGGGGTACATGAATGCCTTGAGAATCTCCTTGTTTGGTGCAGTGGTTAAGTGTAGAGCAAGTTTGGTGTAGTGGTTAAGTGTGCAGACGCTTATCTGGGAGAACCAGGTTTCAGTCCCCACTCTTCCACTTGCAGCTGCTGGAATGGCCTTGGGTCAGTCATAGCTCTGGCAGAGGTTGTCCTTGAAAGGGCAGCTTCTGGGAGAGCTCTCTCTCTGCCCCACCCACCTCACAAGGTGTCTGTTGTGGGGGGAGAAGATATAGGAGATTGTAAGCCACTCTCAGTCTTTGATTCAGAGAGAAGGGCAGGGGATAAATCTGCAGTCTTCTCCTTGCTCATTTGGGGATTATTGACCCTAGGAACAGGGTGGATGGGGCCCTGGAACTTGAATACCAAGTCTGGTGGCAGCTCAAGTGGAGGAACGTAGCAGAGCTCTGCCTCCCTCTTTGGAATAAACTCTAAAACAGGGGTGTCAAACATGCGGCCCGGGGTCTGAATCAGGCCCCCGAGCAACTGGCTCTTGTCTGCTTTCTTCTCCCTCTCTCTTGCTTCCTTCTGCATCACAGCTTGCTTTGCCAAGATTGCTCAATTGCACAGGGGCTATAGAGCAAAGCCTGTTTTCTCCATTGGCTGAGGCTCCTTCCTTGGGGAGGAAGTGGGGGAGGGAGAGCTTGCTTTGCCAGTCTCTCTCAGTTGCATAGCAGAGCTACTGAGCCAAGCCTCTCTTCCTTCTATTGGCTGAGGCTACCCACCCCCCAGTCCCCTGGAGAAAGAAGGAAAGAGCTAGAGCTTCCTTTGCCCAGTTCCCTGGATCCCATGGGAGAAATACAAATAAAGCATCGTTACGACCAATGAGTGCTAACGTTTTAAGCATGTTTTAAGTTTTAAAAAACTTATATTTGTGTTCTTTATAACATTTATATTTCTGCTACCTAATCTTAAATAGGTACACACATGGCCTAGCCCAACCCGACATGGCCCGGCCCAGCAAGGTCTCATTTATGTCAGATCCATCCCTCATAACAAATGAGTTCGACAACCCTGGTCCAAAAGAACAGGCCCATGTTCCTAACTACATGAGGCTCTGGGAGACGTGTGGCCAGCTCTCCCACTTTAATTTTTCTGTCCTACATCATTTCTGGCAGTAGAAACCAATTCATCCTAACACATGCTCCTCAAGACCCCTTTGGAGCCATTATTCTAGGGGGCTTGGATTTGCTTCAACAATAAGAAGGACTATTAACTCATGCTCTGAAAGAAAGTTTCAACAAGGGATTTCTCTATAAAAATTGTATGGACCAGGGATGATTAAAAATTTGTGTTGTGGAATCCAGCCCCTTTGGGGAAAAAAATTCCGTACTGTGTATGAGGCATCTTTGGAAAATAAGAAAAGACTCTTCAGGTTTATAAATTCCTTTATTGTTTATCTACACAGCGGTGTTGATTTTGGTCTGGTTAATACTTGGACAGGAGACCGCCAAGGAAGTCCAGGGTTGCTATGCAGCAGTGGGCAAGGGCAGACCTCTGACTGTCTTGTGCCTTGAAAACCCTACAGGGGTCGCCATGAGCCACCAGCAACTTGATGGCGCCTTCCACCATTACTCTGTTACGTTATCCCATTTTCCAAACCAAATTGGCTGTCAATGGGCCTTCTAGCCTGGGATAATAAAAACAAAAAACACGCACATCCAACATTACAAATTACATTCAAGTGTAGTATGTTTCTTGGAGTGGCGCTTGTCGTCCTGGCATGATGAAGCAGGGCGGGGCTGCTTTCTGACCTAGCTGGCTATTTAGTACACAGTGTCAAACATGCAGCCCAGGGGTCAAATCAGGAGGCTCCTATCAGCCCCCCCCCCCAGCAACTGGCTCTTGTCTGCTTCCTTCTCTCTCTCTCTTGCTTCCTTCTCCCTCTCAGCTTGCTTTGCCAGGCTTGCTCAATCGCACAGGAGCTACAGAACAAAACCTCCATTTTCTCCGTTGGTTGAGGCTCTTCCCCCTTCTGGTCCCCTGGGGAGGGAGGTGGGAGGGAAAGAGCCAGAGCTTCCTTTGCCCAGTTTCCTGGATCCCACAGGTGTTGACAGAAATACAGCACTTCTTGGTTGTTAAGACCAGCAAATGCTGTTTTAAGCATGTTTTATTTTAATGGTTTTTTTTTTTAAAAAACCCTTTAGTCGTGTTTGTATGTTTCCTTTTAAAAATCTGTCTCTGCTACCTAATCTCAAATAGGTACACTCATGGCCCGGCCCGACGCAGCCCAGCCTGGCCCGACAAGGTCTCATTTATATCGGAGCCATCCCTCATAACAAATGAGTTCAACACCCCTGATTTAGTATGTTTTCATTCCACTTTTCCACCAAGCAGCTGCTAGCAGCATAGAGGGCTCTCCCTTTCCTGAGTTATTGCTTTAGAAAATGTGTATGCCGCATTTCCAAACTTGGATGGGAGACCCTGGACTTTTTGGAGGTCTCGCAGGAAAGCTTATACCTTGAATAAAACTTTGTCGGTCTTAAAGGTGCTGCTGGACTCAAACTTTGGGTTTTTTTCTGATGTTTCTATGTGTCTGACTTCCCAAACATTGCTTCGCCATAAGGAAATTAAGGAAAGGAAAGGAAAGGTCCCCTGTGCAAGCACCAGTCGTTTCCAACTCTGGGGTGACGCTGCTTTCACGATGTTTTCACGGCAGACTTTTTACGGGGTGCTTTGCCATTGCCTTCCCCAGTCATCTACACTTCCCCCCCAGCAAGCTGGGGACTCATTTGACTGACCTCGGAAGGATGGAAGGCTGAGTCAACCTGGAGCCGGCCAGCTGAATCCAGCTTCTGCTAGAATTGAACTCAGGTCGTGAGCAGAGAGTTCAGACCACAGTACTGCGGTACTGCTGCTTTACTACTCTGTGCCGCGGGGGCCGCTCTAAGGAAATTAAAGGACTTCCTATAACATTTCACTGCCACGAGATGGCGCTCCAGCCTCATTATTTTGCCTTTTCCCGCCTGCCTCCCTACAAGCGTGGGTGTCAACAAAGTCACCCTGCTGTGTGCCCCCCCCCTCACCCCCGCATCTGCCATTCACTACCAGTTGCCAACGTTGGGTCAGGTGCTGTTTTCTCCTCCCTGCAGTGTGGATGAGTCACCTCCGTTCCAGAGGCGACTCTCCCGTCTTTTGCTCTGCACACACAAGGATACACTGAAGGTGTCCTTTGGTTTGTTCCCTTTGAAAAATGGCACCCTTTACATCTATTCACCTCCCCCTTCCCCCAGGCAAATGTGCAGTGCAGGACAGAAGCGTTTAAACATTGAAGAGGAGCATATAGGAGAGAATTTCCACGTGTGGTTTTCAGTTTAGTGTAGTGGTTAAGTGCGCGGACTCTTATCTGGGAGAACCAGGTTTGATTCCCCACTCCTCCACTTGCAGCTGCTGGAATAGCCTTGGGTCAGCCGTAGGAGTTGTCTTTGAAAGGGCAGATGCTGTGAGCACCCTCTCAGCCCCACCCACCTCACAGGGTGTCAGTTGTGGGGGGAGAAGATATAGGAACTGAACAGCAACAAAGCCGCTCTGAGTCTCTGATTCAAAGAGAAAGGAAAAAAGGAAAGGTCCCCTGTGCAAGCACCAGTCGTTTCCAACTCTGGGGTGACGCTGCTTTCACAATGTTTTCACGGCAGACTTTTTACGGGGTGGTTTGCCATTGCCTTCCCCGGTCATTACACTTTCCCCCCCAGCAAGCTGGGTACTCATTTTACTGACTTCGGAAGGATGGAAGACTGAGTCAACCTCGAGCCAGCTACCTGAACCAGCTTCCGCTGGAATCAAACTCAGGTCGTGAGCAGAGGGCTCCGACTGCAGCACTGCAGCTTTACCACTCTATAAATCTGCAGTCTTCTTCGTGCACCCCTACCAGACAGACTGCACTTTAAAATACAGAAATGCTTTTTGCAGATTGGGGTGGCCAAACTGGCTCGGGAGCCACATGTGGCTCTTCCTTTCACACATACTGTGTGGCTCTCAAGGCCCCCACCACACCGTCGACTGGCTTGGAGAAGGCATTTCTCTCTTTAAATACAGTAACTTCTCCAAGCCAGCCGGCAACTTGGGAGAATGCATTTAAAGTTGCTTTCTTTCCACCTCCTCCCCTCCTTCCTTCTCTCAAACACCTGATGTTCATGTCTTGCGGCTCTCAAACATCTGATGTTTATTCTATGTGTCTCTTACATTAAGCACGTTTGGCCACCCCTGAACTAGATACAGGAGCCAGCTGGTTTCCCTTTTCTTCCCTTGCAAGAGATAGGAAGGGATGCAAAGGGCCCTTAGTTTGCATCGTGCTACATGGCTGTATTGTAACAGTAATATATGGAGTTTTCCATATATATATTTTTTCAGGACATGCTTTAGCAGGTGTGCACAAATGGAGGAAACACTCCCCTTGCTTTATTTCTCTGCTGCCCCACCCCTCCCATTTCGCTATTTTGCCTTTCTTGTAATGGCAATGAAGCACTTCCTGAGAGCTGCCTGATGTTGACAGAAAAGCAGGTAATTCCCCTCTCCCCCCCCCCCCCCCCCGAAAAGTGAAATGCCTGAAAGAAAATGTTGGAGGAAAGGATCAGTTTCTGGTGCATTTCTTTTCCTTTCAGTGTCAGCTGAGGATCCTTGGAAAGAAGATTCCCTCTGGTTGCCAACTTTTAAAATCACGAAGCTGTTGTGTCTTCAGCTCTTGGCTGACCTGCAGCCATTAGCAGGCAAGAAAAAAATTACGTCTCTCTGTTGCCCCAAAATATGTTAAAAATTAAACATTGTGCCAAGCGCAAATAAAGATTCTCTCAGAGGCTTTGCATCTTAAAACAGATCTTGGGAGGCTGGTGGTTGCCCACCTCAGTTTGGGAAATTCCTGCAGATGGGGCATTAGTGCCTGGTGAAAGCAAAATATGGGGAAGAGCAGGGCCTTTTTTGTAGAAAAAGCCCAGCAGGAACTCATCTGAATATAAGGCCACACCCCCTGACATCACTGTTCTTTCACATAGGGCTTTTTGTAAAAAAAAAAAAAAAGCCAGGCAGGAGCTCATTTGCATATTAGGCCACATCCCGTGATGCCAGGCCAGCCGGAACTGCGTTCCTGTGCGTTCCTGCTTTAAAAAAGAAGAAGAAGAAGAAAGAAAGAAAGCCCTGAGGAAGAGAAGAAGCTCAGGGGAGATATAATGTCACTCTAGGACTCCCATTTCCCCTAGCCTGTAAGGTATACCATAAAGTTGGTCCTCCATAGCGGCTGTTTCCTCCAAGAGAAATGATACCTCTGTAGTCTGTTCAGTTCTAATCTAGGGAGAACTGGAGGCCCCACCTGGAGGTTTTTAACTCTGTTAATATGGAGGAGTATGCTACAGAACAAACTTAGGGGAAAAAATTGCAGGATGAGGCTGCTTTTGTCTCTAGCACTTATTATTCTCCTTAGCCCTCACACACAGCCAAGTCTCTCCCAGCTAGAGTTGCCAAGTCCGACTCAAGAAGTATCTGAGGTCTTTGGGGGTGGAGCCAGGAGACTTTGGGGGTGGAGCCGGGAGGAAGGGTGTGACAAGCACAACTGAACTCCAAAGGGAGTTCTGGCCACCACATTTTAAGAGACCGCACTCCTTTTAAACAACTTCCTTCCATTGGAAATAATGGGGGATGGGGCGCCTTTTTGGGGGACTCATAGAATGGGATCCCCTGGCCAATATTTTTGAAACTTGGTTTGTTTTTTTAGTAGAGGCACCAGATGCTATGCTGAAAATGTGGTGCCTTTAGCTAAACCCACCCCCAGCCCCCTGAGTTCCAGATGTCTACAGACGAATTCTCTATTATACCCTATGGGGACCAGCTCTCTAGGGTATGATGGAGTGTCCAGCAGACATCCCCCCCTCACTTTTTGATAACCCTGGGGATCCCAGGGAATCCCCTGCCCTCAACTGGGGATTGGCAACCCTGCTCCCAGCAAAGGAGCCCAAGGCCAGGCCTCCAGATTTCCCTCATGCAGGCTTCTTGGCCTTCCTTTTTTCCAGTACTTTCACCTCCCCACAGTGGCCTCAGCAGCAGAAAACAGGCCTGGGGGGGTGCCCTAGTACAATTCCCAGGAGTCTGGGGGTTTGCTCCCATTTGCCAGACTCAGTTTTGTCCCCCACCTTTTCTGGAGGAGAACCAGCCCTTGAAGAAGCCTTTTTTGGCCCATATATATATATATTTGATAGTCTTATGTCTGTGTTTGAGCCCTGGACTTCACTGCGGAAAGTGCTGTCAGTATTACCACAACTTGCTTCTGACAAGCGAGGCAACCATGGGGCAGTTGTGAGGCAGCCATTTTGCAACCCATGAACAAGGGAATGGGTTGGGAAAAAGAACGCACCACAGATTTTGATGGGAACAAGAACCAGTTTGCCAAAATCCTGGTCGTCAAAGTTATAGGTGGCGGGGAGAGGTCAGCCCCTCTGTAAAGTTTTTTGTGGGGGGAAGGAGTTCTAGTAGTCAAATGAGAAGGGTTAGGGCATTTTGATGGGAGTAAAATGCCTCGTTACTATCCCATGCTGTTTAAGGCACCTCAATTTTTTCTTGTCCTCTTTCTGATTTTCTCTTTCTTTCTAATTTTCTGAACTCCCTATCTCCTGCTTTACATCATTTTTTCTCTTCCTTCCTGCCTGTCTCTTTCTCTGTTCTTTCTCTATTCTTTCTCAGTTCCTTCTCCTGTCCTTTTCTCTTGTTACAAAAAGATGGGCAGCTGAGTGGGAAAAAACTGAAAATAAATTGTGCCATGTACAACTACCATATATTAAAACAAAGTTTGAGTCCAGTGGTACCTTAAGACCAACAACTTTAATTCTGGGTTTACGCTAGAGGTAGTCAAACTGTGGATTGGGAGCCACATGTGGCTCTTTTCACACATACTGTGTAGCTCTCAAAGCCCCCACCTTCGCTGGTTGACTTAGAAAAGACATTTCACTTTTTAAATCACTTCTCCAAGCCAAGCTGGCAGCTTGGAGACTGTATTTAAAGTTAAAGTTGCTTTCTTTCCACCTCTCTCTGCCTCTCTCCCTCCTTCCCCACCTATTTCTTTCTTTCCGCTCTCAAACATCTGATGTTTATTCTATGTGGATCCTACGTTAAGCTAGTTTGCCCCCCCCCATCCCCCAGTATAAGCTTTTGTGGGCAAGCGTATGCCCAGAATTAAACTTTGTTGGTCTTAAAGGTGCCACTGGACTCAAACTTCATTCTCTTTCTTCAGACCAACACGGGTACCCACCTGAATCTACTATGTTATAAGAATTTGAAGTATTCACATTGTTTTAAAAAGTTTCTAGTCCTCATGGCTGCAAATATTGTATGCCTAGTGGCCTGTGTGGCACGATGCAAATTACAGGAACAAAAAGATAGGGGCTGCAGTGCTTTGTGGAGATTTCTGCCTTTCCTTTTGGCTAGCACAATGTAGTAAGCACAATCAGCAAGTACAGCCTCATTTTGTATGACTCATACCAGTCAGGAGATTTTTACTTTCCCCTTGGCCCTGCTCTTGGATGTGAGGGTCACAGATTGCTTTTCTTTACCCCTTTTAAATGGCTTGGCAAAGAAACAGGTGGAGGGGGGGAGAGACTCCGAAAAAATCTTCTACAAAAGGAGACCCTGGGAAATAACTTCCTTTCTCCATTTCTCCTCTAGAGCTTTGGACGCTTTATTTCCTGAATGGAGCCCCCTGGAGTCTGTCTGCCTCTCTCTCTCAACACAGGAATTCAGTGGGAGGTTCACACTTTCTTTTCCCTGTTCTTGAATGGATTCAATTAAGCCTGTGATTTAACAAAAAAAATAATCGCATCCCAGCTAGTGGCATCAGTCTCATTAACTGTTTTTTTGCAGCCTGGTGTCTTTTGCTTTTCCTTGTTGAGAGATAAAATCAATTCTATTCCTCAAAAGGAATATGGAAAATGGTGGGTTAAACAGGGGATGCTGGTGGCAAAGCAGGAATTTGGGTTGCCCCTTCTTTCTTCCCTGGAAAAGCTTGAAGCAGAGACTAGGAGGCCTTCAAAGGGCAAAGCAAAACAAGTAGAGAGCGAATGGGGCCGAGTTAAGGACAGGGCAGCAAACACAGCCGTCTTTGTGTGCCTAGGATGGTCTTGCATGGGGAAGAGGACATAACACTCTTGGACAAGGCTTTGTAGAGGAATTGAAGGGTTTCGGTGAAAAGGGTTGAGGCGGGCACCTCACTTGGTATTCATGTCCAGGTGCCTCTGAGTTGAAGCATTTTGGCCTTGAAGAGCTTCAAATAAGGAACAGCTTGAGACACCCCTAGGGAAATAATTTGGTATGCTAGGCTGGCCACTAGTTCCTGATTGTAGGGAATGTTCCTGATTTCAGAGAACAGTTCCTGATTTATTTCAGAAAAACTTGGGGGTGGGGAGAATTTATTTTATTTTATTAGACCTCTATCCTGCTCCATTCCCTGTCAAGTAGGGTTCAGGGTGTTGTTGTTGTTCAGTCGCACAGCTGAGTCCGACTCTTTGCGACCCCATGGACAAAGTCATGCCAGGCCCTCCTGTCTTCCACCATCCTCCAAAGTCTGCTCAAATTCGTGTTTGTTACATCAGTAACACTTTCCAGCCATCTCCTCTTTTGCCGTCCCCTTCTTCTTTTGCCTTCTGTCTTTCCCAGCATCAGAATCTTCTCCAGTGAGTTCTCCCTTTCATTTGGTGGCCAAAGTATTTGACCTTCAGCTTCAGCATCTGACCTTCCAGGGAACAGTCTGGGTTAGTTTCCCTTAGAACTGACTGATTTGATCTTCTTTCAGTCCAAGGGACTCTCAAGATTCTTCTCCAGCACCACATCAGGGTGGTTTACAACAATCCAAATACAGTAATTCAGCATATTACAATTTAAAATCCACATTATTATAAATTAAAACCTAAGACTTCTTTACTACATCCTTTGCTTAGTCTGTTGCAGAAAAACAATAACTTTGTCAAATTCATGACCGACTAAGTTGGTAGATGCATAAACATTAAATGCAGACGTGAAAATCCTGTGGATTCATTCTGCTATGAGTGGAGCATTACTGGTCTGATCCAACATGGCTTCTCTTATGTTCTTATGAATTACTGTTCACTCTTCTGAGTAACTGGGTGACCACTTAAGATTGCAATCCTTAATTACAATGGAAGTTATTTATTTATTTAGTAGACTTATATTCTGTCCTTTCCCATAACAGGCTGGGAAATAACCAAATAATGGAATAACCAAATGGATGGAATAACCAAAGAAGAACCTTGCAATATCAGACCTGTGGTCCATCAAGACCAGCATCCTGCTTATTTCACAAAAAGTCAGCTGGAGGGCCAGGTAATAAAGACCAAGGCATTTCCCTTAGATTGACTATTCTAGCATTTGTCTTCTAAGATTAAGACCAGGCTGTAAGTTCATACAATGAATTTTATCATGTCTTTTTTGGGTCATGAGCTTTCTTTTCATGCCTTGCTTTGTGTCCTGGGTCCTCCATGGCAACTCACCTCATGGCTCACCTTTGAATTAGTCTCTTGGCTTGGAGAGCCAGTTAGGTGTAGTGGTTAAGTGTGTGGATTCTTATCTGGGAGAATTGGGTTCGATTCCCCACTCCTCCACTTGCAGCTGCTGGAATGGCCTTGGGTCAGCCATAGCTCTCATAGGAGTTGTCCTTGAAAGGGCAGCTGCTGTAAGAGCTCTCTCAGCCCCACCCACTGCACAGGGTGTCTGTTGTGGGGGGAGAAGATAAAGGAGATTGTGTACTGCTCTGAGACTCTGAGTGGAGGGCGGAATATAAATCCAATGTCTTCAATGTCTTCTTACCCTCGGCTGGTGTATTCTTCAGATTTAGTGAGATATTTTGATTGGCTGTTGTTTATACTTGCCCTCAATTAGATAGTATATATTTGCATTGTGCAAGGCGTTGCTCATCTTCTTTGTATCATTCCAATTTTAGTATATGTGCTGCTAAAATCATTTTAAAATACAGCATATTCAGCTAGACAATGCTCTTGTAAAACCAGCTGCACAGAGACAATTTCGCATGTTTTCCTCTGTTGTTCTTTCTATGTCTTTTGAATGACTCCTCTCTTATAACTGAAAAAGTGGCAAAGTTCTTACACCTCACCATAACAGGAGAAGCTTCAGAAATAATTGATGATATTATCGAACTGTGCTGTAATATATTCTAATTGTGATTCCTTTTGTATCATGTTTCTGTTAAAGCTCTCTCAGCCTCACCTACCTCACAGGGTGTCTGTTGTGGGAAGGGGAAGGGAAGAAGATTATAAACCACTATGAGACTCCTTTGGGTAGTGAAGGGTGGGGTATAAAGCCAATCTCCTCCTCCTCTTTTCTTCTTCTTCATCATCTTCTTCTTCTTCCAATAAAGGCTGATTGATTGACATTTGCACTGCAATCCAAGGTAGAATTACACCTAAGCTTGCAAGAATTTAGAAGGATGTTTAGGATTGCACTGTTAGAATAATTTGTTTTTCACAGAGTTTGCTACGTCATGGTGCGACCGAATTGTCCGGCGGTATAACCGGATGGGCAGGCTGGGCCCACCAACCTCGTCAGCCTAAGAGAAGGAAAACTCTAACATCAAACCCGGGCAGATAGAGCTCGTTAATGTAACAGCTACCACCTGGAGGACTCACTGCCGGCGTCCCGGCTTACTGGGCCATGGCAGATGACCCCCAGGTGAAAGGGTGGAGCCAGTACCGCGCACACTGCGCTTCACCTAAAAAATTCCTCTGCGCAGGCCTGAAGGGCATATCCACACACACAACCCACAACGCATCAAGTCCTGCAGCGATAGGCAAGGGGCGAAACGGCAGGTGGAAGGTGCCACTGGAAGCCGCAGTCCCGATCCTGCATGTAGGCGGTTCAGGATATTGGTCGCCTGATGCTAACCCGGAGACGAAAGCATCTTTCGGCAGCACCCTGAACGACCAAGCAGCCTTATCTAGGGACAGCACTGCTTGCTCCACACGGAGAGGGGCCTAGAAAAGGTGGCCTAAACAAAGCTCGTCTCCCCCACCCCAGTTGGCTAGCCGCGGTCAACGGGCATCCTTACTTGCGGTCGAAAAATATCAACAAAGAAAAGGCATGCACCTGCCTCACAAAGTGTGCAAAGACTAAAGCTTGCGTGTTGGAACATCAGAACCATGCTTGACACAGTAGACAGTGGTCGCCCTGAACGACGCTCTGCTCTGGTTGCCCACGAACTTCTCAGGTTGAATATCGACATAGCAGCTCTCAGTGAGGTCCGTTTCCCTGAGGAAGGTAGTCTTCAAGAACACGGTGCTGGCTATACCCTCTACTGGTCGGGTAAGTCAAAGGCTGAGAGCCGCCTTTCTGGCGTTGGCTTCATGGTCAGGAACTCCATTGCCTCCAAACTCGAAAACCTTCCAACAGGTCACTCAGATCGCATCATGTCCATGCGCCTCCCACTTCAAAACAAGCAGCATGCAACACTCTTCAGTGTGTATGCCCCAACCCTTCAAGCAGATCCTGCAGAAAAGAACAAGTTCTATGCTGATCTACGCAACCTCGTACGGAAGACCCCTACAGAGGACAAGGTGATCATCCTTGGCGACTTCAATGCCAGAGTAGGTAAAGACTCGGAAGCCTGGAAAGGAGTACTTGGCAAACACGGCATTGGCAACTGCAATGACAACGGGCGCCTCCTGCTAGAATTCTGCATGGAGCACCAGCTCACCATCACCAACACTATCTTCCAGCAGAAGAACAGTCTGAAGACAACCTGGATGCACCCACGGTCCAAGCATTGGCACCTTATCGACTACATTCTGGTGCGCCAGAGAGACCTTCGAGATGTCTTACACACCCGAGTAATGCCCAGCGCAGAATGTCATACGGATCATCGTCTTGTACGCTGCAATCTCCGTCTTCACTTTAAACCCACACCCAGGAGAGGAGGTATCCCTCGGAGGAAGTTTCAGGTTGGCAGCCTTCAGTCAGCCGAAGTTAAAGCTGCCTTCCAGGCAAAACTCCAGTCAAGAATTGAGGACCTCAGTTGCCCCACAGACCCTTCTCCAGAAGCACTCTGGGAACACCTAAAAACTACCGTCCTGCAGATCTCTGAAGAAGTCCTCGGGTTCTCCACAAGGAAGAACAAGGACTGGTTTGATGAGAACAATCAAGAGATCCAAGAATTACTGGCAAAAAAGAGATCTGCCTACCAAGCACATCTTGCTCAGCCCTCCTGTCCTGGGAAAAAAGCAACCTTTCGCGCTGCATGTAGCAACCTCCAGCGCAAACTTCGAGACATTCAGAACGAGTGGTGGACCAAGCTCGCAGAGAGAACCCAGCTGTGTGCAGACACTGGTGATTTAAGAGGGTTCTACGAAGCCCTGAAGGCAGTATATGGTCCATCATATCAGGCTCAGAGTCCCTTGCATAGTGCAGACGGCCAAGTGCTCCTCACAGACAAGGCATCCATACTGAACCGGTGGTCGGAGTATTTTCAGGTTCTCTTCAGTGCCAACCGCGTAGTTCAAGATTCAGCAATCCACCTCACCCCACTTCAACCGGTGAAAACAGAGTTGGATGAGATCCCCACCCTAGAAGAGACTGTTAAAGCCATCAAGCAACTGAAAAGTGGCAAGGCAGCAGGAGTTGATGGAATTCCACCAGAGATCTGGAAGCATGGGGGCACAGTACTACATAGCTCACTTCACAAAGTACTTGTCACCTGCTGGGAACAAGGCAAATTACCACAGGACTTTCGCGATGCAATCATCATCACCCTATACAAGAACAAAGGGGAAAAGTCAGACTGCTCCAACTACCGGGGGATAACCCTGCTCTCCATCGCAGGCAAAATCCTTGCCAGAATACTCCTGAACAGACTGGTGCCCACCATTGCAGAAGAACTCCTCCCAGAGAGCCAGTGCGGCTTCAGAGCTAACAGGAGCACCACCGACATGGTATTTGTTCTCAGGCAGCTCCAAGAGAAATGCAGGGAACAGAACAAGGGTCTGTATGTGACTTTTGTCGACCTTACCAAAGCTTTCGATACCGTTAGCAGGAAAGGCCTGTGGCAAATCTTGGAACGTTTAGGATGTCCCCCAAGGTTCCTCAGCATGATCATCCAGCTACACGAAGACCAGCGAGGCCAAGTCAGACACTGCAACGACCTCTCGGAGCCCTTCCCAATAGGCACAGGTGTAAAGCAAGGCTGCGTTCTCGCGCCAACTCTCTTTACGATCTTCTTTAGCATGATGCTTCAAAGAGCCGCAGTAGATCTAGATGAGGACGATGGTGTCTACATCCGCTATCGCACCGATGGCAGCCTGTTCAACCTGAGGCGACTAAAGGCTCACTCCAAGACAATGGAAAAACTCATCCGAGAGCTACTGTTTGCTGATGATGCTGCACTCGTCTCCCACTCGGTATCAGCTCTGCAGCATATGACGTCCTGCTTTGCAGAGGCTGCCAAGCTATTCGGCCTAGAAGTTAGTCTGAAGAAAACAGAAGTTCTCCACCAGCCTGCACCCCAGGAAGATTATCACCCTCCCTGCATCACTGTGGGTGAATCAGTTCTGAAGACAGTCCAGCAGTTCAGCTACCTGGGGTGCATCATCTCCTCAGATGCCAAGATCGACAAGGAGATTGACAACAGGCTGGCAAAGGCAAACCGTGCATTTGGCCGACTGCACAAAAGAGTGTGGAGCAACAAGCATCTGAAAAAAGGCACAAAGATCAATGTTTACAAAGCGGCTGTGATGACAACCCTCATCTACGGCTCCGAATCGTGGGTTTTATACCGTCATCACCTGCGACTCCTTGAGCGCTTTCATCAGCGCTGCCTTCGCACCATCCTCAACATCCACTGGAGTGACTTTGTGACCAACACTGAAGTCCTCAAGCGGGCAGAGGTTACCAGCATCGAGGCACTGCTGTTGAAGACGCAGCTGCGCTGGGCAGGGCATATTTCTAGGATGGAAAACCACCGCCTTCCCAAGATTGCCCTGTATGGCGAACTCTCCACCGGCCATCGAAATAGAGGGGCACCAAAGAAGAGGTACAAGGACTCCTTGAAGAAATCCCTTAGCACCTGTCACATCAACCATCACCAGTGGTCTGACCTAGCCTCAGATCGCAAAGCATGGAGGCACACCATCCACCAGGCTGTCTCTTCCTTTGAGAACACACGCATAGCTGGTCTTGAGGACAAAAGGAGATTGAGGAAGAATCGCACTGCTACAGGACCAACCCTAAATCAGACCTTTCCCTGCAGCCGCTGTGGCCGGACCTGCCTGTCCCACATTGGTCTTGTCAGCCACCAGCGAGCCTGCAGCAAACGTGGACTATTGCACCCTTCTTAAATCTTCGTTCGCGAAGCCAAGCCGAGAGAGAGAGAGAGTTAGAATAATTTGGGAGAATCCATACTATTACAAGCCAGGATCCAGAAGCTTATTCTCCCAATGAAATAGATAGGAAATTCACCATAGCTCATGAACTGTAAGCCGATGTCCAAGGAAAAGATACAGAAGTCACCTTTTGCTTTTGGGTAGAAACTGTCCTCATCCCAAAATGACATTCCAGGTCAGATAACCGGTCAATCTTGCTCACTATTAACTGTTCTGATTGATGTATGCAACCCTGTTTGTCCGAAGCAGTAGAACAAAATTTGAGTCTTTGCTCTGACTAAGGAAATGTCAAATGCTGAAAAATGAATCAGAGTTTTAAAATTTTCTTTTTTATGTGTGATTCTACTTTCTATGTATCAATTCAATCTTAATTTAAAAAAAAAATCTGTTTTCAACCTTGCTGGTCTTTTGACCATAATAAACTTGGTTTGTTAGTTGGTTGGTTAGTGGTTCTCCGAACTTTCAAGCAGACAGAAGCAGTTCCCACCTTTGTTGCCTTAACTTTGTCAAATGGAAATTGTGAAGGATTGAACTCAACAGCTTCTGCATGCCAAAGGGGTCTCTACCGTTGAGCCCCTGCATGTGTTTTTATGTTCCCTTTGGAAACTTCTCTTAACATGTAAGAGGGGCCCTGGAAGTTATCAGTCATCCAAAAGCCAAGTTTCCGACTCTGGGGTTATGTCGCGTCACGATGTTTTCTTGGCAGACTTTTTACAGGTTGGTTTCCCATTACCTTTCCCAGTCATCTACACTTCCCCCCCCAGCAAGCTGGGTACTCATTTTACCCACCTCGGAAGGATGGACGGTTGAGTCAACCTTGAGCTGGATACCTGAACCCAGCTTCCACTGGGATCAAACTCAGGTCATGAGCAGAGAGCTCCGACTGCAGTACTGCAGCTTTACCACTCTGTGCCACGGGGCTTTGTAGAAGCCAAATAGTGAAAAGGTACTCCCGAAAAGGAGGTGGGGTATGATTTTGGTACTATGGACAGCTCCTTAGTGGTGAAGGCGGAGTTGCCCTGGTTATTGAAATACTTTGGCGACATGTTAAAGCTACAAGAGTGACTCCAGAAGCTCTTGGTAATGGCTCTGGAAAATGCCAGCATTCTTTTGCATGGGTGACTTCTATGCCAACCAAGTGGTGGGTGCTTCCCCCCTGCCAACTCTGCCTCTTGTTTAACAGCTCCTGATTTGGTATTCTCCAAAAGCAACTAACAAGAGTCAGATCTTTTTAGATATTAAATTTAAGGAGGTGGTAGAACAAAGTCTGAGTCCAGTGGCACCTTTAAGACCAAGAAAGGTTTGTTCGAGGTATGAGCTTTTGTGTGCAAGCACACTTCTTCAGATAAAGATTAAGGAAATGCATTGCTGATTAAGGAGGCGGGTTCTTTGTCTTCTAAAATACTTCAGGCACTGAATGAATGCTGTATATCAGTGGCTGCCTGCTAGGAAAATCACAAGTGCTTAATTCCTGACATATGGGGTGTGTATGATAGATTTCAGCCCTGCCTGCTAATCTCTCCCTCTGCGGTAGAAATATTTTCAGATAAGTGAATACTTGCTGCAGTTTCTTGACTGAAAGGAACTCTGCAGGTGCTCAAAGACGCCATTACCATCAGGGCAGAGACGTCCAGGTTAGACTACTGTGATGCTCCCTATATGGGGCTGCCTCGATGACAGTTCAGAAACTTGGGCTAAGACAGGATGCCTCTCTCTGTACTGGCAAGTATAGGTTGATAAGAAAACATTGTGCCCAGGGCTTTCTTTGTAGCAGGAACTTCTTTGTATATTAGGCCACACCCCCTGATGTAGCCAATCCTCCAAGAGCTTACAGGGCTCTTAGTACACAGCTTTTGGAGGATTGGCGACATCGGGGTGTGCAAAGGAGTCCTGCTACAAAAAAGCCCTGATTATGCCTGTTCTAAAACATCTGTAATGGTTACAAAGTTTGTTTCTAGATGTAATTCAAGGTGTTGGCTTTAGAATTCTGTGTGATCTGACTCTCAGTTGGAAGTACCATTTCCTATTTGAGCTCCTTAGGATGCTAAGAGCTGCTAATGAGCCTCTGTCACAGGCTCATTCTTTTAGAAAGATAAATTACCAGTGTTCAGGAGCTAGTGCTTTTCTGAGATGTCTCTGCAATTGCGGAATGCTTTCCCTCTGGAAGTCTATCTTTGTTCTTCTCTGGATCTCCTTTGCAAACAAATGAAGATGCTCATTCTATTGGGAGTTTATAGATAATCTAACAGTTTTGGTTGTTGTAGATTTTTCTGCCTGTGTGGCTGTGGTCTTGGCATTGAGAGACCTGACGTTTCAGCAGCAACTGTGACTGGCATCTTCAGAGGTGTAGCCCAGACACCCAGAGAGAACTCCAGTTTTCTGGGTTACACCTCTGAGGATGCCAGTCACAATTACTGGCGAAACGTCAGGTCTCACAATGCCAAGACCATGGCCACACAACCCGGAAAATCTACAACAACCAATGGACTCCGGCCATGAAAACTTTCGACAACATATAGTCTAGTGGTTGTTTTTCATTTTTAAAAAATTATTCATGCATGTATTTTTGTCTGGATTGTGATAATCGAGTTTGAAAAGAGAATATCAGCGTGTTCTTTAAGAGGTGTAAGTGTTTCCTCATTGGGAGCTAATTGCCGGAAGATGGTCTCTAGGTAGATTTTTGGTTCAGTTGGGTGTAGTGGTTAAGCCAGTTTAGTGTGGTGGTTAAGTGCACAGACTCTAATCTGGGAGGGCTGGGTTTGATTCTCCATGCCTCCACATGCACCTGCTGGAATGGTCTTGGGTCACTCATAGTTCTCTCAGAGCTGTTCTTTCAAGGGCAGTTCCCTCAGAGCTCTCTCAGCCCCACCTACCTCCCATGGTGTCTGTTGTGGGGAGGGAAAGGGAAAGGAGATTGTAAGCCACTCTGAGGCTCTGAGTGGGGTACAAACCCAATCTTCTCCTCCTCCTTCTTCCCCTCCTCCATTTTATCCTCACAACAGCAACAGCCCTACCTACCTCACAAGATGTCTGTTGTGGGGAGGGGAAGAGGAAGGAGATTGTAAGCCACTCTAAGTGAAGGGCAGGGTACAAATCCAATCTCCTCCTCCTCCTTTTATTGAGATTTGGAGAAGGTGCCATCCCACCAGCTAAGGCAGGGGTGTTGAGCTCATTTGTTACAAGGGCCGGATCTGACATAAATGAGACCTTGTCAGGCAGGGCCAGGCCATGTGTGTACCTATTTAAGATTAGATAGCAGATAGAAACTTTATAAAGGACACAGACAAACACACACACACACACACATATATATTAAAAAACTTAAAACATTAGCACTCATTGGTCTTAAAGGTGCTTCCTTTGTATTTCTCCCATGGGATCCAGAAAACTGGGCAAAGAATGCTTTGGGTTGGAAGGACAAAAGTAAATGGACAGTAGAAATCTGGCACAATTATTTGTTTGAATTTATACAGTCAGACATCGTGGCAGTATTTAACAAGATGACAACATGGGATGAGAAAACCAAGGAAATTACGACCAGATGGAAGACCTACCTAGAATGGACAGTGATAGAAGGAAGGATGGACATTCAGTGGAAGATTAAGACTTTGTGCCCATGGCTGGGGGGAAGAGACTAGGAGTAAAAGGGTGGAGGGGGGGAGGGAGGAAGGGCATGTTGGAAATATAAAAGATATTTGTTGTAATGGATTAAAAGTTTAACAAATAAAGATTATTTATACAAAAAAAAAAAGAATGCTGTGTCTCCACCCTCACCGTGGAGGGTGGAGACATAGCCTCAGCCAATAGAAGGCTTAGTAGCTCTGCTGGGTGTACCAAGAAGTTTCTGCTACAAAAAAAGCCCTGGGCTCTCAGAGTCTGGCAATGTAAGCTATCCCTCCTCCCCTTCCTCCGCAAGGGAGGAACCTCAACCAATGGAGAAAATAGAGGTTTTGCTCTGTAGCTCCTGCACAATTGAGTAAGCGTCATAAAGCAAACTGTTATGCAGAAGGAAGCAAAAGAGAGGGAGAAGGAAGCAGATGACAGTCAGTTGCTCGGGGGCCTGATAGGAGCCCTTTGGGGGCCTAATTCGGCCCCTGGGCCACATGTTTGACACCCCTGAGCTTAGGCAAAGGGGACAGGTTTGAATGACAAAGAGGAGTTTGAGGAAACCGTGAAATGAGTTGGCTGAAAGCAAAGCACCATGTGGGGGAGAGATCCTCTTTCTAGGACTTTGGTCCGCTCCTATGCCAGAGTGCCTTATTGCCTCCACCCGAATACCACCTGATATTTATTGACAAAGCAAATATTACCAAAGTCACCTCTTTGTTCTCTCGCCTGTAGGAAATCAAACCCGGTAAAGCTTTGACCTTGGAACTTCTCATCCCTTGGGAAAGCAGAAGGCACATAGCAATATTGTAAGTAAACAATTAAAAAAAAAATCCGCCTTATTAGTTCACTTCCCTGACCTCTGATCCTGGCACTGAAAGCAGGTTTTGAGGCAAAGCGCTTCCTTGTGTGAAGTCCTGGAACTTGTTCACTGGGACTGATTGGTGGCTAATCGGTTAACTTTTTAGGGAGAGTGATGGGAACAGAGAGGAGGGTCCCTGTCTCTCCTTGGCCAGATTCCATGCTTTTTCACCACCAAAGACTCACCTGGGAAATTGAGTGATTTACAGGCAGGCCTTGAATTCAGCAGGAGCTCACAGGAGCACAGCTCCTGAACCTTTCTGAGGGTTCCCCCTCCTCCTCCCCACCTTGTCCATTGAATAGTAGGTGCAGCTGGTGTTAGTTTTGACTTTTAAAGCCTTACGTGGCCTGGGACCAACATGCCTGTGGGACCGTCTCTTCCCATATATGCCCCGGAGGTCACTTCATTCGGCCTCCCAAGATAGGCTGACTGTCCCCGGCCCAAGAGATGCTCGTCTTGCCTCTACCAGGGCCAGGTTTTTCTCAATCCTGGCCCCAACCTGGTGGAATTAGCTCCCTATGGAGATCCAGACCCTATTTAGCTTCTTAGCCTTTCATAGGGCCTGTAAAACGGAGCTGTTCTGCCAGGTTTTTGGGTGAGGCAATGGGCATCTATTCATTAGATTGATTTGCCTCCCCTATTGTACTATCCTACTATGCTGTTTTGCTGTTTCATATTGTTATACCATCTTATTATATGGTCCTGTTGAACCATTCTGTTGGACTGAACATTTTAATCGGTTTTTATTGTTATGCTGTTGTGATTTGAGCCAGTTTGGTGTAGTGGTTAAGTGTGTGGACTCTTATCTGGGAGAACCGGGTTTGATTCCGCACTCCTCCACTTGTACCTGCTGGAATGGCCTTGGGTCAGCCATAGCTCTGGCAGAGGTTATCCTTGAAAGGGCAGCCGCTGTGAAAGCTCTCTCCAGCCCCACCCACCTCACAGGGTGTTTGTTGTGGGGGAGGGAGATAAAGGAGATTGTGAGTTGCTCTGAGACTCTTGAGTGGAGGCGGAAAATAAATTCAATGTCTTCTTATCATGATTTTATTATTTATGTTGTGCTCCGCTCTGAGCCCCTATGGAGAATGGGCAGAATATAAATAGAATAACAACAACAACAACAATCCCTGGATGAGTTCCACCACCTATTTTTCTACAAAACAACCCCTGTTTACAGGGGAGGGGAGGGAAACCTTATATGCCACTATGAGCTCCTTTGAGAAAAGGCGAGATAAAAAGGTGATAGATGATGGATCGATCAGTTCCTGCAAACCAGGTACTGTGAGCTTCCAGGAGCTAGGGGAAGTGCTGGAAGTGAACAAAGCAATGTGGAATCCCCTTGTGGCTTGAACCAAGGAGTATACCTGACTTGGGAGTTATTCTATCCCTGCTCTTTCTTCTGCTTCCTTATTCTAGTACTTCCCTTTCCCCCCGTAAAATGACCTCGGCTCACACTGCCATCCAGCAACTGAGGTGTTTAGTTGCAGGATGGGAGACCGTTCCACTGGTGTGCGGCTTCTGGCTGTCCCACATGTCTGTGTCAATTTGTACCTAGGCTAACGGAAGTTTGCAATGAAGTAACCGGGCTCTAAGCTGATGCAGCAGTTCCACATGTGTCCTGTGCGAGAGAGTGCAGTCTGGCACATCACCATCAGTTTGATTTCCTTGTTCTACATATGTGTGTGATGGATTGCACAGGTTGCGTGGTGTCTTCAAGTACTTGAAGGGCTGTCATAGAGTGGGGCAGAATTGTTTTCCATTGCTCCAGAAAGTGAGATCAGAACCAACAGGTGGAAATTAAATCAAGTGTGTGTTTTTTTTGCAACCAGGGGTTTTTTTTAGCAGGAACACATTGGAACATAGTTCTGGCCTGCTTGGTGTCAGGGGTGTGTGGCCTAATATGCAAATGAATTCCTGCTGGGCTTTTTCCTACAAAAAAGCCCTGTGTGAAGCAATGGTGATGTCAGGGGCGTATGGCCTAATAGGCAAATGAGTTCCTGCTGGGCTTTTCCTACAAAAAAAGGCCCTATAAGGCTACTAAACAGTAGGAAGAACTTCCTGACTGTTCCTGTGTGGGACAGGCTTCCTCGAAAGGTGGTGGGCTCTCCTTCTTTGGAGGTTCTTAAGTAGAGGCTAGATGGCCATCTGACAGCAATCTGATTCTGTGAATTAAGCAACAGACCAAAACCATGAGTAACCAGAAATACCACCCATATAGTATAACAATGTATCTTATATATTTAGACTTCATAAAAGAACTGAATTCTGTGAATTAGGCAGATCATGGGAAGGAGGGCAGGAAGGGCTGCATCAGTGCTTAGTTCTTGTGGTCCTTTCTTACACACTCAGGGAAATGCTGATAGCCACTTTGGGGTCAGGGAACAATTTTTCTCCAGGCCAATTTGGCCGGGCATCTTGGAGGTTTTTGCCATCTTCTGGGCATGGAGCAGGGGGTCACTGGAGGTAGGGGGAGGTATTTGTGAAATCCCTGCATTGTACAGGGGGTTGGGCTTGGTGACCCTGGAGGTTCCTTCCAACTCTATGATTCTAAACAGCTTCTGCTCTAAAGAATGCAGCTGACACTTGAAATGGCAGAGCTGGACAGGATAAAAGTACCACACTGAAACCTCGCGGTGGTGAAGCAGGCTAAGATTTCTTTTTTTGTTTTTGTGTTTGTTTAACTCTATTTTTATTCTGCCCTCCCGGCAAGTAGGGCTCAGGGCGGTTGCAACATATAAACATAACAGTTTAAAAAATTAAAACACAATGTGGTAAAATTCAGTTCTATACAACCCTAACAGTAACATTACGCGTGTAGTAGATAGACTGATAGACAGTGCTGGGGAGGAGCCTGTGGTCGTGGTGCATGTTGGCACCAACGATGTGGGGAAATGCAGTCGTGAGGTCCTGGAGGAAAAATTTAGGCTGCTAGGCGGGAGACTTAAGGCCAGGACCTCCAAGGTAGCCTTCTCGGAAGTGCTACCTGTTCCACGTGCAGGGCAGGAGAGACAGGCACGAATTAGAAGTCTCAATGTGTGGATGAGACGATGGTGTAAGGAGGAAGGGTTTAAGTTTGTTAGGCACTGGGATGCTTTCTGGAACAAGCGGGAGCTGTACAAAAGAGACGGTCTCCACTTGTCCCCGGATGGAACCAGGCTGCTGGCGCTTAAAATCAAAAAGGTGGCAGAGCAGTTTTTAAACTAAATCTTGGGGGAAAGCCGACAGGAGATGAAATGTCTCTGGTTCGGGAGGACTCGTCTCAAAGAGATGAAGGGTTGGCTGCTATTTTTCTACCGGGTAACAGACCAGAGTTGCCCACTGTGAAGGCGACAAACAATATGGACTGTCTGCCAGAGTCTCGAGGTGGCAGGAGGAAGGTGGCGGGCCTAGCTCGCCTGGGAAATTATAGATGTTTGTATGCAAATGCTAGAAGTGTTCGAAGTAAAATTGGTGAATTGGAATGTTTAGTGTTGGGAGAAAACATAGGCATTGTGGGAATTTCAGAAACTTGGTGGAATGAGGAGAATCAGTGGGACACGGTGATTCCTGGATATAAGCTATATCGGAAGGATAGGGAGGGAAGGGTTGGAGGTGGGGTGGCTCTGTATGTCAGAGAGGATATACGGTCCAGTAAGACTGAGGTCAGAGAATTAGATTCACTTTTAGAAATGCTTTGGGTTGAAATAGAGGGCCCAAAAGGAAATTTAACTATGGGAGTTTGTTATCGCCCACCAAATCAAAAGAGAGAGGACGATTATAATATGATGGAAGGCTTAAAGATAGCGGCTAAACGTAAAAACTGTGTTGTAATAGGTGATTTTAACTACCCGCAGATTGATTGGGTCAATATGTGTTCTGGTCGAGAGAAAGAGATTGAGTTTCTTGATGCTCTCAATGACTGTGCTATGGAGCAGATGGTCTCAGAACCTACCAGGGGTGGGGCGATCCTGGATTTGGTCCTAAGTAATGCCCAAGACATGGTGAGAGATGTAAAAGTGATTGCGCCACTTGGGAGCAGTGACCATAATGTTATTGATTTCACCATTTGTATAAATAGGGAGTTGTCCAAAAAGACCGCCACAACCACGTTTAACTTTAAAAGGAGTAGATACACTGAGATGAGGAGGCATGTGAGGAGGAAACTGAAAGGAAAGGTACATACGGTCAAAACCCTCGGGGAAGCTTGGACGCTATTTAAAACTATAATCCTAGAAGCTCAGATAAAATACATACCACAAGTTAGGAAAGGCACAAACAGGCATAAGAAAAGACCTGCATGGTTAACAAACAAAGTAATGGAAGCTGTAAAAGGTAAGAAGGACTCCTTTAAGCGGTGGAAAACCAGTCCAAGTGAGATTAGTAGAAGGGAACACAGGCTGTGGCAAATCAAATGCAAGACTGTGATCAGGCAGGCAAAAAGGGACTATGAGGAGCATATTGCAAAAAACATAAAGACCAACAATAAAACTTTCTTCAAATATATTAGAAGTAGGAAACCAGCCAGGGAGGCAGTGGGGCCCTTGGATGACCATGGGGTAAAGGATCACTGAAGGAGGATAGGGAAATGGCTGAGAAGCTAAATGAATTTTTTGCCTCCATCTTCACTGTGGAAGACGAGAACTTTTTGCCCTCCCCAGAACCACTAATTTTGGAAGGGGTGTTGAAAGACCTGAGTCAGATTGAGGTGACAAAAGAGGAGGTCCTACAACTGATAGACAAATTAAAAACTAATAAGTCACCGGGTCCGGATGGCATACATCCGAGAGTTCTGAAAGAACTCAAAGTTGAACTTGTGGATCTTCTAACAAAAATCTGTAATCTTTCATTGAAATCTGCCTCCGTTCCTGAGGACTGGAAGGTAGCAAATATCACCCCCATCTTTAAAAAGGGTTCCAGAGGAGATCCGGGAAATTACAGGCCAGTCAGTCTGACTTCAATACCGGGAAAGTTGGTAGAAACCATTATCAAGGACAGAATGAGTAGGCACATTGATGAACACGGGTTATTGAGGAAGACTCAGCATGGGTTCTGCAAGGGAAGATCTTGCCTCACTAACCTGTTACATTTCTTTGAGGGGGTGAACAAACATGTGGACAAAGGAGACCCGATAGATGTTGTTTACCTTGACTTCCAGAAAGCTTTTGATAAAGTTCCTCATCAAAGGCTCCTTAGAAAACTTGAGAGTCATGGAGTAAAAGGACAGGTCCTCTTGTGGATCAAAAACTGGCTTAGTAATAGGAAGCAGAGAGTCAATATAAATGGGCAGTCTTCGCAGTGGAGGACGGTAAGCAGTGGGGTGCCGCAGGGCTCGGTACTGGGTCCCATGCTCTTTAACTTGTTCATAAATGATTTAGAGTTGGGAGTGAGCAGTGAAGTGGCCAAGTTTGCGGATGACACTAAATTGTTCAGGGTGGTGAGAACCAGAGAGGATTGTGAGGAACTCCAAAGAGATCTGTTGAGGCTGGGTGAGTGGGCGTCAACGTGGCAGATGCGGTTCAATGTGGCCAAGTGCAAAGTAATGCACATTCGGGCCAAGAATCCCAGCTACAAATACAAGTTGATGGGGTGTGAACTGGCAGAGACTGACCAAGAGAGAGATCTTGGGGTCGTGGTAGATAACTCACTGAAAATGTCAAG
The DNA here is from genome assembly GCF_032191835.1 of Heteronotia binoei. Taxonomy (NCBI): domain Eukaryota; kingdom Metazoa; phylum Chordata; class Lepidosauria; order Squamata; family Gekkonidae; genus Heteronotia; species Heteronotia binoei. The sequence goes on along the minus strand of NC_083242.1, from coordinate 14,656,732 downwards.
ACAGTGTGCGTCTGTAATAAAAAAAGGCCAACGCCATGCTGGGAATTATTAGGAAGGGAATTGAAAACAAATCAGCCAGTATCATAATGCCCCTGTATAAATCGATGGTGCGGTCTCATTTGGAGTACTGTGTGCAGTTCTGGTCGCCGCACCTCAAAAAGGATATTATAGTATTGGAGAAAGTCCAGAGAAGGGCAACTAGAATGATTAAAGGGCTGGAGCACTTTCCCTATGAAGAAAGGTTGAAACGCTTGGGACTCTTTAGCTTGGAGAAACGTCGACTGCGGGGTGACATGATAGAGGTTTACAAGATAATGCATGGGATGGAGAAAGTAGAGAAAGAAGTACTTTTCTCCCTTTCTCACAATACAAGAACTCGTGGGCATTCGATGAAATTGCTGAGCAGAAAGGTTAAAACGGATAAAAGGAAGTACTTCTTCACCCAAAGGGTGATTAACATGTGGAATTCACTGCCACAGGAGGTGGTGGCGGCCACAAGTATAGCCACCTTCAAGAAGGGTTTAGATAAATATATGGAGCACAGGTCCATCAGTGGCTATTAGCCACAGTGTATGTGTGTATATAAATTTTTTTGCCACTGTGTGACACAGAGTGTTGGACTTGATGGGCCGTTGGCCTGATCCAACATGGCTTCTCTTATGTTCTTATGTTCTTAACATGAATGAAAAGGTGGGCTTCAATGTGGTTAAAGCGCTCTCCACAAACTCCCATTGTACGTGTGCTCAGGCAAGGTGCTGTTGGCAGGTGTTTCTTTTACAACTAGCATTGTTATGAACTGCTGAGCCTGGAGGACACTCCGGCTGCAGTCTTCGTTTTAACTTCATGGCAACCCTGTGAGGTGGAGAGACAGTCGCTGAGTGCAAAGTCAGCCAGCCTGGCTGGAACAGGAGTAAAACACAGATTCCCCCGCACCAGTTTTCCAGTGGTGGGCTGAAAGTATTCAACAACTGTATAGTAGGATAACAAAATAGGAGTCGATTGCACCTTTAAGACCAACTTAGTTTTATTCAGAATGTAAGCTTTCGTGTGCATGCACACTTCTTCAAACGAGGAATGAGGCACAGTAAGCAGAGCTACAAATAGCTGGTGCGGTTTGGAATGCCAAGTGGTACAAAATAAATGCCTTCTTTTTGACCCAGTTTTATTAGCAATAGAATAATTAACAGGCATTCTCAGATTTTGACATGTTACTGTTTTATGGTTTCCCACGCTAAGGCAACCCAGATCAAAGGTTTTCTGAATTGGTTAATTTTACTATTCTCTATTGGTTTTTAACTTTGTACCACTTGGCATTCCAAACCCCACCAGCTATATGTGGCTCTGCTTACTGTACCTCATTCCTCATCTGAAGAAGTGTGCATGCACACCAAAGCTTATGTTCTGAATAAAACTAAGTTGGTCTTAAAGGTGCAATCGACTCCTATTCTGTTCTACTACTTCAGACCAACACGGCTGTCTATTTGGATCTATCTGTATAGTAGGGTGATACTGCTTTTTGTAATGAAGATAGAAGATATTCGATTTATATCCCACCCTATACTCAGAATCTCAGAGTGGTCACAATCTCCTTTACCTTCCCCTTCCCCCACAACAGACACCCTGTGAGGTGGGTGGGGCTGAGAGAGCTCCTACAGCAGCTGTCCTTTCAAGGACAACTCGTACGAGAGCTATGGCTGACCCAAGGCCATTCCAGCAGGTGCAAGTGAAGGAGTGGGGAATCAAACCTAGTTCTCACAGATAAGGGTCTGCACACTTAACCACTACACCAAACTGGCTCTCAGTGTTTCCCTTGATGCCAAGCTTCAGTATCACTTTGCTTATTAGAGAGGGGGAAAAGGTAAAGCATAACCACTGTTTACAATGTGAAAAAATAAGAGTCTTTTTTTGGGAGGGGGGGCGGAGCGTGATTATCTTGTTTTGCAAAATAGCAGAGCTATAAATGCATACAGACTAACAGACCATAAACAGCATGCAACGTATTGAAAAGTTGGAGCAGACATTAATAAGATCCTGATTTTAAAAGTTGCGGTGTGGGTGCATGCGTATGCAAATACAAGCAGCATGGGCCATGTTTAATTGCTAACAGGGGGAGAGATCTGAAGCAGCTCAAGGCAAAGGGATATTCTCCAGGGCTGTTTGTGAGCAGGAACGCAGTTCTGGCTGGCTTGGCATCAGGGGGTGTGGCCTAATATGCAAATGAGTTCATGCCAGCCTGATGTTCTCTATCATTCAGCAGGGCTTCGGGACTGCATCTCTGTATTCCCCCAGGTCTCCAGGCAGTCTGAAGTCTTCTCAGTTACATCGTGGAAGGCTTTGTAGATTCAGTTCTGCTAATCAGCATCTCCCCCTCCCCCGGCCCAAATTGGGTCATGATCTTAAGAGTCTTGTACGAAAGCCAGTTCGGTGTAGTGGTTAAGAGCGGCAAACTCTAATCTAAAGAACTGGGTTTGATACCCACTCTTCCTCCACGTGCAGCCAGTTGGGTGACCTAGGGTCAGTCCCAGTTCTCTCAGAGCTCTCCCAGCCCCACCTACCTCACAGGGTGTCTGTTGTGTGGAGAGGAAGGGAAGGAGACTGTAAGCCACTCTGAGACTCCAAATGGAGGGCAGGATGTAAATCAAATCTCCTCCTCTTCCTTTCTGTCCTCCATTTTATCCTCGCAACAACAACCCTGTGAGGTAGATTAGGCTGAGAGACCGGGACTGGCCCCAGGTCACTCAGCAAGCTTCTGTGCGGCAGAATGGGAATCAGTTTCTCTCAGACCCTGCTCTCACACTGCAGCCCATAGGAACCACATAGGATAAACTCCAGGTTTTCAGAGAAGGAAGGAAGATGGGGAGGGAGAGAGAGGTAGAAAGAAAGCAAATTTAAATGCATTCTCCAAGCCGCTGGAAGGGAGGGAGGAAAAGGGAGGGGAGAAAGGGAGAGGTGGAAATAAAGCAACTTTAACTTGATGAAGTAGTTTAAAGAGACAAATGCCTTCTCCAAGTTGGCCGATGGGGCCCTGGGAGCTTCCAGAATTACCCAATATGTGTGAAAGAGCAACTTGTGGTTCCCGAGCCACAGTTTGGCCACCCCACCGGCTGTCTTGAGCTCCAGACTTTGATGGAGCCCCCTTTCTCCTCCCCCTGCTGAAAGAGATCTCCAGCAAACCCCGCGGCTTCGCCCGGGCTTCCAAGAGGAATTTGGTCAAAGAAACGGAGGCGCAATTGAATGAGAAAGACCCGGGAGCCAAGCAGCGAGGCGGGTGGTGTGTGCGTAAAAAGGCCCTTCCCATGTTGCTGCGCCCTTCCCAATGGCGCGCTCCTTCCCAGAGTTCGCGGGGGCTCAACCTGCTCTCCTCTCGGGTTTCTGTCTCTGGCCATGCTGGGATTCCAGGGCAATGCTCCCCCCCCCCCCAGCCAGCCTCTGAAACGGTTAACCCGCTCGGAGCCCCCGCCTCCTGGCATGATCTCACTCCTCCCGTTTGCCAATCGCGGCTTTACGCTGCAGCAAAAGAGTTGGCTGGAGCCGGAGCTCCGAGCAGAACGCGAGAGGCGGGCGACCAGGCAAGAAGGCGGTGGGGAGGGGAAAGGCGACTGGTGGGACGGCTGCCTTCCTCCTCCTGCTTTGCAGGAGAGCGCAGGGGCTCTCCCCAGATGTGATCGCCCCCTCTTGGATCCTCCGTGGGCCGTCTGGGTGCGCCCCCCTCCCCCCCCGCCAGGATGATGGGCTGCAAAACCAACTCGCTGACCTGCCTGCAAGGGGGCGGCAAGCCGGGGCTGCCGGTGGTGGCCGCGGCCACCGACTCCACGGCCACACTCCACAAGCTGGCCCTGGCCACGGGGGGCACGGAGAAGTCGTGGTACCGCTGTGTCTTCCCCTTCGGCATCGTCTCCCTGGTCATCGGCGTGGCCGCCACCTGCATCACCTTCACCATCAACGGGCCCCAGATGGACATCGCCAAGGTGGTCTCGGTGGCCACTCTCGTCTTCGGCTTGGGGCTGCTGGTGGCCGCCTTGGTCTGCTGGCGGGCCAAGCGGGAGAGGCAGCGCAAGAAGCAACAGGGCCAGCCCGTGCCCCTGGAGCAGGGAGCCCTATGATGCAGGCGCCCCGGCAGGTAGAAGCGTGGCCAGAGCTTTTTTCCCCCTCCTGCCCTGTGACAGAATGAGGGGAGCTGGGAGGGGGTGGCTTTGAACGCACCCCTCTGTTGTTTGGGAGGCAAAGGCGGGAAGGTGAGAGCATGTGGGCGAGCGAAACCCCGTTTGTTAAGCAAGCAGTGTTCCCGAGAGCCAAAGAACCACAGCCCACCCGGGAAGGATGGCTGAAATTCTGTGGAGCTGTGTGGCAGGGACTGGCGGCTGGCTGTGCATCAGACTCGAGCGTCTGCCCCAGATGAACCCCCCCATATCCTCAGGGGGGCTGCAAGCTTCTTTCCCACCCCAAAGAAGACCCCCTCGTTTGCAGAGAGCACCATGGCTAACTTGAAGAAGGCACCGGCGCAGCGAGAAAGCCAGGAGGGGTAGACATCCCCAAGGACACCCACCCGCCTGTCTCCATCACTGCTACGCACATTGATGACTGATCACGGAGAGACCTTTTCTTTCGTTATCTTTTTTAAGGCAACGAGAATCGTGGAGCGGTTCTCAGCAAAAACAACAAGGGTGCAGCGTAAAGTTCCCAAGCTGCCGCCGCTGGATGAACAACTGGATCCTTGGATTTTAACCGTGGGGGGAGGAGCGCGGGTGACGTTGGGGTACTGATGAGCAGTGGCACTGTGCCCCCCCATTTTATTCTTTGTGTGTGTGTGGGGGGTCACGTCAAAGGTCACTGTTGGGATTCTTGGACGGACACGTGCTCTCCCCGCAAAGGACAGAGAAGAAGCCGCCCTTGTTTGCTGAAGGGAAGCGACCGATCAAGAGAATTTAAGGCATTGCACGGGACGGTTGAGGCTGTGGCTAAATATTGTGGTGTGGGGGTGGTGGTGGTATGGTCTCATGTTGTGGGCAGGACGGGCGCAGGTGGGGCGGCTGACCCTTGAGAAACCCTGGCACAGTATTTGCCAGTATTTGGATGCAGGGCGCTGTGTGTTTGGGTGATGCCTAGATGGGTTTTGTCTGCTGGAGTGGCAAATTCACAGGCCCTGCTCAGCCGACCCATGCGACGCACATCGTGCCTAGGCTTGCTTGTGCACCTGTTATAAACTGATGTGCAAGTGAGCCACTGTTGACTCGGCATGAGAGGCTGTGCCAATTTTCAGAATAGTGCTCACAGCAAGGGCAGAGGGGGTTGTCCTACTCCAGGGCATCCTGGATTGCTTCCACATGGATGTTTTGCTTCGGTTTGGCATCCAAACCAGAGTGTGTTCTTTCCTTTGTTTGTTTTTTTTAACATCCACACAACCTTGATTCTGCTTTGGCAGGGATACTGTAGGCTGATCCTGCACTGAGCAGGGGGTTGGACTAGATGGCCTCTGTGGCCACCTCCAACTCTGTGATTCTCAGATTGTTGCCTAATCTACTTTCCAGGTATCCCCCTGTTTTGCCATGCTGTGTCTCAAATTTGGTTTGGTATGCCTTACCCTTTTTCTTAATGAAAGCCGGGGATTCAGAGGAACGAGTAGATCACAGAGATAGATTGTTATAACATTATGATGTTAGAGTGATCTAGCACTTACCAATTAAAAAGAACAATGGAAAAACCCTTGGTGGTGCATGGGGGAGGGGAACCAGCAGTTGTGGGGAGCCGAGGCCGGGAAAGTGTCAGAAAGACTGATGTACAGATGTTCCTTTGCTCTGGCAAACGTCTCTGCATTTGCAGGGGCAACAGAGAGCTGCATAGAGAACAGAGAACCAGCCCCGTTCTATCACATGTATTGTACGGTGCTGCTTGGCTATCGCTGCATATGTTTTGGGGTTGTGCAGATGCAGCCTGGCTCAGTTTGAAATTATCCCAGCCGGCAAAGGGTCGCTGCTCAGTTTGAAATAGTCCTAAGGCAGTTATATGCATTATAAGTGGAGGCGTTGAAGTGGGAAATAATCAAGAAAAAAGAGTGTGGTTCCATCTCTTTGGTATGGGATAGAGTCTACGGACCTGTTTCTTAACTCAGGGTTGGCCAAACTTGTTTAATGTAAGAACCACATAGAATAAACATCCAATGTTTGAGAACCGCAATACATGAACGTTGGATGTTTGAGAGCTGGAAGGAAGGGAGGAAAATAGATGTGGGAGGTGGAGGTGGAAAGAAAGCAACTTTAACTTGAATGCATTCTCCAAGCTGGCTCGGCTTGGAGAAACGATTGAAAGAGACAAATTCCTTCTCCAAGCCAGCCAACAGGGCAGCCACGATCCAGGGCTGTGTTTCCCAGGGAAATTCAGGAAGGACTTTCTTCCTTTTTGCACCCAGACTCCCCCTCCCAGCTGCCTCTGCTAGAGTCCAGCAATACCGAGGGAGGTTCCAGGCAGCAGGGGGGGAAACAGCTGCTCTTGGCTTCTCAGCACCTGGAGCCCGTCCACATACGCACATGCAACTGGAAAGAAGTGAAATCGGACTCTTTGTAAGTCTAGAAGCCGGGAGAAGGGGGAGCAGCCGGGACAAGCATGGGTGGGTGGGGGTTTCAGTCGAGAACGCAGAGCGGACACATCCATCACGTTTTCTGGCCGAGGTGCTTCAGGGTATGCTGGCCAGTCCTCTGGTGGGGCAGTCCTGCCACTGACCAGATGTAACATTTGTCAAAGGGAGAACTTCATTGCAAACTGAGGAAAGGAGGCACAAGTGAGTGAGTTTTTTGGGATTCGGCCAGGTGGCCGTCCCTACACTTCTGGCTGGGCCGTCTAGAACAGAGGATTGCTCCCTGAAACCTGTGTTTTGCCACACACACACACACACACACAAAATCAAACCACTGTTGCGCAGGCAGATTTTGCAATTGGCACTGTCTAGAAACAAGGACTTTAGTTGTTCTGTAGCATATGTACTCAAGCACTGAGTCGCCTGTAAGCAGGGTGCATGTTCCAGATTTCATGTTCCCCTCTCCCTCTTCAGTTGCATGTCTAATTTGGATGGGTATGGCTTATCTTTCATTTCTGACATGAAAACATGTTTTTTTCTTTGCCACTTTCGCTGTCCCTTTAAAAAACCCCTGTTTCTTGATTAAGATTTTGTAGGACTGTCGGGGGCAGAGAAAATAATCTTGTGCGGGGCTGGAGCCCCCCAGCTGGCTCTCTCTGAGGCTTGCCCCGAGAGAAGGCAGGATCCCAGAATCAGGGCACCCTAGCCACTGAACATGTCACTGGCGTGATCAGAAGGTTCTGGTTCTGAGACAGCACGTAAAATTGGCACCACATCGCCAAGCTGCTTTCTGGGAACTTGGCCCTTTTGTTTCATGTGTTCAGTGTGTTGCAAAGAGACAAAGGTGGGGAGAGAAGCTTCCAAAAATGTAAAACGTGCCTATGCAACAGGGCCGGATTAACAATTAGGCTAAGTAGACACTGGCCTATGGGCCCCCACACATTTAGGGGCCCTGGGCTGTCTTTCCCCCCCAGTTTCCCCCCTGCTTGCAGCCCTCCCAGCCTGCATGCCCAGCCAGCAACTGAGCCGCTCTTTGCCCGACCTGCCTAGTGTGGCTTCTGCTGGCATTACCAACTTTGCCTCTCTCTGCCTCTCCTCTGCAGCTTTGTCAAAGGGGCTTTTTGAGAAGGTGCCTGCAAGCTGCAGCTGGGGCCACAAGCAGTGGGGTGGGCTCTGAGATAATTTGCGAGGGGGCCCCTGAGATTTTGACTGCCTAGGGGCTTGCACAGGGTTTAATCCAGCCCTGCTATGCAAAGTTGGGTTTTTACTCCTCTCACACTTTCCCCCATCCTTTCCTGTTCCTAGTGGAACTCTGGATAATTTCTTACGCTTTGCTCTCCAAACCGAGAGTGTTTACCACGGTCAGCTTGAAGAACTGTCCTGTCCTTTTTTTATGCAGAGTCCCTGAAGGAAATTGAGTGTGTCTGTGTGGATGGGGAAGAAAACCACCCAAGTTTGGGGTCGGTGGGGGGCGGGGATAGTACCATTTGTGCTCCACAGAAGGGAGAAACCCCTTTGTTGCTTCATTGCCCCAAGAGTCAGAGGTGGTTCCTAGAATCAGGCTGCTGATTGCTGCTCTGTTTTCTCTCCATTCCGGTGCCCTGAGGTGATCCGGTGCTCCCCCAGTCCTGGCAACCAAATGAAATGTGTGGTATTTCCTGAGCTGGAGGGAAATCTACAGACTGTTGACGTCTCTGCATCGATCTTCCAGCTTCCCAAGTCAACGGGCAGATTTACACCCTCCCATTGGTCGGAATCACAGGCTGGAGATAATCGAGCAGGAGATGATGCTCAAAAGGGCAACGCAGAGAGAGGAAGTACCACGTTCGGTCAGAATGTCAGATTGGGTCTGGAGAGATCTGGATTTGAATTCCCACTTGGCCATGACGTTCTCTGGGTAACTTTGGGGTCAGCTGCTTTCACTCTCAGCCTGTCCTGCTTTGGGGAGGATGAGTCTAGTGGTGCCAATCTTCAGGTGACACCTGGAGTTCTCCAAGAATTACAGCTAGGGCTTTTTTGTGTGCAGGAATGGAGTTCTGGCTGACTTGTTGTCAGGGGGTGTAGCCTGATATGCAAATGAGTTCCTGCTGGGCCTTTTGCTACAAAAGAAGCCCTGATTACAGCTGATCTCCAGACTATATAGATTAGCATGTGTGTAAAGTGCTTTACGTTTAAAGTGCTGTCAAGTTACAGCTGACTTATGGCAATGCCAGCAAGGGACCTGAGAAGCAGAGGTCTTGACCATGGCCTTCCCCTGCAGAGTCTTGCTTGGTAGTCTCCCATCTGACTTATGATGACCCTGGCAAGGGGCTTTCAAGGCAAAGGAGAAGCAGAGGAGGTTTGCCACTACTTTCCTCTGTAGAGTCTTGCTTGGTGGTCTCCCATCTGAGACCTATGGCGACCCCAGCCAGGGGCTTTCAAGGCATGTGAGAAGCAGAGGTTGTTTGCCACCGCTTTCCTCTGTAGAGTCTTGCTTGGTGGTCTCCCATCCAAGACTTATGGTGACCCCAACAAGGGGCTTCCAAGGTGAGGGAGAAGCAGATGCCACTGCTTTCCTCTGTAGAGTCTTGCTTGGTGGTCCCCCTTCCAACTCCTGACCCTGCTTAGCTTCTGAGATCTGATGCAATTGGGCTATACCAGGCTGCCTCCCCTCTCAAATAAATTAGTGCCCCTGGAGAAAATGGCACCCTTGGAGGCATTACACCCCACCCTGAGATCCCTCCCCCTCATATTTCACCCTTCCCAGGCACCGTCCCCAGATCTCTAGGAATTTCCCAAGCTGGACACAGCAGCCCTAGAGGGGCCATGAATATTACTCTGAGTTCCTTTGAGAAATGGAGATGTGAACGTGCAAGTTTTTAAGTTGGGTCTTTCTAGACTGCAGCTCACTGCTGCATGACATCCGCTGTTTAAGAGGTTTTCTCCCTGCTGCTTCCCGAGACTTCAAAACCTAAATAACCATCAACAGGGCTTTTGTTGTAGAAAAAGCCCAGCAGGAACACATTTGCATATTAGGCCACACCCCCTGACACCAAGCTAGCCAGAACGCCCTGAGCAAAGACAGTTGTGGAATGTGGCTGTACTACACTGCCTCCAACTCTCTGAAATGCTATTATTTGGCTTTGGCTGAAGGTCTGAATGCGGGATTTTGTAGCAAGAGGCCCATCGACAGAGCTCTGCTTTCCTTTCACGGAGCAGCTGTCCCCCCCCCCCCCCACACACACACACTCTTCAGCTCAAGGGTGAAGGGGCTTAACACCCCTCCCTGGTCATGTTTTAATTATCTCAATTTGAGCATGCACCCTGGGGGTGTTTTATCCCACAGAGGAAAACATACGGGTAATCATATGTTCTCCATTGGGCAAATTGCCACACCTACCTGGACTGAAACAGCAAAAGTGTGTGGGGAAGGGATAGAACGGGTTAGAATGGATAAAAGGAAGTCCTTCTTCATCCAAAGGGTGATTAATACATGGAATTCACTGCCACAGGGGGTGGTGACGGCTACAAGCATAGACAGCTTCAAGAGGGGATTGGATAAACATATGGAGCAGAGGTTCATCAGTGGCTGTTAGCCATAGGGTATTGATGGAACTCTCTGTCTGGGGCAGTGATGCTCTGTATTCTTGGTGCTTGGGGGGCAACAGTGGGAGGGCTTCTAGTGTCCTGGCCCCACTTGTGGACCTCCTGATGGCACCTGAGTTTTTTGGCCACTGTATGACACGGAGTGTTGGACTGGATGAGTCACTGACCTGATCCAACATGGCTTTTCTTATGTTTACACACACACACTCCATGATTCTCATGCTTGGTCCTCTATCTGAATGGGGAGTCCCTTAAGAACATAAGAGGGGCTCTGCTGGATCAGACCAGTGGTCCATATAGTCCAAGATTGTGCTTTATCAGTCAAAGAGTGGCTTCCCTTTACAGCTTAGAAGAAATTCATATTGGTTCTTAGAATACTGCTTTCTGCAGGACAGCTGTTATTCACTCACTGGCAGTCTTCAAGTAGCAGCTGGACAAACATGTCAGGGATCCTGCATTGAGCAGGGGGTTGGACTAGATGGCCTCTATGGCCCCTTCCAGCTCTGTGATTCTATTATTCTGAGCATGTTTTGGAGCCTGGGGCCTGATGGCAGAGCAAAAACACTTTCCTGTAGCTTTTCTGCCAGAGCAGCAGCTGAACCTTTAAGGCCAACAAAGTTTAATTTTGGGTGTAAGGTTTTGTGTGCAGGCACGCTGTTATAAGCTTTCATGTGCATGCACTCCAGAATTGAACTTTGTTGGACTCAAACTTTGTTCTGTTGCTTCAGACTCTGTAGGCGTGCAAATGAAAGTTTGTATCTGAATCTATCCTAATGAATCTGTCTTCACGAGAGAAACCCAGGCGAGCTCAAAATCCCAGGCAGGGGAAAGAGTGGATGAGCCAGCCAATATAAGAAGGAGAGAGTTGATGTGATGGTTGCGTGAGAGTCCTGGAAATTATTGTAATATTTTAAAAATGTTTTCAACAAGCTTGCCTTTTAGAGAGCCAGTTTGGTGTAGTGGTTAAGTGGGCAGACTCTTATCTGGGAGAACCGGGTTTGAAGAAGAAGAGGATGATATTGGATTTATATCCCACCCTCCACTTCGAATCTCAGAGTGGCTCACAATCTCCTTTATCTCCCTCCCCCACAACAGACACCCTGTGAGGTGGGTGGCGCTGAGAGAGCTCTCACTGCAGCTGCCCTTTCAAGGACAACCTCTGCCAGAGCTATGGCTGACCCAAGGCCATTCCAGCAGCTGCAAGTGGAGGAGTGGGGAATCAAACCACTCCTCCACTTGCAGCTGCTGGAATGGCCTTGGGTCAGCCATAGCTCTCGCAGAGGTGTCCTTGAAAGGGCAGCTTCTGGGAGAGCTCTCTCAGCCCCACACACCTCACAGGGTGTTTGTTGTGGGGGGCAGGGAAGGTAGAGAAGATTGTGACCACTCTGAGACACTGAGATTCAGAGTATAGGGTGGGATATAAATCCAATATCATCTTCTATCTTTTTTTCTGAAGGTCAGGAAAGTAAAGCAGCCACCCTGAGAATTCTTAGCCCCCTCGTAATGCGAGAGCAGAGAATCAAAGCCATTTGAGATCAGAACAGGTAGTTTGGACACACATGATGCTGTGATTCGGCTCACACTCAGATAGGCACAGAGGGTCTGTTGTCATGGGGCAAGGTGGAATCAAAGTGCTGTTAAAAGTATCGGAATCGGGGCAGGCCTTGCCATTAGGCAAAATTGGTGATTGCCTAGGCGCTGACCTTTTGAGGGTTTTGAATTGGGCACCCTCCATGTGACTCAGTGATGTTGTGGGTGGGGCACCAGAAGATAGCCTTGCCTAGGGTGCCAGACAGCCAAGGACTGACCCTGATTGGAGTGAGAGGCAGGTTGGGGATCTGTCAACTGGGAGACTTCCCCAAGCAAGCTGTGTGGAACCTACATAAGAGTTCTCGCATCTATTTCCATTGGGCTTGTGGGAGAGAACAGCCAGGTGGACTGTGCCCTGTAGAGGGAGGGACTTGGATTTTCTGTCTAAGGTACCGAAGGGTCTCGAGATGATTCTGCTCACGGCGTGTCCCTAAGCCGACAGCTTGTGTCCTTGGCTGCATATTTTGTTGCCCAGCTGTGTGCCTGAGAACACATCCCTGGCAGGAAAACAAAGCAGGAGTCCAGTCGCACCTTTAAGACCAACAGAGTTTTATTCAGAATGTCAGCTTTTGCATGCTAGAAGCACACTTCATCAGACAATTAAGGAATGGCAAGCAGTCCTTAATAAAGAGAGTGGGCAGTGCATTAGTATGCAAAATCATGGAAATATTTTTTAGCCGATTAAAAGAATTAGAAGTTGGGGTCTGGCGATTGCTAGTTTGGGTTGACTGGGCTAAAACAACAAAAACAAGGCAATATACATCAGAACAGCAGATTGATGTCTATGTCATTAGGTATCCATGGCAGGAGTCAGGGGAGCAAGAAACAATTGGCTCATGTCCCTGTGCCGTAGCTGCAGCCACCACGGTTCCTTGGTACTTCTATTTTTTGTTATTTTTTTGTGATTTCGTGCTTTTACTCAGTTGGGTTTCAAGGCCTGTTTATATGATCCACAGTAATGTCCCCCCCCCCCCCGGGTTGTACAACTTCAGGTTATTAGTTTGCTCAAACGCTTTCTCATATCAAAACAACGATTTACAAGTTGCCTACTGCATGCCTATTGGGGAGAAAGCGTCAGTTCTGCCTTCTCCCTGAGCTGCTGGGTTTTTTTTGGGGGGGGGGGAGATAATGTTCCCTCCTGTTTTGTGCATAAACAGAATTATTCCTCCTGCTAAACAAGCTGTGTTAAATTGTGCCTTTGTTTGGGAGAGGTTGATCCAGTAGGGTTGCCAGGTCCAATTCAAGAAATATTTGGGGACTTTGGGAGGGGAGCCAGGAGACATTGGGGTGGAGCCAGGAGCAAGGTTATGACAAGCATAACTGAACTCCAAAGGGAGTTTTGGCCATCACATTTAAAGGGACCGCACACCTTTTAAATGCTTTCCCTCCACTGGAAATAATGAAGGATAGAGGCACCTTCTTTTTGGGCTCACAGAATTGGACCCTGTGGTCCAATCCTTTTGAAACTTGGAGGGTGTTTTGGGGAGAGGCACTGGATGCTTTGCTTAAAAATTGGTGCCTCTACCTCAAAAAACAGCCCCCCAGAGCCCCAGATACCCACGGATCAATTTTCCATATTGGTCTCCATAGGGAATAATGGAGTGCCCAGTAGCCATTCCCTCCCCTCCCTCCACTTTCTGATGACCCTGAAGTGTGGGGAGGCCCTCCAAACTGGGGGATCCCCTGCCCCCACCTGGGGATTTGCAACCCTGTGGTCCCAAATGGAGAGGTCTGAAGCCTCTCACTTTAGTAGCAGGGGTTTTTTTTTGAGCGGGAATGCAGTTCGGGCTGTCTTGGCATCAGAGGGTGTGGCATAACATGCAAATGAGTTCCTGCTGGGCTTTTCCAACCAAAAAAAGCCCTGTGTGAAATGATTGTCAGGGGTGTGGCCTAATATGCCAATGAGTTCCTGCCGGGCTTTTTCTACAAAAAATGTCCAGTCCTGTAGCGTAGCTGGTACAGCACAAACCATCTGGGGCACTAGCAGGCGAGTTAGGATCTGGGCAACACTCATCTCAGGCCATCCTGGCAGGAGTACTGCTGCCGCCAATTTTGCTGCGAAAGCATTTTCCAGTAACCGAGAGGCTGACGCCTCATCGAAGGCCGAGTTCGACCTTCTCCACTGGCACCACTCCTGTTTCCGGTCGCACCTTTTTTCCTCTGCTTCCAATAAGCTAAATTCAGCCAAGTGCTTGGGAGATGGAACATCCTGCGTCCCCCCCCCCCTCTCAGCACCGCTCTTTCCAATCCTCCTTGTTCATAGCCCTCTTAATGGAAGCCAAGCTTGAGTTGCCAGCAGATCTCAGCCGCTTCTGATGTTTTTGATTTCTCCCAATGAAAAAAAAAGACATCTGCTCGGAGTCTTCCAGCCGTCAGCATTGAGAGTCACAGGCTGGAAAAGAAGCTGATTACGCTTCTTCCTCCTATCTTCTTAATCAAATTACATTTTGAGTTACGGACGTGAGGAAATGGTCCAGATGAGGGCCTGGATTGGCGTTGCCTGAGGAAAATAGACTATTACTCCAGAAGACGCAACCATCGCTCTTGATTTTATGCAGCCAGACGGAAAGCTAACCTCTGTCCTTTCCAGAGCTGGCTCCAGAGGTTGGCAGAGCCAGGCATGCACCCAATCAAACCCTGTGGCCTAGCAGAGGATCTAATCCTGTCACAGCACAGGCGCTTGTGGGGTGGCCTCCCATTTACTGCTGAGATGTGCCTTGGAAGAGCATGCCCTTTTAGACTCCTTGACAGCCCACCAACTACTGAGAGCATAAGAGAACAAAACATGCTGGATCAGACACGCCCCCCCCCCCAGTCCAGCTAGGCCAGTAACCTGTTTTTGCAGGGGATAGAGGGGAGGTCCCCAGCCCCAGTTGTTACCTCTCATCACACATATGCAGAGGATTAATTCCTCTGGATGTGGAAGTTCCAATTTATCATCATGGCTAAATGCCAGGGACAGGCCTGTCCCCCTTGACTTTGCCTAATTCCCTTTTAAAGCCATCTCAACAAGATATCCTGTAGCAGGGAGTTCCGCAAGTCAATGATCTGTCGAGTAAAGGCAGTTTGACTTTTCTGAGAGAATTCTAGTCTACTGCTTGTAGCTTCAATTGGTTGGGGGGGACCCTTTTCCAAGGACTGGGGAGAACTGGCAGTCACCCCTGGTTGTTTCTTTGCTGGCTGACAAATCATCTAACGCCTCTTTTTTGGTGGGGCGTGGGTGGGAGGGTCAGAAAGAACAAGGCCTCTAATGCTTTGGAAATTTTGATTGGGCAAAAGCATCAGAAGGGTGTCCAACCTTATATTTCTCCCCAGCACGTTTTCCTCCTGCCTTTCCCCCAAGGAGCTCAGAGTGACAAAGAGGGTTCACCCTTCCCTGTTTTATCCTTATAATCCTGCGAGGTAGGTTAAGCTGGAAAAAAGAGAGCTTCATGGCAGAGCAAGGATTCAAACCAATGTTCCCTCTAAGCTGCAGAGTTTTGTGAGCAAAAATCCTACTTTGCGAGCTACTGGCATTAAAGTTGTGAACTACTGCATAAATTATTGTGCTCTGGGGTCATCCTTCCTGAGCTAAGACAAAAATCTGTGAGTTGGAAGCTAAAAATCTGTGAGCTAGCTCACGCCTAGAGGGAACACTGATTCAAACCTAGGACTCAGAGATCTTAGGGCGACCCTCTAGTCACAACAGCACACTGGTTGTCTCTAAAGCCAGCTGAGCAAAGCAGTTTAAATTCAGAAGCTGCACCATAACCAATGTTTCCTCTAAGCTGCAGTGAGCAAAAATTCTACTTGGTGAGCTACTGGCATTAAAGTGGTGAGCTACTGCAGAAATTATTGTGCTCTGGGGTCATCCTTCCTGTGCTAAAAAGGTACCAGCTGGAGGCTAAAAATTTGTGAGCTAGCTCACTCTAACTTAGCTTAGAGGGAACACTGACCGTAATGAGGAATTTTTCTTGGGGAGGGGCTGGCAGGGGGCAGTTTAGCACAGTGGAACATACTTCCAAGGAAACCTGCTAAGCAGATTGGGTTGCATGTTTTGTTTTGACTGAGCAGTGGATGTTTTCCCAGGTCAGGGCTAACCCTTTACAAATGCTAATGACCTCCCTGGCCAGAGACAATGACATGGAGAGTTCACACTTCCAGCTATAAGCTGACAGTGAGCAGGGAAGCAAAAGCAGCTTTTACCTACAAAAGGGTTTTATCCCCCTCAGTCTCTCTGTCTCTCCTACAAGAGCAGATCTTCTGATTGGGCTGGACAAAATGAGGAAGGAGTGTTGCCTGGCGAGAGCCCTCTTATAGCTATGAGCCTGTTCAGAAGAGCAGTTGACCTAAGCCCAGGACGACTCCTTTGTGAACAAGAAAAACTGTGCCATGCAAAGGGGGAGGCCTACGACAATACTTGCACCCGCACTCTGAGCTGCCTCTGACGCTGCTTTTCAAAAGCCTTGATTTGGTTTTTAGTGCATCTCTGATATAGGGATTGCAGCACCTACTTTAAGAGAGCCAGTTTGGTGTAGTGGTTAAGTGTGCAGACTCTTAACTGGGTGAACTGGGTTTGACTCCCCACTCCTCCATTTGCAGCTGCTGGAATGGCCTTGGGTCAGCCATAGCTCTTGCAAGAGTTGTCCTTGAAAGGGTAGCTTCTGGGAGAGCTCTCTCAGCCCCACCCACCTCCCAGGCTGTCTGTTGTGGGGGAGGAAGATAAAGGAGTTTGCAAGCTGCTCTGAGACTCTGATTCAGAGAGAAGGGCGGGGTATAAATCTGGGGTCTTCTTCTTCAATGAGTGGGAGGGGGGCAAGACACCTTGTGATTTTTCCCCCAGACATGGAAGTAACTGCTGTCATTTTCCAAAAGTCTACACGTGAGCAATCTACACACTGCTCGCATGAATAGTTACAGGACTTAAGCAGCTGCGTCACATTGTCAGCTTGACACACCCAGAATTTCACCCAGGGAAATTTTGTTTTGATGCTTCCCCTCTGTCCCGGCTCTTTCTACCACACCCAATGTGTTTTCATAATAGAAGCGCATCTCCGCAACTGTGTTTTCCCCCCACCCCACCTCCCCCATACACCACTGTACCTTTTGCCTCCTTAAGGAAAACATGATAATGTTCTATTATGCACTCCCTGGAACAGAGCTTTCTTTTTTTGGAAGAAAGAATGTGGAGAAAAGGTGGCTTTTTTTGCTATTAAAGTGCCACAAAGATGTTCTTTTAATATTTTTTTTTTTCATACACGCTCTCACTAACGTTGCACTGGAATGAGATTTCAGTAAAATAAAATAAAAATGTCTCTTCTCCTGTCTTCTTTTCCAAGTAGAAAAGTTTTATTGGGATTGCAGTAAGGAGAAGGGAAGGGAGGGTAGGAAGGGAACGGGAAAACAAAAATGAGTATAAATACATTCTGCATATCATAATATCAAAAAGGAGAAAATAATTCAAAAAGATTCAAAGTACATTGAAGTAAAGGGTGAATACTGTAAGTCTTAGTTTATGTAAAAAGGTAAAGGTAGTCCCCTGTGCAAGCACCAGTCGTTTCTGACTCTGGGGTGATGTCGCAACATGACGTTTTCACAGCAGACTTTTTACAGGGTGGTTTGCCATTGCCTTCCCCAGTCATCTACACTTTCCCCTCAGCAAGCTGGGTCCTCATTTTACCGACCTTGGAAGGATGGAAGGCTGAGTCAACCTGGAGCCGGCCATCTGAAACCAGCTTCCACCAGGATCAAACTCAGGTCGTGAGCAGAGCTTAGGACTGTAGTACTGCAGCTTTGCCACCCTGCGCCACGGGGCTTATAGCTTAGCTTATGTACATCTGGGTCAATCATGATACAAATTCAAGAAAGAAAGATAGGGGTTTTCATCGGATAACAATAATCAGGAATTCAAGCAGAAGTGTCTAGCCCAGCATATAGTGGCTCCCGATACCTTTCATCATCTTCCATAGTCTTGCCTCTCAGTAGTGAAGATAAATAGTCCAGTTCAGCTGTCTTGAATATTTTTCTCCTGTCTTCTTTTAAATATTTTTCCCCCTTTTATGTTTGCTTGGAGGCTACGTAGCGGTGGAACCATTGAGCCCATTGAAATCCATTGGTTTTGGCTTGTGTAACTTTGCTTAGAATTGCTGTTAAATACTGGGTTCAGTGCATGAGGAGGCTCTTGTGTAGTGATTCTCTTTATTAGCGATTCAGCATGTCTACTGAGTGACTACAAACTACTGCTAAACATCAGAACATGTGGGCATTCATGGGTACTCAATGAAATTGCTGATAAAAGGAAGTACTTCTTCACCCAAAGGGTGATTAACATGTGGAATTCACTGCCGCAGGAGGTGGTGGCGGCTACAAGCATAGCCAGCTTCAAGAGGGGATTGGATAAACTTATGGAGCAGAGGTCCATCAGTGGCTATTAGCCACATCATATTGTTGCAACTCTCTGTATGGGGCAGTGATGCTTGGTATTCTGGGTGCTTGGGGCAGGGGGCAACAGTGGGAGGGCTTCTGGTGTCCTGGCTCCACTGATGGACCTCCTGGTGGCACCTGGTTTTTTGGCCACTGTGTGACACAGAGTGTTGGACTGGATGGGCCATTGGCCTGATCCAACATGGCTTCTCTTATGTTCTTATGTGACACAGAGTGTTGGGCTGGATGGGCCATTGGCCTGATCCAACATGGCTTCTCTTCTGTGACACAGAGTGTTGGACTGGATGGGCCATTGGCCTGATCCAACATGGCTTCTCTTATGTTTTTATGTGCCAATATATACAGTTGGGGCAGGACAAAAAACCCAGCTCCCAAGAAGCGGAAACTCATCTGTGATTGTGCCCTTTTTGGATCCTTCATTAGAATATGCATCCTAGGCATTGGCAGATCCTAGGATCCTCTCAGTCTACTGTGATGCACCTCAAGCTCAATCCTATAGCTCCAATGAGCCAGGTAGGAGCTTCCACCCAACACGTCCAGGCGTGCCTTCACTTACATAATAGATGCACTCTTCATTTTCCAGACCAACAACAAGCCTGCCCAAGGAAAGGTGTCCTTGTTAGCAGAACATAGCTGTGATAAGCAGGGGTGGAATTCTAGCAGGAGCTCATTTGCATATTAGGCCACACCCCTTGATTCAGCCAATCCTCCAGGAGCTTACAGAAAAGAGCCTTGTAAGATCTTGGAGGATTGGCTACATCAGGGGTGTGGCCTAATATGCAAAGGCGCTCCTGCTAGAATTCCACCCCTGGTGATAAGGATGCCAACCTCCAGGTGGGACCTGAGGATCCCCTGGAATTACAGCTCATCTCCAATCTACACAGATCTGTGCCCCTAGAGAAAATGGATGCTTTGGAGAGTGGACCCTATGGCATTGTGCCCTACTGAAGTTCCTGTCCTCCCCAGAGAGCCAGTTTGGTGTAGTTGTTAAATGTGTGGAATCTTATCTGGGAGAACCAGGCTTGATTCCCCAGTCCTCCACTTGCACCTGCTGGAATGGCCTTGGGTCAGCCATAGCTCTCGTAGGAGTTGTCCTTGAAAGGGCAGCTGATGTAAGAGCTCTCTCAACCCCATCTACCTCACAGGGTCTGTGTTGTGGAGGAGGGGGAGGTATAGGAGATTGTGACCACTCTGAGATTCAGAGTATAGGGTGGGATAGAAATCCAATATCTTCTTCCATCCCCAAATCTCCAGGTGTTTCCCCAACTAGATCTGGCATCCAACACACAAGTAGGACTGGTCCTTAGAAGGCCATAGTAAAACATGGTGCTCTGAGCTGCAAACACACACGAAGTAGTGCACTTCCAATCCAGTTCCAATGCACTTTGCAACTGGATTTTACTGTGTGAAATGGCAAAATCCACTTGCAAACGGTTGCTGAAATGGACTGAAACTGTATTATTTTGCATCTGTGAAAGCGCCCTGCATGAGCTGGCAAAATCCCGTTGGAAAGTGCATTGAAAGGGGATCGAAAGTGCAATATTTGGTGTGCATGATCGCAGCCTATGTAAATGCAGCAAACAGCAGACTCATGATCCACCCTGATCCACATTCAGTTCCCATGAACACATTAAAATCAAGGCCAGTATTGTTAAGTAAGGTTATTTGGAGTATTGTTTCCTAAGGTTATTTGGAGCCATCCGTTCATGAAAGAGGCATGGAATCTTCCTGTATCTCTCTCCAATCCTGTCTGCAGTACACACCCATCTAGTTTTGGAATGTAGGGGCACATGGAATGGAGGAGGCGCACATCAGATGGAAGGCAGGAATGTAAATAGGAGAAGGGCACAGAGATGGCTTTAGCTGTATAATTTCCCTTCTTGCTAGGGTTGCCAGGTCTGATTCAAGAAATATCTGGGGACTTTGAGGGTGGAGCCAGGAGACTTTGGGGTTGAAATCAGGAGCAAGGGTGTGACAAGCACAATTGAACCCCAAAGGGAGTTCTGGCCATCACATTTAAAGAGACCACATTTCATTTAAATGCCTTCACTCCATTGGAAATAATGGATAGGGTCACCTTCTTTTGGGACTCATAGAATTGGACCCCCTAGTCCAATCTTTTTTAAACTTGTAGGGTGTTTTGAGGAGAGGCACTGGATCCTATGCTGCAAATGTGGTGCCTCTACCTCAAAAAACAGCCCCTCCAAAGCCCCAGATACCCATGGATCAATTCTCCATTATACCCTATGGGAATTGGTCTCCATAGGGAATAATGGAGTGCCCAGCAGACATTTCTCCCCCCCCACACACTTTCTGATGACCCTGAAGTGTGGGGAGGGCCTCCAAATAGGAGATCCCCTGCTCTCACCCGGGGATTGGCAACTCTACTTCTTGGAGAGCCAGTTTGGTGTAGTGGTTACGTGTGCGGACTCTTATCTGGGAGAACCGGGTTTGATTCCCCACTCCTCCACTTGCACCTGCTGGAATGGCCTTGGGTCAGCCATAGCTCTGGCAGAGGTTGTCCTTGAAAGGGCAGCTGCTGTGAGAGCCCTCTCAGCCCCACCCACCTCACAGGGTGTCTGTTGTGGGGGAGGAAGAGAAAGGAGATTGTGAGCCGCTCTGAGACTCTTCGGAGTGGAGGGCGGGATATAAATCCAATATCATCTTCTTCTTCAGTTTGGAGTGCTACAGCCTTGACCTCAGTGAGGTTGAAACCAGGAGCACGGGTGTGACAAGCACAATTGAACCCCAAAGAGAGTTCTGGCCATCACATTTAAAGGGACCACATTTCATTTAAATGCCTTCACTCCATTGGAAATAATGGATAGGGTCACCCTTGCTCCTTGCTCCACCACCATGTGGTGGTTGGAGCCAGGAAACAGGTGCTTTACCTGGAATCCGCTTACATAAAAAGTGCCAGGCCCAGTGTATGGATGTTATTGCTTTCTAGCTACGCAGTGGCCAACAGCGAAGAAATATTTCATGTATTTCTATCTGCCTTAAGCAGGCAGTGATTCATAACAACAGCAGCAAAACCACTGTGATTCAGCAATTAGTGCAAAAACTCAGACAAAAATGCATGAGCTGGAGGCTAAAAAATTGTGAGCTAGCTCAAACTAACTCAGCTTGGAAGGAACACTGGTAAAGGAGAGAGTTCAAAGGCCGTAGATGCCACTCTGCAAAGCAGGCATTTTCGCCAGGGGGATGGATCTCTGTAGACTGGAGATCAGTCATAAATTCTGGGAGATCTCCAGACCCCATCTGCAGGTTGGCAACCCAGAATAAGAGGAGGAGGAGATTGGATTCATACCCTGACATTCACTTGGACTCTCAGAGCAAGCTCACAATCGCCTTCCCTTCCTCTCCCCACAACAGACACCCTGTGAGGGAGGTGGAACTGAGAGAGCTCTGAGAGAACTGCTCTTGAGAGAACAGTCCTGAGAGAATTTTGACTGACCCAAGGTTACCCAGCTGGCTACATGTGAAGGAGTGGAAAATCAAACCTGGTTCTCCAATTAGAGTCCACCATTCTTATCACTACACCACACTGGCTCTACTGTAGTACTTTCATCTGTCTGTTTTGTCCCACCTTCTGCCTTCAACTCCTGCCTTGAGTGGCATCTCTCATTGGTGCTAGCCAGCCAGTAGGCAAGGACATTGGCACCTCAGAGCCAGTTTGGTGTATTGGTTAAGTGTGTGGACTCTTATCTGGGAGAACCGGGTTTGATTCCCCACTCCTCCACTTGCACCTGCTGGAATGGCCTTGGGTCAGCCATAGCTCTGGCAGGAGTTGTCCTTGAAAGGGCTGCTGTTGTGAGCCTCACCTACCTCACAGGGTGTCTTTTGTGGGGGAGGAAGATAAAGGAGATTGTGAGTCGCTCTGAGATTCAGAGTATAGGGCGGGATATAAATCCAATATCCTTGTAGAACTCTGTGTGTGTGTGTGCGTGTGATATGTACAGCAGGAAGCTGTTTTTTGTGCTCAGCCACCCTAGGCAATTGTCCTGCATCCACTGGACAAAACATCCTGCATTTTCACCTTTCTGTGTATTTCAAGGTAATACAGCCTCACAGGGCTTTTGTTGTAGGAGAAAGCCCAGCAAGAACTAATTTGCATATTAGGCCACACCCTCTGACATCACCACTGTTTCACACAGGGTTTTTTTGTAGAAAAAGCCCAGTGGGGGTACATATTCAGCCACACCCCCTGACACCAAGCCAGCTGGAACTGCGTTCTGAAGTTTCTGTAGCTTCATTGCAGGCGGAGGCCCACACAGGACAGCAATACCTTTCTACACCCATTGACTTCAAGAGTCTTTTAATGCTGCTTTAGACTGCTCAGTTTGAGTTGTGTTTTCACGCTGCCCCCTTTAATGCTAGCCTCAGTTGTATGGGTGAACGTTGTACAGTTCCTTTCATTAATCCCATTGCCTCGCCCCTTCGGTGACCTTTCTCGGACCTTCAGATCTGTTTTCTCCTTTAATTTAATTTTGTGAAATGTCTTCACGAAAGACGCCTCCTTGCAATGCCAGAACCCGCCTTCTGAAGGCTCACGCAGCTTCTTCTTAGCAGCCTCTTACTGAGCCGCCCTTTAAAGACCTACTGCTATATATATATATATATATTTTCAAGATCCAGCATACCTTGGCAAAGCTAGAAAAGTCACACACATCACACAGTGAAAAATGTGTCCAGAAACAACAATCCTCCCTCCTCTGAACCTGTCAGGATTTTAATGAGGTGCGACAGCCTACAATCAGAGACTTGCCAAGAAAAGTAGGATGCTAGTGCCAACTGCCCAGTGTCTGGGCCGTCTTTTTTGGGTGGGGGTATGTGTGTGCGTCCTTATGTTCTGGACTTGTTCTGCTTTGCAGAATGACCTTGGCTAGCTATGAGGCAGAACTTTGAGCAGTTGAGTATCCCCTCATTTGCTCGCTTGCCTTGTTTCAAGCCCGCCTGTTTTGCTGAGATTACCAGTGGGTTACAACTGAAAACAGTGCAGGAAGACCAGTATGATATATACAACCGTCAAGCCAGCTGTACAGTTTGAGATTTATTGCATAAAGAAGAAGAAGACCGCAGATTTATACCCCGCCCTTCTCTCTGAATCAGAGTCTCAGAGCGGCTCACAATCTCCTTTACTTTCCTCCCCCACAGCAGACACCCTCAGTGCTGGATCAAACCCTGTGGAAGCCGCTATGCAGTTAAAATCAGCACCATAAAATGTTTTAAATTGTGTTTTATTGGTTTTAAGTTGTAATTACAGATAATTGTAATTACAGATGTTTTTAGCTACCCTGAGTCCGCTTGTGGAGAGGGCGGATAAAAATCTAAATAAATAAAAATCTGGGGGCCTCCCTCACAAATTATCTCAGACTCAGAGCACCTGCCCTCCCATCTGCGGTCCGCACTGCAGCCTGCAGGCACCTTCTTAAAAGCCCCTTTTACTAAGCTGCAGGGGAGAGGCAGAGAGAGGCAAACTTGGCGACGATGCCAGCAGCAGCTGCACCAGGCAAATCAGGAAAACGGGGTGGGGGGTGTCAGCCCAGGGCCTCTAAAGGTGTGTGGGCCCATAGGCCAGTGTCTACTTGGCCTAACTGTTAATCCAGTTCTGGACACCCTGTGAGGTGGGTGGGGCTGAGAGAGCTCTCCCAGGAGCTGCCCTTTCAAGGACAACTCTTGCAAGAGCTATGGCTGATCCAAAGCCATTCCAGCAGCTGCAAGGGAAGAGTCGGGAATCAAACTCCCAGATAAGAGTCCACAGAGTTAACCACTACACCAGACTGGCTCTGGTTGATCTGGCAGCGTTTCTCCTGGTTCAACAGGTAGAGATCCTTCACAACACCTGCAATCTGAACCTTTTACGTGGAAATGATGAGCCAGGTAGCAAGGCTCAGCAAGGTCACATAACCTAAGCCATGGCAATGCTGGTTTTAAAAAAGCAAACAATGCTGCATATTAAAGGTTATCGCTTGGGCTAACGGCCTGTAGCGCCACAAATTATTTCCAGCAAACGTCTGAGGGAATCAAAGCACCAACATGGCGAACTATATGCTTTGTATGCTTGTAGGCTTGCCAAACGCACGTGCATAGCAAAGATGAGCCACAAATAGGCATAAGGGAAATAAAATGACTAGGATGTAACAGGGGATTTCTGCATGCTCAATAATTGCTGTATAAGATATGGAAGTTAACACAAAGCTCCCCACTCCTCAAGATCTTTTTGCTCCCTGAGGGTTATAATAAAAACCTCGTCTGCTTTTTGGAATCTCAACTAACAGTGTTCTTTACTGGGCACTGGCACACCAGGCAATAGAGATGCCTTTGGAATGGGAATGAAAGGGACAGAACTTGAGACCTTCTGAATGCCAAACAGAGGCTGTACAGAAGAAGAAGAAGATGATATTGGATTTATATCCCACCCTTCACTCTGAATCTCAGATTCTCAGAGCAGCTCACAATCTCCTTTATCTTCCTCCCTCACAACAAACACCCTGTAAGGTAGGTGGGGCTGAGAGAGCTCTCACAGAAGCTGCTCTTTCAAGGACAGCTCTGCAAGATCTATGGCTGACCCAAGGCCATTCCAGCAGCTGCAAGCAGAGGAGTGTGGCATCAAACCCGGTTCTCCCGGATAAGAGACAGTGCACTTAACCACTACAACAAACATCTCTGTGAATGCAGCTACCTAGGGTTTCTTTTTTTTCTGGTAGAAAAAGCCCAGCAAGAACTCTTTTGCATTTTAGGCCACACCCCCTGACACCACCATTGTTTCACACAGGGCTTTTTTGTAGGAAAAGCTCAGCAGGATCTCTTTCGCATATTAGGCCATACCCCCTGATGCCAAGCCAGCTGGAACTACCTTCCTGCTTTGTAAAAAAGCCCTGAAGCTACCTTCTCTGCAAAGGAAGCTACCTTCAAGGTAAATATTACCTTCTTAGATTATGCTCAGCCCACCAGGGCATGAGGCTGAGGTCTTTTGCATCTCTTATTACATGGATCTTTTTAAACTGAGATGCAAAAGTGATTGAAGCTGGGACCTTCAGCCTGCAAAACAGATGCCCTTCCACTGAGCCTCAGCCCTCTCCCTGAGAGATTTGAGAGGACTTACAGCAGTTACTACACTGGTGGATCACCCCCCCCCCCCCAAAGTCACTCAAAGGTTTTTCCCTGCAGGACTTGGGGGCAGCTCTGATGCACCAAATAAAGGAAACTTGGAGAAGGCTGAACACTACACCCAGAATATTTGAAAAATACTCCCGAGAGATCCATGCAGAAAAGTCCCTAGGTACTGTTCATTGCGGCTTTTTTTGTAGCAGGAACTGCTTTGCATATTAGGCCACACTCCCTTGCATATTAGTCTACACCCCTGATGTAGCCAATCCTCCAAGAGCTTACAGGGCTCTTCGTACAGGGCCTACCATAAGCTCCAGGAGGATTGGCCACATCAGGGGATGTGGCCTAATATGCAAAGGAGTTCCTGCTACAAAGAAAGCCCTGGTGTTCCCCCTCTACTAGTGGCTGCGGAGGGCAAGCTTGTTCTTGTACACCAGCACATGTACACCAGCATGGAAGGGGTTACTCCATCTTCCCACCCACCCACTTTCCCTCCAGTCGCCCTGAATACATAAAAGAGCTGGCAAATGGCCCTGGATTATGAGGCTTTGGCTGGCACTTGCGTTTCCTGTTTACCCAGTCCGTAATGTGCCTTAATAGCCTTTCCAGACATGCACTATTAGGCTGAGCATGCCTTTCGCGGTGCTATTTTCTCCGCTCCCTCTGATTATGTATACACGCAGAGATGCCCCTGTGAGTCATCTGTCTACCTGCCACTCTCTGGGTCACCTGTCTCTCCCGTCACAATGAGGCTTATTCGATGCCCTACAGATTTCCTTTGGATTCTGCATTTTCTCTGGGCTCGCTGCCTTCCCGCAGTCATGCTCCCATCGACGTGGGCTAGACATGAAGACAGAGGTGTGAGGGTGAAGCTTCCTAAAGCTGTTGCCTCGCAGCGATGCCTTTCTTGCTGGGAGGGTCGTGGCTGAGCATGCCGAAGGTCCCAGGTTCAAAACCCGACACCTCCAGTTTAAAGGGTCAGGTAGCAGATGGAACGAAGGACCTCTGCACCAGAGAGCTGCTGCCTGTCGGGGAAGGCAATCCTGACCTTGAGCCAGTTCTGGATGTGTGCCAGTCCCGTGAGAGTAGAAACAGAGACAGAGAGCAACCCCCACCCCACCCCTTTCTTCCTTCTGTATAACTTATGGATTGAATCCTGGCCAAACAGCACAGGCCAGGCAGCTATTCTTCCTGATGTATTTATGGAAAAGCAGTTGTGGGGAGTTGGGATTAGAGGGCAGTTTGGGAGGTGGTTGCATAACCCTTCCCCCTTCCTGTTTGGTGTAGTGGTTAAGAGCGCAGACTCTACTCTCGAAGAACCAGGTTTGGTTCCCCGCTCCTCTTCCATATGCAGCTGCTGGGTGACCTTGGGGCAGTCACAAGTTCTCCCCGAGCTGTACTCTCAAGAGCAGTTCTTGAAGAGATCTCTCAGCCCCATCTACCTCACAGGGGGTCTGTTGTGGGGAGAAGAAAGGAAGGAGATTGTAAGCTGCTCGGAGAGTTCGAGTGAAGGTAGGGTATAAATCCTCCTCCTCTTCCCTCCTTCCCCCCCCTGCTGTTCACCCATTACTAACTCCTTCACACCCATTTCGCCCCTGATCCTTGGTTGTTGATGGATTTGCAGGAACTCCTTTGCAAATTAGGCCACACACCCCGGATGTAACCAATCCTCCAAGAGTTTAGAGGGCTCTTCTTACAGGGCCTGCTGCAAGCTCCAGGAGGATTGACTTCATCAGAGTGTGTGACCTAATATGCAAAGGAGTTCCTGCTAGCCCCCTCCTTCTGAGTAGACAGGCAGCAGGAGGTGGATAAGCTTAATCAGCTTCGGACAGTCTTTCACGGAAGTCTGCAGCCTTCTATGACTAAAAATGGGGAAATCATTGGCTTTGGCCATCAAGTGCAAACCAGTGTGGTGGAGCTCTTTGCAAAGCAGATCGAAAGGACAATCATTAGGACTTCCTGGGAATAAAATGAGACAGACTACTGGGTAGATCTGCTTAGAATTGTTCCCTAAAACTCACTCTTGGGCAATCATTCTCTCAGCCTTTCCTATCTCACAAGCAGGGCTTTGGTTTTTCGTAGCAGGAACTCCTTTGCATATTAGGCCACACATCTCTTATGGAGCCAATCCTCGTGGAGCTTACAGGGCTCTTGTTCCAGGGCCTACTGTAAACTCCAAGAGGATTGGCTACATCAGGGTGTGTGGCCTAATATGCAAAGGAGCTCCTACTACAAAAAAAAAAGCCCTGCTCACGAGGATGTTGTGAGGATAAAAAGGAAGGAAGAGACCCTTTAAGTGAACCTGACTTCCTTGTAGTTTGAACAGGATGAAAATCTGAATAAACATAACTTGTTCTACTGTGGTTTCCTGAATATTCATGCTCAATGTGGGAGAAACCAGGAGGGAGAACTCTTCTTTGTCTGTCTTCCTGTCGCCTTTAGACAGAACTTCGGCATATCAGCGGCTTCTTCCTCTCCCTGTTTTCTCCTGTGTGCTTTTAACAACAACAAAAAAGAACCCTGTCCAATTTTGCCTTCAGTTGCCCTTGAGCTGCATGCATAAAGACAGTCATTAATCAACATGCGATTAAAAAAACCCCAAAGCCCCAGACCCCTGGGGCACGAACACTTGCTAGTGGAACCACCCAGGCGGGTGATGTGACACTTGTCCTCCTATCCTTTCGAGATGCTGCAATTTCGGGGGCGGAGAAGATCTTCTCCTGTGCTTAGCCAGCTCATCTTGGATGAGATCATGAGGAGGAGGAGGCCTGGAACAGAAGGGAGTCTAATGGAAACCGTTAATTAATAGAGGTGTGAAGGCATTCCTTCTTTCTTCTGGGATATTTCTGGCCAAGGTTCAAAGTTCAGGCCGGCAGATGTTCTCTGGGGCTGTGCAAGAGGCCCCGTTTTTGGCTAGGAGCGGGTCTAGAACTTAACAGGCGTGTCGAACTCATTTGTTAAGAGGGCCGAATCTGACATAAATGAGACCTTGTTGGGCCGGGCCATGTCGGGCAGGGTTGGGTGTGTACCTATTTAAGATTAGGTGGCAGAGATATAAATTTTATAAAGAACACAAATACAAATATATATTTTTAAAATACTTAAAACGTTAGCACTCATTGGTCTTAAAGATGCTTTCTTTGTATGTCTCCCATGGGATCCAGGGAACTGGGCAAAGGAAGCTCTGGCTCTTTCCTCCCTCCCTCCCCCAGGAGGAAATGCTCAGCCTACTAGTGCATGTCTGGAAAGGCTATTAAGGCACATTACGGACTGGGTAAACAGGAACCTCAGAAGGAAGAGAGGCCTCGCTCAGTAGTTCTGCTGTTCGACTGAGAGAGCCTGGCAAAGCAAGCTATCTCTCTTTGCCTTCCTCCCCAAGGGAGCAGTCTCAGCCAATGGAGAAAATAGAGGTTTTGCTCTGTAGCTCCTGTGCAATTGAGCAAGCCTTGCAAAGCAAGCTGTTATACGGAAGGAATCAAGATATAGGGAGAAGGAAGCAGATGACAGCCAGCTGATCGGGGGCCTGATTTGGCCCCTGGGCCACATGTTTGACACCACTGGCTTAGAACCTCAGGCTCCAGTGTGACTCAGTGTGGAACAAAAAAGGGCAGGCTGAAAACACCATTTAAAAAAGAACTTCTGGCATTTCTAGTGGCATAGACTGACAGGGCTGGCTCTAGATCACCTGGCACCCTAGGCAAGGCTAACGTCTGGCACCCCCCTGCACTGATAACATCACTGAGTCACATGGGGGGTGCTCAATTCAGTGCCCCCAGAAGGCCAGCGCTCTAGCTGATCACCTAGTTTGCCTAGTGTCAGGGCCAGCCCTGTGAACGCAGCTGACTAGATTGAGTTGTCTGTCGCACACATGCAAAGACATTCCTTCAAGAAAACTTTGAGGAAAAATTCCTGGGCACAGTGGATTGTGCCCTCGGAAAATGCCTGGAATCTAATAAACGCAGCCACGTGCAGAAATGGCATTGCTTTGTGATGATGTGCCACAAATGTGCTGACCTGGATAACCCCAGGCTAGCCTGATCCTCTCCGATCTCAGAAGCCACAAAGGGTTAGCCCTTGGAGGGGAGACCAGCAAAGAATGCAAGGGTAGCTATGCAGTGGCAGGGCAGGGCAAACCAGGGCTTTTTTGTAGCAGGAACTGCTTTGCATATTAGGCCACACCCCCTGATGTAGCCAATCCTCCAGGAGCTCACAGGGCTGTTCATACAGGGCCTACTGTAAGCTCCAGGAGGATCAGCTACATCAGAGGGGTGTGGTCAGCAGTGACTTTTGGGGGCAAAAAAGAGAGTGCTGCACGTGATACCATGTTTCTGCGCAATGTGGTACTGCAGCGGCTCGTCAAACTTGCAAAACGTCAATTTGCCCGAATTCTCAGGCCGTTAAACAAAAGTCTCCCCTGTGGCCATCCAAAACATGTATGGAGCATTTGTCCTTTGCAGTGCTGAAGCGACCAGGGAACAAATTCACCCTTGAATGGGTGTCTTCAAGCTTTCATGGAAGACTGTTCCATTTCTTTCTGTAGCTGCATGGATTTTTTTTTTTTAATTAGCTTTTACAGAATACGTTATCATTTTAGACAACTTTCTGTTGCTCTTTGCTGGTGCAAAAATGTTTTTATAGCACACTCCAAGGTGCACTGAGTCTGAGTTATTGGTCGGTGGGGGGAAGAGACAGAGAGAGACAGAGAGGTGTAGTGGTTGGAGGAGGGGTCCTAAATAGGGTTGCCAGCTCTGGGATGGGAAATACTTGGAAATTTTGGAGGTGGAGCCTGGGGAGGGCGGGGTTTGAGGAGGGGAGGAGCTTCAGTGAAGAACAGCGCTGCAGAGTCCATCTTCCAAAGCAGCCATTTTCTCCAGGGGAAATGATCTCTGTCACCTGGAGATCAGTTGTAATCACAGGAGGTCTCCAGCTACTGCCTGGAGGGTGGCAACTGTAGTCCTAAACCTTTTTTGAACATGTGGGCGTCATAGGAATTCTGACACAGGGTGGTGGACATCTCCTCAAAATGGCTGCTGCAGGAGGCAGAACCAACCCAAAATGTCTGGGATTGAGGCCGTACATGACTCTACCAGTTGTTTGCGGCAGAAGCTGTTTAACTGGGTGACTTTTAAAATGAACATGTTGTTTAACTTATCTTCAGTCACGCAGTGAAGCTCCTTGTGCTGTGGCAGCAGCTACAGCGGAAGCCCACCATTGGCTCTCCAATGGCTAATCAGAAGCCGTGTTGTGCAGCCCATCAGATCTCCAGGGGCCAATCAGAAACTGTGCTAGGCAAAAGCCCTGTTGTTGCTAATTCGCACAGTCGAGTCCAACTTTTTGCAACCCCATGGACCAAATCACGCCAGGCCCTCCTGTCTTCCACCATCCTCTGAAGTCTGCTCCAATTCGTGTTTGTTACATCAGTAGTGCTGTCCAGCCATCTCTTCTTTTGCCATCCCCTTCTTCTTTTGCCTTCTGTCTTTCCCAGCATCAGGGTCTTCTCCATTGAGTGCTCCCTTCTCATTTGGTGGCCAAAGTATTGGAGCTTCAGCTTCAGCATCTGACCTTCCAGGGAACAGTCTGGGCTGATTTCCCTTAGGACTGACTGATTGGCTCTTCTTGTAGTCCAAGGGACTCTCAAGATTCTTCTCCAGCGCCACAGCTCGAAAGCATTTATTCTTCTGCGATCGGCCTTCCTTATGGTCCAACTCTCACAGCCATACATTACTACTGGGAATACCATCGCTTTGACTATACGGACTTTTGTTGTAGGGTGCACCAGGAAAAGTGTCACAGACGATGGTGACCATGGCCCACAACGTCAGTTTGTGGACTCTTGGGCTGGAATATGGAATTTTTGGGAAGGGGAAACGCAAATGTAGTGAATATTGCACTGAAGTGAGCCCAGGATGAAAGACAGGGCTTTTGAGTATTTTTGGTTACCATGGCACCAAGAGCATCCTGATTAGGAAAGGAAGTCTCCAAAAAGGGGTTGGGATGGAGGTGGTCTTTTTGGACCAAGCAGGTCTGAATTCAAATCCCACCCAGTTGTAAAACTCATTGAGTGACCTTGGTCCAGCCGTGTATGTCTCTCACACACAGAATGACCAATTGCACCATTATTTTAAAGGATAAAATAGAAGAAGGCCGAAATGTGTGGACAAGACCTTGGAGGAAGGAAGGGAGAAAAACCTCATGGATAGTCACAGATAACTTGAAGAGAAGAACTTGTGTGGATGAAAAGGAAAGTTGGGTTCTCTGGAAAGAGTGAATTTAACAGTCCAAAAGAACAGGCCCATATTGCTAACTACATGAGTCTCTGGGAGACCTGAGTGCCAGATTAAACCCTGTGGAGGCCCCTCGCAAATAATCTCCCAATACGGAGGCTCAGAGTTCCTGCCCCACCGCCTGCAACTCCTGCCACAGCCTGCAGGCCCCTTCTCAAAAGCCCCTTTGACAAAACTACAGAGGAGAGGCAGAGAGAGGCAAACTAGGTGACAACGCCAGCAGCAGCCGCACCAGGCAAGTCGGGCAAAGAGCAGCTCAGTTGCTGGCTGTGTGTGCTGGCTGGGAGGGCTGTAAGCAGGGGGGGAAACCGGGCGGGGGGGAGCCAGCACAGGGCCCCTAAAGGTATGGGGGCCCAAAGGCCAGTGCCTACTTGGCCTATTTGTTATGGACCTGTGGCCAGCTCTCCTCAGCATTTTCAAAGTACAAAAAACACTTTAATTTTTCTGCCCTACATCATTTTTTTGCAGTAGAAACC
Source organism: Heteronotia binoei (assembly GCF_032191835.1). Taxonomy (NCBI): domain Eukaryota; kingdom Metazoa; phylum Chordata; class Lepidosauria; order Squamata; family Gekkonidae; genus Heteronotia; species Heteronotia binoei. The sequence continues at coordinate 14,624,690 of NC_083242.1, read as the reverse complement.
CATTCATCCTAACACACGCTCCTCTTTCAGCTTTTCTTTTCTTGCTCCTCGGCTTTTCAAATGACCGCCAGGAATGGGATTTTGACTGATGAATAGACTCCAGGGTGGAAGGAAGAAATAAATCTCCTCTCTCTTCCCGCACATGGCCCTGATCCATCTGGGGCCTCGAGCGGTTGCAATTTCGATTGTTGAAACCTTGGGAAGATCCAGTCAGAAATCTTTGGGTGTCTCATTCAGTGCAACCCCCCTCTCTCCCCAGCAAATCTGCAAATTTGGATGGGGAGAAAAAGAGCAAAAGACACAGCTGGTGCACAGAGAAGGGGAAAGAACGCAGATCAGCTCAACCCAGGGGGAAGAAAACTGCCTGACATCTGTAGGGAAGCATAGCGAGACTGTCAAGGTTTCAGCTGTGCACTGCAGATGTGGGAATTGGTGGGAAGGAAGAGGGCGTTGTTTTGGACTTGTGGAAGAGGGGGGGCTTTTAAGCTGTCAGCCCGGGGAGAGCTGCGCATTCACACCACGCATTTAGATTGGTAAACAGCAAGAGTTTAGATCAGCACTATGTCCAGCGTGCAATCCTACACTAACCCAGGAACTGAACATATATGAACATATGAAGCTGCCTTATACTGAATCAGACCCTTGGTCCATCTAAGTCAGTATTGTCTACTCAGACTGGCAGCGGCTCTCCAGCATCTCAAGCTGAGGTTTTTCACGCTTATTTGCCTGGACTCTTTTTAGTTGGAGATGCTGGGGATTGAACCTGAGACCTTCTGCTTACCAAGCAGATGCTCTACCACTGAGCCACCGTCCCTCCCCAACAACAGTGCTTTCTTAGCCCCGTTTCTGATTTTTTGACCCCCTCCAAATCTGGCCAGTTCTGGCAAAAAGAAATGTCAGATGTGTGTTGCTTTTGGGTGTGTGTTGCTTTTGACTGTACGCAGACAAACGCACAAGCGTGTTGGGGTGAAAGGAGAGAAAACAGAACAAAAAATGACATAGATTGTGCTTGCTGGATAGTCTTGTGAAAAGCCCTTTTGCTGGAGCATCGCAGTGCATAAAGAGTCACTGAGGATTTTTGCCTTTTCAAATTGAGCTCAGGTCTCCTACCTTTGCTCTTCAATTCAAATGGCACATTCCTGTCTCCACACTGCATACATATCTGATTATTGTTTTAAACAATCACGTTGCATCTGTAGTTAAATTTTTTTTTTTTTTTGCTTGGGTTAAAAAATTGAGAAAAGGGCCCTGGGAAAGGAGGAGAATCCGCAAAGCTCCAGGGATTCATCCAGTCAGCTCTCTACACTTTCGCTCTGGCTTTGTTCCCCCTTCTCTGAGCCCTCAAGAGGGAACAGGGCATGCAACAATGAAAATGGCCACCGGGGAGCGGCTCCTATTTTTAACAGAAGGTCTGCTTGCCCCCTAAATTTCCCACCCCAGACCTAAGACATAGGAAAGTGCTCTAAAGTGGTACTGTGGACTTCCCTGAAGAGAAATGACTGCGTGTGTTTTCCTTCTTTTAAAAGAGGAGAGCAGGGGAGGGGGGTTCGATAGAAAAGGCCCAGCAGGAATTCATATGCATATTAGGCCACACCCCCTGATGTCACCATTGTTTCACATAGGGCTTTTCTGTAGAAAAAGCCCAGCAGGAATTCATTTGCACATCAGGCCACACTCTCTGACACCAAGGGAGCCGGAACTGCATTCCTGCTCAAACAAAGCCCTGAAGGAGAGTATGCTGCTCCTTGGACTTGATCTCCTCTCAGCCCTGAAGTTTGTGGCCCTGAAGGCCAATCAGTCTCTCTCTCTCCCTTCTCTATGTTCTAGGGCTGTTGTGAAGATCAAATGAGGAAGGGAGAGCCACATTGTCCCCCCCCCCCACTGAATTCCTTAAAGCAGGGGTGTCAAACATGCAACCCAGGGGGTGAATCAGGCCCCCAGAGGGCTCCTATCAGGCCCCTGTCATCTGCTTCCTTCTCCCTCTCTCTTGCTTCTTTCTGCATCACAGCTTGCTTTGCCAGGTTTGCTCAATTGCACAGGAGCTACAAAGCAAAACCTCTGTTTTCTCCATTGGCTGAGGCTCCTCCCTTGGGGAGGAGGAGGGGAGGAATAGCTTGCTTTGCCTGGCTTTCTCAATCCCACAGCAGAGTTACTGAGCCAAGCCTCCCTTCCTTCTATTGGCTGAGGCTCCTCCCCTTCCTGGTCCCCTGGGGGAAGGAAGGAAAGAGCCAGAGCTTCCTTTGCCCAGTTCCCTGGATTACACAGGAGAGATACAAAGAATGCACCATCAAGACCAACAAGCGCTGAAGTTTTAAGCATTTTTAAAATGTTTTTTTTTAAAAAAATCTTTAATTGTGTCTGTGTCTTTTATATCTCTGCTACCTGGTGTTACATTTTATGACACACATGACCCGTCCCAACAAGAACTAATTTATGTCAGATCTGGCCACCATAACAAATGAGTTTGACACCCCTGCCTTAAAGGAAGTTCAGGATGAAAATGGGAGCTGATCAGTGGTCCCTCCTACCAGTTTGTTCATCTGAAAACCTTGGTGGAAGCACGGCCAGCCTGCCCACTGGACAAACTAGGCTTTTGCCTAGGGCGCTGGCAGGGCAGGGGCGTTGGAATCGACCTGCGCCACGCCCCCTAGGCAAATACCTATGTCTCCCCCTCCCTCCCAATTTTAACGGCTGGGAATGGGCAGTGAAGCGCCATGCTCCTGGGACTCTTTCAAGGCCACCCCCCACCAATCAGCTGATCGGCGGGTGCTTGTAACAACTTCCAGTAGCACTAACTACTAGTTGATACTGGCAGACATGGTGCATGTTGGTGTTGCTTTTTTTTTTTTTAGCAACAGT